>NC_064637.1:120579955-120901685 GCF_023864275.1 Schistocerca cancellata | reverse complement strand
CTCCGTAAATCTGTACCACAAAACTTGCACTTCGCTACCTGACCCGTAGTGCTTTCAATAACTTGAAGCCAGTCTCTTAAATGTGAGTCTTGAAGCCAAGAATCCCGAGATACTGGCATATATTGTGATTTCGGCATAGTTATACATGTATAAAGTCGTGAAATAATACCATACACTGCCCGCATCTTGTGGTCGTGCGGTAGCGTTCTCGCTTCCCACGCCCGGGTTCCCGGGTTCGATTCCCGGCGGGGTCAGGGATTTTCTCTGCCTCGTGATGGCTGGGTGTTGTGTGCTGTCCTTAGGTTAGTTAGGTGTAAGTCGTTCTAAGTTCTGGGGGACTGATGACCATAGATGTTAAGTCCCATAGTGCTCAGAGCCATTTGAACCAATACCATACACTGAGAATCACAATTGTATAGTGCACACCACGAACGACGACAGTGGAGTTACTTTTTCTGCGCGTCTGACGTGACGCACCCTGCGTGAGCCAACAAGCGCTTAGTGGTTATTCGAAGCGACAATGAAATAAGTGAGCGCCCATTGTTTGAAACTGGTTGCTTCTCCCTGCACCTGCGCACCCAGCCTTCGCTCGTGAATTGAACTATAACTAGGTGCTACTAAATACTGTTTATTCTATAGGGAATCCCCGCATGTACACTCCTGGAAATTGAAATAAGAACACCGTGAATTCATTGTCCCAGGAAGGGGAAACTTTATTGACACATTCCTGGGGTCAGATACATCACATGATCACACTGACAGAACCACAGGCACATAGACACAGGCAACAGAGCATGCACAATGTCGGCACTAGTACAGTGTATATCCACCTTTCGCAGCAATGCAGGCTGCTATTCTCCCATGGAGACGATCGTAGAGATGCTGGATGTAGTCCTGTGGAATGGCTTGCCATGCCATTTCCACCTGGCGCCTCAGTTGGACCAGCGTTCGTGCTGGACGTGCAGACCGCGTGAGACGACGCTTCATCCAGTCCCAAACATGCTCAATGGGGGACAGATCCGGAGATCTTGCTGGCCAGGGTAGTTGACTTACACCTTCTAGAGCACGTTGGGTGGCACGGGACACATGCGGACGTGCATTGTCCTGTTGGAACAGCAAGTTCCCTTGCCGGTCTAGGAATGGTAGAACGATGGGTTCGATGACGGTTTGGATGTACCGTGCACTATTCAGTGTCCCCTCGACGATCACCAGTGGTGTACGGCCAGTGTAGGAGATCGCTCCCCACACCATGATGCCGGGTGCTGGCCCTGTGTGCCTCGGTCGTATGCAGTCCTGATTGTGGCGCTCACCTGCACGGCGCCAAACACGCATACGACAATCATTGGCACCAAGGCAGAAGCGACTCTCATCGCTGAAGACGACACGTCTCCATTCGTCCCTCCATTCACGCCTGTCGCGACACCACTGGAGGCGGGCTGCACGATGTTGGGGCGTGAGCGGAAGACGGCCTAACGGTGTGCGGGACCGTAGCCCAGCTTCATGGAGACGGTTGCGAATGGTCCTCGCCGATACCCCAGGAGCAACAGTGTCCCTAATTTGCTGGGAAGTGGCGGTGCGGTCCCCTACGGCACTGCGTAGGATCCTACGGTCTTGGCGTGCATCCGTGCGTCGCTGCGGTCCGGTCCCAGGTCGACGGGCACGTGCACCTTCCGCCGACCACTGGCGACAACATCGATGTACTGTGGAGACCTCACACCCCACGTGTTGAGCAATTCGGCGGTACGTCCACCCGGCCTCCCGCATGCCCACTATACACCCTCGCTCAAAGTCCGTCAACTGCACATACGGTTCACGTCCACGCTGTCGCGACATGCTACCAGTGTTAAAGACTGCGATGGAGCTCCGTATGCCACGGCAGACTGGCTGACACTGACGGCGGCGGTGCACAAATGCTGCGCAGCTAGCGCCATTCGATGGCCAACACCGCGGTTCCTGGTGTGTCAATGTGTTCTTTTTTCCATGTCCAGGAGTGTAGTCTATCGAGTGTGATGGTTCGTTTACTGTCACTTGGTAGTGCATCAGAATTGTCTTTGCCGTAAAACTTATATACTTTTGAAATCAAATAAAGTAGAAAAAAATTGATGATTCAAATGGCTCTGAGCACTATGGGACTTAACATCTATGGTCATCAGTCCCCTAGAACTTAGAACTACTTAAACCTAACTAACCTAAGGACAGCACACAACACCCAGCCATCACGAGGCAGAGAAAACCCCTGACCCCGCCGGGAATCGAACCCGGGAACCCGGGCGTGGGAAGCGAGAACGCTACCGCACGACCACGAGATGCGGGCTTAAAGTAGAAATAACATATTTCGAAACATATACATAGCTTAGCGGTTGAGAGATCGCATTCTCAGTGACTGAAACTGAATTCTATCACCAGCCACTAGAAGCAATACTTCGGTACTAAAAGGAGGATAGCAACCAACAGTTTTAGTGGAAAATACACTATGTTGGCGACACTGGTGGTGGGAGACGTCTATGACAAAGGAATCAAAAAACTCGTCCCACATACGACAAAATGTGTTGTGGTAAATAACGCTAGACCTATACTACAATGCATGTAAATTTTATTAAAATAAATTAATTTTTTGTACTTCAAAAAATTCTTGTAACCTTACTTCCCGCATTAGCAGCACGGTGCGAGCTAACCAACCTTGGGGTGCTAGTCGGTGTAACATGAATTGTTCATATCTTATCTGAGATTACACAAGAATCCTGACCATCAGGTGTCTATGGTATATCTTCAACATCGCGGTGTAAACCCCTTTTACACAGTCGCTCTTCTTGCCTCAGCTGAGAACTCAAGGCAAGTAAGTCTAATACTGTACTGAGTCTTACCGGTTACGAATGGTCTTCCTTTCCATGTCAGATGTGAGAGCTGTCTGCTGTGTAGTTTGGCACAGTGAAAGTGAGTTGTGGTAGACTGTCCTTTCAACGAAAAAATCGAAATATAGTACAAAATATAGGAACCAGCAATGATAGATCCTTTATCATTTAGCTACAAAATAGCAGGTCAGCAACTGGAAGCAGTTAATACCATAAATTATCTGGGAGTACGCATTAGGAGTGATTTAAAATGGAATGATCATATAATGTTGACCGTCGGTAAAGCAGATGCCAGACTGAGATTCATTGGAAGAATTCTAAGGAAATGCAATCCGAAAACAAAGGAAGTAGGTTACAGTACGCTTGTTCGCCCACTGCTTGAATACTGCTCAGCAGTGTGGGATCCGTACCAGATAGGGTTGATAGAAGAGATAGAGAAGATCCAACGGAGAGCAGCGCGCTTCGTTACAGGATCATTTAGTAATCGCGAAAGCGTTACGGAGATGATAGATAAACTCCAGTGGAAGACTCTGCAGGAGAGACGCTCAGTAGCTCGGTACGGGCTTTTATTGAAGTTTCGAGAACATACCTTCACCGTAGAGTCAAGCAGTATATTGCTCCCTCCTACGTATATCTCGCGAAGAGACCATGAGGATAAAATTAGAGAGATTAGAGCCCACACGGAGGCATACCGACAATCCTTCTTTCCACGAACAATACGAGACTGGAATAGAAGGGAGAACCGATAGAGGTACTGAAGGTACCCTCCGCCACACACCGTCAGGTGGCTTGCGGAGTATGGATGTAGATGTAGATGTAGATGTAGACAAACCCTATTATCATTCTTCAGTTGAAACTTCCGGGCTGAGAGGCCGTGGTCGATGTATAAAATTTCCACCTAACGTTTCGTCTCCATCTGCGGGAGACATCTTCTGAGGTCGTCCGACTACTGCCACTGAGGGTCCAAGTACTCTCGCATGAGCCGGCCGCGGTGGTCTAGCGGTTCTGGCGCTGCAGTCCGGAACCGCGGGACTGCTACGGTCGCAGGTTCGAATCCTGCCTCGGGCATGGGTGTGTGTGATGTCCTTAGGTTAGTTAGGTTAAAGTAGTTCTAAGTTCTAGGGGACTTATAACCTAAGATGTTGAGTCCCATAGTGCTCTTTAAAAAAAAAAAATACTCTCGCATGTATAGAGCGCATAGAGGGCACCACCATTCGTCATGTGATGCGGACGGTATTCCTATCTTTGGAAGGCGTCATCATTCTCGATTAAGAGTAATAGATTGTCGTTCTGCTGGCGCAACGTCGACATCCATATTTTGTCCAACTTTAAAACTTCCTCTTTTCTATTAAAATTAGTATGGTGTTTGTGAATCTCTATTGCTTCTCTATACATGCGCGCATGATAATGGGATGTTCGTGCTGGAACGCTTGTCTCATTAAATTTAATTTCGTGGTTCCCGTCTCGAAAAGCATGCTCAGCTACAGCCGATTTTTCGATGTGTCCTAAGCGACAGTTTCTTTTATGTTCGGCTAAGCGAGTGTTTACACTCCTTTTCGTTGTTCCAGTATATACTTGTCGACAACTGCATGGAATTTTGTATACGCCAGGTGTTGCTAGGGGGTGTCGGGCGTCTTTTCCAGTCAAGAGCAACAACGGTCGCCCACTGGAAAAAATTTTCCTACCGCTCATTAATAAAGTCACGGACCGTATCGGGAAAGTTCTGGCCAAGTATGGGACCGAAACAATCTTCAGACCCACCAAGAAGATTAAGGAATATTTAAGAACTGCAAAAGACGCCCGACACCCCCTAGCAACACCTGGGGTATACAAAATTCCACGCAGTTGTCATTGCTTGACCAAAGCAGAATTCACCGTGAGGGTTCTTGTCAAACGTCCTCTGATAAATTCTTTACACTCTTGGGAATTCAAATAATAGGAAAACTGTCATGCAGAAATTTCAGAACATGAACATTATTTGTTCGAGAAAATATATATTTGCAAACACATCAAAGAATATCTAGAGCGCAATGTATAGCGCCTTTTTGCTTTATCCTTCGCATTTTGTTTTTTTTTTTGCTAAGTGTCGAATAACAACGAAAATTATATTTCTCGTTGAAGATTCTGACTGTTTCGCTGTTGAAATAACTTTAATTAAAACACGTTTGTCTGTTTAAGTTCTGATTTTTCTCTGTAAAACGCAAATGCAGTTTTCCTGTGAGATATTTCGTCTCTCTTCTAGGAGAACACTAGTAGGGAAATATACCAGGACCTTGCGTAACTATTCAGTTCGTCACGAAAACACAGCAGACAATGCAATAAAGATTAGAAAGACAAAGAAACACAAAATCCATTTCTTTAACAGGTGTGAGCTCTGTCAGAATGCGTTAGATTAATGCTTACGATTGCGAGGTAAATCAGAAAAATAACTGAATCTGACATGGAATCACGCTACACAACAATGTATAGTAAAACTAGATGAATGAGAACCAAAAGTCAAAATATAGTTATTATAATTTAAACTAGTTGTTCTTGGGACCGGAAACCCGTTTAAATTGTTTATATTGTAATCAGTTTTAACTTTTAATTAATGAGATTTGCGAAAAAACTAAAATATTACGCACATTACACAGATTTTTTTCACTGTGTTAAAAGTTCTAGTTATGTTACCTACGGCAAGCAACATACTTTGTTATGGTATAATTTATTTTCGGTTATCAATTTCATTTGTTAAACAACTCCCGACCTTCGAAAAATAAGGTACCTGCGTCCTATACAACCCTAATGCCCCCTACCGGCTTCTACTAGCTACTCACGCAGCGTGTCGGTCCATGCCTATGTCAGTTCCTGCTATGACTCATTGGCGACTGCATCTGCACAGGATGTCATCATTAACTCTTCGCAGACAAGACAGCTATTTTTAAGTAGTATCAGGAGTGCAACACAGGTAAGTTGCTACCGGATTATATTTACGGGATTCTGATCCCACAGTTTCGTGTTCTTCCGCTTATCCGCCGTATTTTTCAGTTTCAAATTAGTATGTCCCTCACTGATGACCCATAGTTATCTATGATCATTGATCGATCTTTAAACATCCATTGGGTTTCATGTTGCCAGGATATGTGCTCTGCTTACATTAAGCAATTACGCCATTACGACCTCCCAACGTTCTGCTGCGAACATGTGAGCCAAGTGAGTACTTTTCTATCTCCTTCACAGTAGGCGCTATTAACATTTTTTGCACTTAACGGCCTCTAAATCGTATGTATCTTGTTGTAGGTTAACCTCAATATGCGATTCATTATAACGAAACCGGTTGTAACTTGATCCCATAATAAATGAGGATTAGCAGTTACAAGATGACTCTACAATTTTTAAAAAAATTTTACCACAAAATTTTTAAAAGATCTTCTAACTCTGTGTAGATTAAGCTGCGGTTGCCCACATAGAAAACTTATATTTGAAATGTGCTGTGCTGCCTGTAAGGCTTGTAATGTTATTGGGCAAATCATTCCAGAATTTTATCGTTGCATATTAAACTCGTTTCTGACCCATTGACAGCTTTAATGAAGGGTAATAAAGGTAGTTTTTTCCTCTTGTAGGTAAAGAAATCACTGTTTCCCTCAAATTGTGATGGACTATTTATGGCGAAATTAATTGGCGAATATATGTACTGTGATGGTGCAATTAAAATGCCTGACTCCTCGAAGAGGAACCTATACGACGACCACGGGAGAATATAACTCACTTTTGTACTGTCAGTTCTTTCTTTCTAAGTAATGAATTAGCTTAGAAAGTTATTCCATAAGACATTACCGTGTGGAAGTGTGCAAAACATATTACGAGGCTGAAACGTTTCCAAAAGTAGCAGTTATAAACGGGTAAAGTAGATGCACTTAACTGTTTGAGACACGCAGTAATATACCTCTACCAGAGCGAATTTTCATCAATATGCATACCCAAAAATTTGGAGCATTCTTCCCTGTTGACACCTGTTCATCTGTTACATCAGTTGTTGGTATGACTATCTGTTGTACAGACCTGTATATAATGTGTTTTCTTAAAATATAGGGGACTCTGTTTTCGGAGAACCACTTAATAATTTTTCTAAAAATTATTGTTAACAAATCTCTTTTATTCCCTTCTCTCTAATGGTATTTAGTATAACACTCGTATCGTCTGCAAAATTAATAGTGCCAATTCTTTTATTTGAATGTCAAGTAGGTCATTCACATACAAGGCCATTCAGCTGCCCCTACAGCTGTCCTTTTCTGCAACCCGCAATGTTACATCTGGCCTTCAGAAATTACATCTGACATTTTCATATACTCTCGATCGCTACCAGGAACTGTTAGTCCTACAGAAAAATGAACTGAAGATTTCATGTGGGAAATTTAGTGTAGTCAAATTTTGTAGGGTAGCTGAATCACCCCGTATATAAAAAATAGCAACAGACCCAAAACTCAAAGCTGTGGGGCTTCCGTGTGAGTTCTCTCCACTAACTAAAATGTTTTACGTTTCCACCATTGTTTGAATTACTTGCCACATTTTTTCGCGTTCCGTCTGTTACAAATGATTCAAACCATTTGTGTGTAACTTAATTGTCTTCGTACTGAAGACAATAATCAATAATAACAAAGAATTACACAGAGGTGCCCAAAAGTTATGGTATAGCAATATGCACATTTACAGATGGCGGTAGCATCGCGTACACAAGGTAGAAAAGAGAGTGCATTGGCGGAGCTGTCATTTCTACTCAGCTGATTCATGTGAAAAGGTATCCGATTTCATTATGACCGCCCGACGGTAATTAACACACTTTGAACACTGAATGGTGCTTGGAACCACACTCATGCTCATAAATGAAGGATAATTGCAGAATGTGGTGCCACACAACGTGGCACTACACAAAACTGCCACCAATAGCATAGGCACATAGGGAACACACACGACACAGATCTGTACGTCCACGGTATTGTTGATAAGTTGAGAAAACCGTCCCAAAAAACGTGCTACAAAACGCCACTGTTTCCTGCGCATGTATCCCGACATCAATATGGGATATAATCACCATGCACATGTACACAGCCCGCACTACGGGTTGGCATACTCTGGATCAGGTGGTCGAGCAGCTGCTGAGGTATAGCCTTCCATTCTTGCACCAGTGCTTCTCGGAGCTCCTGAAGTGTCCTTGGGGTTTGAATACGTGCAGCGATACGTCGACCGAGAGCATCCCAGACGTGCTCGATGGGGTTTAGGTCTGGAGAACAGGCAGGCCACTCCATTCGCCTGATATCCTCGGTTTCAAGGTGCTCCTCCACGATGGCAGCTCGGTGGGGCCGTGCGTTATCATCCATCAGGAGGAAGGTGGGACCCAGTGCACCCCCGCAAATGCAGACGTACTGGTGCAAAATGACGTCCCGATACACCTGACCTGTTACAGTTCCTCTGTCAAAGATGTGCAGGAGTGTACGTGCACCAATCATAATCCCACCCCACACCATCAAACCACGACCTCCATACAGGTCCCTTTCAAGGACATTAAGGGGTTGTTATCTGGTTCCTGGTTCACGCCAGATGAGAATCTGGCGAGAATCACTGTTCAGACTATACCTGGACTCGTCTGTGAACGTAACCTGGGACCACTGTTCCAATGAGCATGTACTCTGTTCTTGACACCAGAATTTTCCGGCTCTGCTGTGACGAGGAGTCAGTGGAATGTACCTTACAGGACTCCAGGCGAATAATCCCTTGTCTGTTCAGTCGTCTGTAGAGTGTGTGTCTGGAGACAACTGTTCCAGTGGCTGCAGTAAGGTCCCTAGCAGGGCTATCTGCAGTACTCCGTGGCCGTATGCGGGGACTGATGGTGAGATATCGGTCTTCTTGTGGTGTTGTACACCGTGGACGCCCCGTACTGTAGCGCCTGGACACGTTGAAACGTCCCCTTAGAACAATTATACATGACTGTGATTAAACTGACACACAATATTTTTAGCGCAACGCAATCTGACTTTCAATAATCCCTACAAAAGAATGGCCCTGACTAACATTAACCTATACCTTTCACAAATCACTTACCTCACAAAAATCTTGGTTACTCGAACTACTGCAATACAGCGAGCGCCACTACTAAATAAAAGATTCAAACTACTGAAGGCACTAACTACTGATAGGCATAGTTAGCAAATGAAAGATTTTGATAGAGAACAAACAATGTATTTACCTTAATAGTGTTGAAAAATCATAATATACATAGCAGTTCATGACATCCAGTCTTACAAATTTCAAAACTCCGCCATTTCTCCCCCCACATTCACCACTGCTGGCGGCTCACCTCCAACTGCGCAACGCTACGCGCTGTTCACGTCCAGCTGCCCAACACTACAATGGCAGACAACAATGCAAACTAGCCACAGACTGCACACAGCACAGCCAGTGATTTTCATACAGAGCGCTACGTAACGTTGCCAATAAGGAAACATAAACAGCCTACTTACAACGTTTCCTGTCTGCTAGAATCGTTGCCATAATCTTGAGATCAGACTTTGTGGCACACGGAGGGCCTGTGCTACGACCTGCTGTGTTTAACCAGCCTACAGTCACCCTAGTATTCTACCCCTCATAACGTCATCAATATGTGTTCTTTGAGTCATTTTCAACACACAGTCAGCATTAGCACGTCTGAAAACGTCTGCACACTTACTCGCTGCACCGTACTCTGACATGCACCAACATACCTCTGCGTATGTGGACTGCTGCCAGCCCCACCGTGCGACGACCGCAGGTCAAAAGCACCGCATGGTCATACCCCGAGGTAATTTAAACTCGCAAACCGCCCACCATATCGTTGTTTCACCATGTATCAGCATCATCCTTAATGTATGAGCATGAGTGTAGATGCAAGGGATATTCCATTTCGGAAAGCGTTGGGGACTTCAATGTTCCGAGATCCACAGTGTTAAGAGTGAGCCGAGAGTACTAGACTTCGCACGTTATCTCTGACCACGGAAAGACCTCACTTCACTGCCGAGAGTAGTAGCGTTTTCGTACTCACTGCCAACAGACAAGCAACACTGCTTCAGATAACCGCAGAAATCAATGTTGTACGTGCGACGAACGTATTTGTATGGAGTGTAGCCATGTATGGAAGTGAAGCATGGACGATAAATACACTCCTGGAAATTGAAATAAGAACACCGTGAATTCATTGTCCCAGGAAGGGGAAACTTTATTGACACATTCCTGGGGTCAGATACATCACATGATCACACTGACAGAACCACAGGCACATAGACACAGGCAACAGAGCATGCACAATGTCGGCACTAGTACAGTGTATATCCACCTTTAGCAGCAATGCAGGCTGCTATTCTCCCATGGAGACGATCGTAGAGATGCTGGATGTAGTCCTGTGGAACGGCTTGCCATGCCATTTCCACCTGGCGCCTCAGTTGGACCAGCGTTCGTGCTGGACGTGCAGACCGCGTGAGACGACGCTTCATCCAGTCCCAAACATGCTCAATGGGGGACAGATCCGGAGATCTTGCTGGCCAGGGTAGTTGACTTACACCTTCTAGAGCACGTTGGGTGGCACGGGATACATGCGGACGTGCATTGTCCTGTTGGAACAGCAAGTTCCCTTGCCGGTCTAGGAATGGTAGAACGATGGGTTCGATGACGGTTTGGATGTACCGTGCACTATTCAGTGTCCCCTCGACGATCACCAGTGGTGTACGGCCAGTGTAGGAGATGGCTCCCCACACCATGATGCCGGGTGTTGGCCCTGTGTGCCTCGGTCGTATGCAGTCCTGATTGTGGCGCTCACCTGCACGGCGCCAAACACGCATACGACCATCATTGGCACCAAGGCAGAAGCGACTCTCATCGCTGAAGACGACACGTCTCCATTCGTCCCTCCATTCACGCCTGTCGCGACACCACTGGAGGCGGGCTGCACGATGTTGGGGCGTGAGCGGAAGACGGCCTAACGGTGTGCGGGACCGTAGCCCAGGTTCATGGAGACGGTTGCGAATGGTCCTCGCCGATACCCCAGGAGCAACAGTGTCCCTAATTTGCTGGGAAGTGGCGGTGCGGTCCCCTACGGCACTGCGTAGGATCCTACGGTCTTGGCGTGCATCCGTGCGTCGCTGCGGTCCGGTCCCAGGTCGACGGGCACGTGCACCTTCCGCCGACCACTGGCGACAACATCGATGTACTGTGGAGACCTCACGCCCCACGTGTTGAGCAATTCGGCGGTACGTCCACCCGGCCTCCCGCATGCCCACTATACGCCCTCGCTCAAAGTCCGTCAACTGCACATACGGTTCACGTCCACGCTGTCGCGGCATGCTACCAGTGTTAAAGACTGCGATGCAGCTCCGTATACCACGGCAAACTGGCTGACACTGACGGCGGCGGTGCACAAATACTGCGCAGCTAGCGCCATTCGACGGCCAACACCGCGGTTCCTGGTGTGTCCGCTGTGCCGTGCGTGTGATCATTGCTTGTACAGCCCTCTCGCAGTGTCCGGAGCAAATATGGTGGGTCTGACACACCGGTGTCAATGTGTTCTTTTTTCCATTTCCAGGAGTGTAGTTTGGACAAGAAGAGAATAGAAGCTTTTGAAATGTGGTGCTACAGAAGAATGCTGAAGATTAGATGGGTAGATCACATAACTAATGAGGAAGTATTGAATAGGATTGGGGAGAAGATAAGTTTGTGGCATAACTTGACTAGAAGAAGGGATCGGTTGGTAGGACATGTTCTGAGACATCGAGGGATCACCAATTTAGTACTGGAGGGCAGCGTGGAGGGTAAAAATCGTAGAGGGACACCAAGAGATGAATACACTAAGCAGATTCAGAAGGATGTAGGTTGCGGTAGGTACTGGGAGATGAAGAGGCTTGCACAGGATAGAGTAGCATGGAGAGCTGCATCAAACCAGTCTCAGGACTGAAGACCACAACAACAACAACGTGCGACGAACGGTTCCGTTCGAACAGTGCTGCGAAATCTGGCGCTAATAGGCTGTGGTAGCAGACGACCGACGCGAGCGCCTTTACCAACAGCTCGACGTCACCCGCTGCTCGTGACCATATCGGTTGAACCACACACAACTGGAAACCGTGGCCTGGTCAGGTGAGTCCCGAACTGAGTTGGTAAGAGCCGATGTGGGGTTAGAGTGTGACGCACACCCCACGAAGCCACGGATCCAGTTTATCAACAAGGCACTGTGCAGGCTGCTGGTGACACCACAATGGTGTGGGCTGTGTTTACACGGAATGGACTTACACTACTGGCCATTAAAATAGCTACACCAAGAAGAAATGCGGATGATAAACGGGTATTCATTGGACAAATATATTACACTAGAACTGACATGTGATTACATTTTCACGCAATTTGGATGCATAGATAATGAGAAATCAGTACCCAGAACAACCACCTCTGGCCGTAATAACGGCCTTGATACGCCTCAGCATTGAGTCAAACAGAGCTTGGATGGCGTGTACAGGTACAGCTGCCCATGCAGCTTCAACACGATACCACAGCTCATCAAGAGTTGTGACTGGCGTATTTTGACGAGGCAGTTGCTCGGCCACTATTGACCAGACGTTTTCAGTTGGTGAGAGATCTGGAGAATGTGCTGGCCAGGCAGCAGTCGAACATTTTCTATATCCACAAAGGCCCGTACAAGACCTGCAACATGCGGTCGTGCATTATCGTGCTGAAATGTAGGGTTTCTCAGGGATAGAATGAAGGGTAGAGCCACGGGTCGTAACACATCTGAAATGTAACGTCCAATGTTCAAAGTGCCATCAATGCGAACAAGAGGTGACCGAGACGTGTAACCAATGGCAGCCCATACCATCGCCGGGTGACACGCCAGTATGAGGATGACGAATAGACGCTTCCAATATGTGTTCACCATGGTGTTGCCAAACACGGACGCGACCATCATTATGCTGTTAACAGAACCTGGATTCATCCGAATAAATGACGTTTTGCCATTCTTGCACCCAGGTTCGTCGTTGAGTACACCATCGCAGGCGGTCCTGTCTGTGATGCGGCGTCAAGAGTAATCGCAGCCGCAGCTATGTCTCCGAGCTGATAGTCCATGCTGCTGTAAACGTCGTCGAACTGTTCGTGCAGATGGTTGTTGTCTTACTAACGTTTGCACCTGTTGACTCAGGGATCGAGACGTGGCTGCACGCTGCGGATAAGATGCCTGTCATTTCGACTGCTAGTGATAGGAGGGCGTTGGGATCCAGCACGGTGTTCCGTATTACCCTCCTGAACCCACCGATTCCATATTCTGCTAACAGTCATTAGATCTCGACCAACGCAATCGCGATAGACTGCAATCCGACCTTTATCGAAGTCGGAAGCGTGATGGTACGCATTTCTCCTCCTTACACGAGGCATCACAACAACGTTTCACCAGGCAACGCCGGTCAACTGCTGTTTGTGTATGAGAAATCGGTTGGAAACTTTCCTCATGTCAGCACGTTGTATGTGTCGCCACCGGCGCCAACTTTGTGTGAATGCTCTGAAAGGCTAATCATTTGCATATCACAGCAACGTCTTCCTGTCGGTAAAATTTCACGTCTGTAGCACGTCATCTTCGTGGTGTAGCAATTTTAATGGCCATTAGTGTAGTCCTCTCGATTATCAGCTGCTTCAAGATCATTTGCATCCGTTCATGGACGTTGTGTTCTTAAACAAGGAATGAATTTTTATGGATGACATTGCGCCATGACAGGTTTTTCTGGACAATTAGAGTGTATGATTCGGCTCTCCAAAACGCCCGAACATCAATACCAGGGAACACTTATGAGACATAACAGCGTGGTCAGTTCGTGCACAAAGTACTGCACCGGAAACACTTTCGCAATTATGGCTGCTTTAGAGGCAGCACGGCTCAGTATTTCTGCAGAGGACTTCCACGTCGAGATGCTGCACTACACCGGGCGAAAGGAAGTCCGTCAGGCTATTAGGAGGTACCCCATGGCTTTCGTCGCCTCAGTGAATAAGGAAACTGCTGAAGTCGATGAGTTGCTTGTACAGAGTGAAACGTCTCTGTGAATTCGTTTCATAAGACGATTGTCTAATTCGGTACATGTTATTCCTGATTTTTAGCTCAATTCATGAACTCTTCCAGAAAGACTGACAAGAGGGAGATTGAGTTAATAATTAAATCACTAAAGACCAAGAACTCTCATGGATATGACAGGGTATCTAGCAGAATACCAAGTATTGTTCCATGTATGTTAGCCCAGTTCTCAGCCATATCTGTAACTTTTCCTTTAGGAGTGGTCGGTTTCCTGACCGATTAAAGTACTCGGTAGTGAAGCCACTTTATAAAAAGGGAGACATTGATAATGTTGACAATTTTAGACCTATTTCTATGCCATCGGTGTTTACTAAAGTTATCGAGAAGGTTGTGTATACAAGGTTACTGGAGCATTTAAATTCACATAATTTGCTGTCAAATGTTCAGTTTGGTTTTAGAAATGGCTTAACAACTGAAAATGCTATATTCTCTTTTCTCTGTGAGGTTTTGGATGGATTAAATAAAAGGTTGCGAACGTTAGGTGTTTTTTTTTGATTTAACGAAGGCTTTTGACTGTGTTGACCACAAAATATTACTGCAGAAGTTGGAACATTGTGGAGTAAGGGGAGTAGCTTACAATTGGTTCGCTTCTTACTTTAAGAACAGAAAGCAGAGGGTAATTCTCCGCAATATTGAGAGTGGTAGTGATGTTCAGTCCCAATGGGGCACTGTTAAGTGGGGCGTTCCCCAAGCGTCGGTGCTGGGGCCACTGCTGTTTCCTATTTATATAAATGATATGCGTTCTAGTATTACAGCTGATTCAAAAATATTTCTGTTTGCTGATGACACCAGCTTGATAGTGAAGGATCTTGTGTGTAATATTGAAACAGTAACAAATAATGTACACCGTGAATTCATTGTCCCAGGAAGGGGAAACTTTATTGACACATTCCTGGGGTCAGATACATCACATGATCACACTGACAGAACCACAGGCACATAGACACAGGCAACAGAGCATGCACAATGTCGGCACTAGTACAGTGTATATCCACCTTTCGCAGCAATGCAGGCTGCTATTCTCCCATGGAGACGATCGTAGAGATGCTGGATGTAGTCCTGTGGAACGGCTTGCCATGCCATTTCCACCTGGCGCCTCAGTTGGACCAGCGTTCGTGCTGGACGTGCAGACCGCGTGAGACGACGCTTCATCCAGTCCCAAACATGCTCAATGGGGGACAGATCCAGAGATCTTGCTGGCCAGGGTAGTTGACTTACACCTTCTAGAGCACGTTGGGTGGCACGGGATACATGCGGACGTGCATTGTCCTGTTGGAACAGCAAGTTCCCTTGCCGGTCTAGGAATGGTAGAACGATGGGTTCGATGACGGTTTGGATGTACCGTGCACTATTCAGTGTCCCCTCGACGATCACCAGTGGTGTACGGCCAGTGTAGGAGATCGCTCCCCACACCATGATGCCGGGTGTTGGCCCTGTGTGCCTCAGTCGTATGCAGTCCTGATTGTGGCGCTCACCTGCACGGCGCCAAACACGCATACGACCATCATTGGCACCGAGGCAGAAGCGACTCTCATCGCTGAAGACGACACGTCTCCATTCGTCCCTCCATTCACGCCTGTCGCGACGCCACTGGAGGCGGGCTGCACGATGTTGGAGCGTGAGCGGAAGACGGCCTAACGGTGTGCGGGACCGTAGCCCAGCTTCATGGAGGCGGTTGCGAAATGTCCTCGCCGATACCCCAGGAGCAACAGTGTCCCTAATTTGCTGGGAAGTGGCGGTGCGGTCCCCTACGGCACTGCGTAGGATCCTACGGTCTTGGCCTGCATCCGTGCGTCGCTGCGGTCCGGTCCCAGGTCGACGGGCACGTGCACCTTCCGCCGACCACTGGCGACAACATCGATGTACTGTGGAGACCTCACGCCCCACGTGTTGAGCAATTCGGCGGTACGTCCACCCGGCCTCCCGCATGCCCACTATACGCCCTCGCTCAAAGTCCGTCAACTGCACATACGGTTCACGTCCACGCTGTCGCGGCATGGTACCAGTGTTAAAGACTGCGATGGAGCTCCGTATGCCACGGCAAACTGGCTGACACTGACGGCGGCGGTGCACAAATGCTGCGCAGCTAGCGCCATTCGACGGCCAACACCGCGGTTCCTGGTGTGTCCGCTGTGCCGTGCGTGTGATCATTGCTTGTACAGCCCTCTCGCAGTGTCCGGAGCAAGTATGGTGGGTCTGACACACCGGTGTCAATGTGTTCTTTTTTCCATTTCCAGGAGTGTAGTTCATGAAATAAGTTCGTGGCTTGTGGAAAATAATTTGATGCTAAGTCACAGTAAGACTCAGTTTTTACAGTTTCTAACTCACAATTCAACAAGAACCGATATTTTGAACAGACAGAATAGGCATATTATAAGCGAGACGGAACAGTTCAAGTTCCTAGCCATTCGGATAGATAGTAAGCTGTTGTGGAAAGCCCATGTCCAGGATCTTGTTCAGAAGCTAAATGCTGCTTTATTTACCATTAGAACAGTATCTGAAATAAGTGACACTTCAACACGAAAAGTAGTCGACTTCGCATATTTTCATATGCTTATGTCGTATGGTATTATTTTTTGGGGTAATTCTTCTGATTAAAAAAGGGTATTTTTGGCTCAAAAACGGGCTGTTCGAGCTATATGTGGTGTAAGTTCGAGAACCTCTTGTTGACCCCTATTCAAAAATCTGGGAATTCTGACATTGCCCTCACAGTATATATTTTCTTTAATGTCGTTTGTTGTTAGCAATATTAGCCTATTCCCAAGAGTTAGCAGCTTTCACTCAGTTAATACTAGGCAGAAATCAAATCTGCATGTAGAATGCACGTCCTTGACTCTTGTGCAGAAAGGAGTGCAGTATTCTGCTGCATCCATTTTCAATAAGCTACCACAAGAACTCAAAAATCTTAGTAGTAAGTCTAAACTGAAGAGTTTCCTCATGGCTCACTCCTATTCTGTCGAGGAGCTCCTGGAAGAGCTAAAGAATTAAGCAAATTCCAGTGTTACATTGTTGATTTTCTTCATTTAAACTTACGACTTGTCACCTGAATGTGTTTTTTTATATTTCATTTTATCTGTTTCTAATATCGTGTGTTTTTTTTTAATATTTCATTTTATCTGTTTCTAATATCGTGTTATAATTTCATGTATTGACTCGTTCCATGACCATGGAGACTTCTCCTTAATTTGGTCCCACGGAACAATAAATAAATAAATAAATAAAATAAAAAAGACTGAGCATTCAGATAAGGCCTATTGAATATTATATGTGTGTTTTAATGTGGTGTTTCGGTTTTGTTTCGTGGGAAACGCTGAGTTGGTCATCGTCTGCTGGGAGCAGACGATGTTGTTTCTCGTTCGAAGGAGAGCAGAGGATGACCAACTTAGATTTACGATACGTGAACAGAGGAGTTTACCGATCGAAGTCGAACGCTGTGTCGAAGGCTGTTTTTGTGTGTGAGGTTTGTGACTAAGGGCTATCCCTCTGGTAGCTTCCGCTGCACGGGGAGCTAGGGAATCTGGATAGAGAAAGGGGCACTCTTCGGTGAACACTTGGTGTGTACGGATCGTAGCTCTTAAGGGGGGTTTCAGGTGATAGGAATCAGGTTGAGTTAGGACTTCGTTCTGTTTAACTGTTGAAATACTTAACTGAAGCGTGTGAAGCGAGTTTTTTTTAAAATGATTTTTAATCTTATATTTTATGGAAGTTGCTTTTGTCTTTGTGTGTCGATTTTGTGCGACGTGTTTGGTAATCAATGACCCTTCTGGTCCACCACGGCACCGCAATAGGCTTTATTTTAAGTTTGCTTGTTTATTGAGTTATAATTTCTGCAAGAATATCTTTTCTTTCGTGCGCTGTCTACAAAGCAACAAAACAGTTTGATCCGGAATCTACCACGTGCTATAGTTCGGCGTTTTGCAAGCAGCAGACACAATATGTTGAATAATTATCGCACAAGCTCGTGCACTGGTTAAACCTCTGTCCAGAATAGTGCATGCGTAGAATCATAATGCGAATCTCACGGAGATATTTTTATGGTATGAATGCAAAGGAGATGATAGTACCATTGTCACCCAAGCCCGTTTTCTGTGTTTCTTCTTGCTGGAGTTAAATTGTGCTCTGTGACATTCTCACGTAATTCTTACTTAAATATTTCTAATCAGGCACCAGTTATGTGTAGTTAGGATGTGCAACCAAACAAATAATCTACGTGAAAGATAAATTCTGTGGTGTTGATCTTACCCAATCCTAAATTAATCAAGTTGCAAGACATGCAGTGCTACTTATCTGCCTATTTAAATAAATTTGCATGCTTGTAATTAAATTGTTAAAGTAATTAAACTAATAATTTTCCAGCTCCTTTTTTATTTCTAAATGGTTAGGAAGGGCTTGGGCTGGTGGCGACCCTGAATTTCGGAATTTTTATCACTATTTGTGTGTGAGAGAAGCAGCTAGAAATGCGAGATAACGTATATGGCTCGATGAGAAACGTCGTCAACATAGTAATACGTTACAAGAGAGAGAGACGGGAGCGATCTCGGCAGCAACGGTTGTAGGGACGGAAATCCGACATGACTGGGGGGAGAGTGGGAGGGCGGCAATTTTCGCAGGTCGGCTCGATCTGCGCGCGCATCTCTGTGGAAATAGGATCGCAACTTTAATTAGGACGTGTGAGTGTGAGTGTGTGTGTGGGTCCGCCCCCCGGTCTCGGGGCGGATCTAATTACGGGGCAGTTAATCGAGTCACAGCGACACGGCATGAAGCGGGCGACGATCCCAAATGGCCGCGCAGACGTCGGCCAGCGACCACCTGCCGCCGCCCCGCTACTTGCTGGGGGAGTGAGTTTACTTCGCCCTGCGCTCCAACACACCTCGCGTCCAGCCGGTAGACAGGCTCTCTCGTGTACACGCAGGGCCCGCGAGCGAACGCTGAAGCCTGCGCGGCTCTCCTCCCCCCCCCCCCCCCCACTCCTCCTACACCCTTCTAGCAGCCCCTGTGGGAAGTGACGTCAAACCGAGGTCATACTCGATGCGACATTCGCCATATTGATCCCGTGGCGTTTTCCTTTTTTGTATTGTAACTTGCAGTATGCCTTAAAATATCTATTATTAATTACGCAATACTGTACTGGTTATTCCTGATCTGATCGGACGTATTTTTTGTATTGTGTGCGAACAATGTAATTTCGGCTTTGTTAAAGTGAAAAATCATAAGACTGTATGATATACTAAAATGTGAAAAAGAATATTTATGGAAAAACAAAAATTCTGCAACAACAATCGTCAAATTTATTTAGATCAATCCAAGCGTGAGGACCTAAAATGTGACATTTTCAACTTCAAGAATCAGACCTCTAGACAAGTAGAACTGGAGCTAACTCTACATGAATAGTTAAGTAAACTAGAAAGTTTCTTGTAATCTTTGCTCTTCTCAAATCTTCACAAACGATTATTGTGGATAATAGATGGAATTAGGAAGGAGGGGGAGATTACACAACGCGTCATTGATTGACATTTAATTATAAGAATTCGTACCAAGTGTGACGTGTTTGGGACAAATCTTCAACGCGCCATTCCATTCAGACGGCATACTGCAAGTCCTCTTTTTTTTGTTGTTGAGATATGGGAGGAGCAAAGATTACAAGAAACTTTCTTGTTTACTTAACTATTCATGTAGAATTAGCTCCAGTTCTACTTGTCTAGAGGCCTGATTCTTGAAGTTGAAAATGTCACATTTTAGGTCCTCACGCTTGGATTGCTCTAAATAACTTTGACGATTGTTGTTGCAGAATGTTTGTTTTTACATAAATATTCTTTTTCACATTTTTAGTATATCATACAGTCTTACGATTTTTCTCATTAACGAAGCCGAAATTACATTGTTCGCACAAAATACAAAAAATACGTCCGATCACATCAGAAATAAACATGGTAACCAGTACAGTTTCGCGTAATGAATAATGAGCGTATGCCATTGGTGGCCGGGAGACTCCTCGCTGGGCGGTTCGGCCGCCGCTCCACAAGTTCTTTAACGCTACTACGGTGACTTGCGAGTGAATGAGAATGAAATGATGATGAAAGACACACAACATCCAGTCATCTCGAGGCAGAGAAAATCCCCGACCCCGCCGGGAATCGAACCCGGGACCCCGTGCGCGGGAAGCGAGAACGCTGCCGTAAGACCACGAGCCGCGGACGATCGCGTAATTAATAATATAAATTTTAAATGTGCCAATAGTTCGTAATTTAAAATGCTTTTTAAAAAATAATTTTAACTCTGTGTTCACAACTAGTACTTATCGATTCTAACATCGAGATTAAAACATTTTATAAAGTAACTCAGTTTCAGAAATTTTAGCTTGAAATATAACAAACTGTGTATAACATTCTATGAAAGTTTTCAGAACAGCAACTGACATAATACTGACCTGTCCAAAATTCAAAAAAATAATACTGGTATCGACATTTACTGTTGAGGAAAAGTAATGCTAGAAGAGGACGTCCCGTTAGAGTTGGCTGTGGAAGTCTTCAGGACGTCTTAATGTCAGTTAGAATGAAGGGAATTTGACGTTCTCAGCACACTCATGAATACTGTCAAGAAGTATTATATCAATGAAAGCTACTTATAAACAGACGTTCTAAAACAAGGAAAAGTTCGTAAAATGGCCGTAGCTCCCAAAGGAATACCAGTTCCTAATAAATGGGAGATGAGACCATATCGCTGCACAGTTGGAAAATCGTGTAGGAAAATTTAGTGATGAAAATGATTGCAGAAGGAACCAGATCGACTTGGTTCAAAGTGATAAACCCGACAATAGCGATCAACTCGAAACTCTACTCCATCTATACTCCTGGAAATGGAAAAAAGAACACATTGACACCGGTGTGTCAGACCCACCATACTTGCTCCGGACACTGCGAGAGGGCTGTACAAGCAATGATCACACGCACGGCACAGCGGACACACCAGGAACCGCGGTGTTGGCCGTCGAATGGCGCTAGCTGCGCAGCATTTGTGCACCGCCGCCGTCAGTGGCAGCCAGTTTGCCGTGGCATACGGAGCACCATCGCAGTCTTTAACACTGGTAGCATGCCGCGACAGCGTGGACGTGAACCGTATGTGCAGTTGACGGACTTTGAGCGAGGGCGTATAGTGGGCATGCGGGAGGCCGGGTGGACGTACCGCCGAATTGCTCAACACGTGGGGCGTGAGGTCTCCACAGTACATCGATGTTGTCGCCAGTGGTCGGCGGAAGGTGCACGTGCTCGTCGACCTGGGACCGGACCGCAGCGACGCACGGATGCACGCCAAGACCGTAGGATCCTACGCAGTGCCGTAGGGGACCGCACCGCCACTTCCCAGCAAATTAGGGACACTGTTGCTCCTGGGGTATCGGCGAGGACCATTCGCAACCGTCTCCATGAAGCTGGGCTACGGTCCCGCACACCGTTAGGCCGTCTTCCGCTCACGTCCCAACATCGTGCAGCCCGCCTCCAGTGGTGTCGCGACAGGCGTGAATGGAGGGACGAATGGAGACGTGTCGTCTTCAGCGATGAGAGTCGCTTCTGCCTTGGTGCCAATGATGGTCGTATGCGTGTTTGGCGCCGTGCAGGTGAGCGCCACAATCAGGACTGCATACGACCGAGGCACACAGGGCCAACACCCGGCATCATGGTGTGGGGAGCGATCTCCTACACCGGCAGTACACCACTGGTGATCGTCGAGGGGACACTGCATAGTGCACGGTACATCCAAACCGTCATCGAACCCATCGTTCTACCATTCCTAGACCGGCAAGGGAACTTGCTGTTCCAACAGGACAATGCACGTCCGCGTATATCCCGTGCCACCCAACGTGCTCTAGAAGGTGTAAGTCAACTACCCTGGCCAGCAAGATCTCCGGATCTGTCCCCCATTGAGCATGTTTGGGACTGGATGAAGCGTCGTCTCACGCGGTCTGCACGTCCAGCACGAACGCTGGTCCAACTGAGGCGCCAGGTGGAAATGGCATGGCAAGCCGTTCCACAGGACTACATCCAGCATCTCTACGATCGTCTCCATGGGAGAATAGCAGCCTGCATTGCTGCGAAAGGTGGATATACACTGTACTAGTGCGGACATTGTGCATGCTCTGTTGCCTGTGTCTATGTGCCTGTGGTTCTGTCAGTGTGATCATGTGATGTATCTGACCCCAGGAATGTGTCAATAAAGTTTCCCCTTCCTGGGACAATGAATTCACGGTGTTCTTATTTCAATTTCCAGGAGTGTAATTACCGCACGAGTACCAAACTTGGTAGCATTAATGTCCAGATAATGGGGTGCATGATTTCCACGCGTCAAAGCGCCACCGTCCAGTTCCAACTATAGCCATCAGGTGCCGTGACCAATCAACGTTGATTCACAGTCTCTCACACCTGACCACTCGCAGTGCACTTGTTGACGTGTCAACAAGAGCTTGGACAAAACGAGCAGAATATTACTGGTGAAGCTGTGTTATCAAAAAGACAGTAATGCTGCAGCTGCACTTCGAGAATATGCCCGGCTGCAAGGATTACGGAAGGGTCCTCTTTCTCCACCTGGTGTGCGGAGCATGAAGAAGTTCGAATCAACTGGAGAACTGGGCGTCGTTTCGGGAAGAGGCCGACGACCGGCTGCACCACAGGTGGTTGACGATATCGTTGTTGCTACGGCAGACAACGCTGCACGCAATTCCCGATCGTCATGCAGTCCTTGTGCTGTGTCACCATAGGTCACCACAGTTCAACATCCCGTGGTGCACTGTACGGAAGGTGCTGCGAACCATTCTCAAATGTTATCGGTACAATATTCATATCATACAGCAGCTTGCACCACAAGACGCACATCGTCGTGTTGACTTCGCTCTCCACTTGCTCGCAAGGGTTGAAGTTGACGAGGGTTGACCCTGGACCGTCCTATGGACACACGAAGCTCATTTTTCTCTGACGGTTGAGGTGAACACACAGAATTGCCGAGTGTGGGAATCGTCACCTCCAGTCACTGTGCATGAAGTTCCTCTGTGTGGTGAATGTGTCACCGTATGGTGTGGCTTCACGGCTGCGTTCATCATTAGCCCATTCGTTTTTGAACAGGATGGCGCTCAGGGAGCAAAGACGTGCAGTGTGACTGGCCATATACTTCGCCAGCACGTCATACACGCCCTACGGGAGAGAGACTTATTGAATTTAAGTTTTCATGCAAGATGGGTCCCCACAGCCCACCGCTCGTGGACTTCACCTGCTTCTCCGAAAGACATTAGGAAACAAGCGAATTATCAGAGGAACATTCGCACATGGGCCGATCTGAAGCGCAGCATATCAAGAGACGTAAGCAGCATACCTACACATATGCTTCGTGCTGTCCGCCGCTCGTGGTCTCGCGGTAGCGTTCTCGCTTCCCGGACACGGGGTCCCGGGCTCGATTCCCGGCGGGGTCAGGGATTTTCACCTGCCTCGACATGACTGGGTGTTTGTGTTGTCCTCATCATTTCATCATCATCCAGGAAAGTGGCGACATTGGACTGAGCAAAGGTTGGGAAATTGTACGGGCGCTGATAACCACGCAGTTGAGCGCCCCACAAACCAAACCAAACATCATCATCATGCTTCGTGCTGCTGAACAGAATGCAATGCTGCGCTTTCAGACTCTTCCGGACACTGATGGGCGCCATATTGAGCCCCTTTTGTACCAATAACGGTACCGGTATGTAATGGTATGACGTACCGTAGCAGCACATTACAAGTGTTTCAGTTGAACTGATTCTGTATTATTTCGCTTCCCCATGTCCTTGACATTAATGTTGCCAAGTTTGGTCCTTGTACAGTAATTAGTTTCCGTGTTTTAACGTGTTAAATAGGGAAAGTTTAACTGTTACCACCGGTACATAAACGATTTAGGAGACAATGTGAGCAACCGGCTTACGTGGTTTGCAGATGATGCTGTCGTTTATCGTGTAGTAAAGTCACCAGAAGATCAAAAAAAATTGCAAAACGACTTAGAAAGGATATCTGTATGGTGCGAAAATCGACATTTGACCCTAAATAATGGAAACTGTAAGGTCATCCAGATGGGCGCTAAAAGGAATCCGTTAAACTTCGTTTACACGACAAATCAACCAGATCTAAAGGCCGTAAATTCAACTGAAGACCTAGGAATTACAATAACGAACAACTTAAGTTGGAAGGAACACGTAGGAAATGTTGTGGGGAAGGCAAACCAAAGACTGTTCTGTTGGCAGAACACTTAGTAAATGTAATAGATCTACTAAAGAAACCGCCTACACTACGCGGTGTGGGATCCTTACCAGATAAGATTAACGGAGGACATCCGGAAAGTTCAACGAAGGGCTGCACGTTTAGAATTATCCAGAAATAGGGAGGGGGGGGGGGAGTGTCACGGACTGGATACAGTATTTGGGGTGGACATACTTAAACAAAGGCGTTTCTTGTTGCGGCGGGATCTTCTAACGAAATTTCAATCACCAACGTTCTCCTCCGAATGCGAAAATATTTTGTTGACGCCGACCTACATAGGGAGAAAAGATCATAACAAAAGAAAGGAAATCAGAGCTCGCACTGAAAGACATACATGTTCGTTTTCTCCGTGCGCTGTTAGAGAGTGGAATAACAGGATTATTGAGAAGGTGGTTCGATGTCGCCTCTGCCACGCACTTAAGTGTGATTTGTGTGATTTTCAGAGTACCCATGTATATGTAAATATCGGTGTAGGAGGGGGGCAATTCTTGCACACTGTATGTAAACGCGTACCTTAAGCCACGACACGCAGCAACGGACGCCCATTGTTGTCTCAGCAACGTTGTACCAAATCTTACTTTTCTATAACAACACAATACTTCAAAATAACGCGAATTTAACGTTTAAAAATTACTTCTGTTTTGAAACGTGAAAAACTTCAGCACTGTTGCTACGGCTAATTGTATTACGGTTTTTTTATCGCCTATTATAAACGAGACAGAATAACGAAAAATACCGGTTATTCGGAACTTCACTGAAGCGCCAAAGAAACTGGTATAGGCATATGTATCCAAATGCAGGGATATGTTGGAAATTGGAAATTTTTGGTAAGGTCTTACGGGACCAAACTGCTGGGGTCATCGGTCCCTAAGTTTAAGCACTACATTATCTAACTAACTTACGCTTAGGACAAAACACACACACACACACACACACACACACACACACACACACACACACACACACATCCATGCCTAAGGGAGGACTCGAACCTCCGACGGTGGGAGCCGCGCGGACCGTGACAAAGTGCCTTAGATAACGCGGCTACACCGCGCGGACAGGGATATGTAGACAGGCAGAATACGGCGCTGCGGTCTGCAACGCCTATATAAGACAACAAGTGTCTGGTGCAATTGTTAGATCGGTTACTGCTGCTACAATGTTTGAGTCTGAACGTGGTGCTATAGTCGGTGCACGGGAGACTGAGCTGAGCTTGTGAGCTGGTCGGAGTGGCTGTGCGGTTCTAGGCGCTACAGTCTGGAGCCGAGCGACCGATACGGTCGCAGGTTCGAATCCTGCCTCGGGCATGGATGTGTGTGATGTCCTTAGCTTAGTTAGGTTTAAGTAGTTCTAAGTTCTAGGCGACTGTTGACCTCACAAGTTAAGTCGCATAGTGCTCAGAGCCATTTGAACCATTTTTTTTAGCTTCTCAGAGGTAGCGATGAAGTGGGGATTTTCCCGTACGACCATTTCACGAGGGTACCGCGATTATCAGGAATCCGGTAAAACATCAGATCTCCGACATTGCTGCGGCCGGAAAAATATCGTGCAAGAACGGGACCAACGACGACTGAAGAGCGCCTTTCAACGCGACAGAAGTGCAACCCTTCCGCGAATTGCTCCAGATTTCAATGTCAGCATGCGTAGCATTCAACGAAACATCATAGGCACGGGCTTTCGAAGCCGAAGGCCCATTCGTGTACTCTTGGTGACTGCACGACACAAAGCTTTACGCCTCGCCTGGGCCCGTCAACACCGACCTGGCCTGTTGATGACTGGAAAGATATTACCTGGTCGGACAAGTCTCAATTCAAATTCTATTGAGTGGATGGAAACGTACGGATGAGAGGATGATGATGATGTTTGGTTTGTGGGGCGCTCAACTGCGTGGTTATCAGCACCCGTACAATTACCCAATCTTTTGCACAGTCCAATTTCGCCACTTTCCTGGATGATGATGAAATGATGAGGACAACACAAACACCCAGTCATTTCGAGGCAGGGGAAAATCCCTGACCCCGCCGGGAATCGAACCCGGGACCCCGTGCTCGGGAAGCGAGAACGCTACCGCGAGACCACGAGCGGCGGACGCAGGAAACGTACGGGATGGATGTGTACAGGTATGGAGACAATCCCGTGAATCCGTGGACCCTACATATCAAGCTCGTTGACACTCTGTAATAGTGTGGGGCGTGTGCAGTTGGAGTGACATGGGAACCCTGATACGTCTAGATACGACTCTGACAGGTGACACGTACGTAAGCATCCTGTCTGATCACCTGCATCCATTCACGTCTATTATGCATTCCAACAGACTTGGGCAAGTCTAGCAGGACAACGCGACATCCCACACGTCCAAAATTGCAACACTCTTCTGAGTTTAAGCAGTTCCACTGGCTACCAAACACCCCAGACATGGGGCATATCTGCGATGCCTTGCAACGTGCCGTTCAGAAGAGATCTCCATCCCATCCTACTCTTACGGATTTCTGGACAGCCCGGCAGCATTCGTGGTGTCAGTTCCCTCCAGCAGTACTCCAGCCATTAGTCGAGTCGGTGGCACATCGTGTTGCGGCACTTACACGTGCTCGCGGGTCCCTACACGTTATTAGGCAGGTGTACCACTTTTTGGCTGTTCAGTGTGAAATACCAGTATCGGTTTTAGCCGATCGGTTTTTCCCGCGGAGGCAGCTAAACGTGGCTGCCGGAACACTCGATTGTGACGGGCCACGGAGGTCAGCAGTGGAGAGGTGGTGTGATAAGCGGCTATTCGCAGGCCGCTGCCTCGCTGTGATTGGCGCGCAGGAAGAGCACCCTCGAAAGCGGCGCCGGGTGTATATATGGACGCCTGAGGGCCGGCGGCCGGCAGCCGCTGGCAGTAGTGGGCCGCTTCCTGTGTGTGCAGCTGCGCTCTCCGCTCTGGTCCATCATCTGCCGCGGCGCGCAATCTGGCCGCTAAGTGGTCGCCGTGGAAGCTTGCCAGGGCGCGGGGCAGCCGCCGCAACAGCCTGGGCCACTCCTACGTCCGCGCTCTGCCAACCACTGTCAGTGTGCATCGCAGAGGGTAGCTCACAGTCGTGTAGGATTCGTCATCGTAATACCATTTATCAAATACACTACGTGATCAAAAGTATCCGGACACCTGGCTGAAAATGACTTGAAAGTTCGTGGCGCCCTCCATCGGTAATGCTGGAATTCAGTACGGTGTTGGCCCACCCTTAGCCTTGATGACAGATTCCACTCTCGCAGGCATACGTTCAGTCAGGTGCTGGAAGGTTTCTTGGGGAATGGCAGGCTATTCTACAGGGAGTGTTGCGCTGAGGAGAGGTATCGATGTCGGTCGGTGAGGTCTGGCACGAATTCGGCGTTCGAAAACATCCCCAAGGTGTTCAATAGGATTCAGGTCAGGACTCTGTGTACGCCAGTCCATGACAGGGATGTTACTGTCGTGTAACCACCAAAGGCTGTGCATTATGAACAGGTGCTCGATCGTGTTGAAAGATGCAATCGCCATCCCCGAATATTTCGTCAACAGTCGGAAGAAAGAAGGTGCTTAAAACATGAATGTAGGCCTGTTCTGTGATAGTGCCACGCAAAACAAGAAGGCTTGCAAGCCTCCTCCATGAAAAACACGACCACACCACAACACCACCGTCTCCGAATTTTACTGTTGGCACTACACACACTGGCACATGACGTTCACCGAGAATTCCCCATACCAACGCCCTGCCATCAGATTGCCACATTGTGTACCGTGATTCGACGCTCCACACAACGTTTTTCCACTGTTCAATCGCCCAATGTTAACGCTCCTTACACCACGCGAGGCGCCATTTGGCATTTACCGTCTTGATGTGTGGCTTATGAGCAGCCGCTCGACCATGAAATCCACGTTTTCTCACCTCCCGCCTAACTGTCATAGTACTTGCAGTGGATCCTGATGCAGTTTGCAATTCCTCTGTGGTGGTCTGGATAGACCTCATCTTATTACACTTTTCGACCCTCTTCAACTGTCGGCGGTTTCTGTCAGTCAACAGACGAGGTTGGCCTGTACGCTTTGTGTTGTACGTGTCCCTTCGCGTTTCCACTTCACTATCACATGTGAGACAGTGGACCTGGGGATGTTTAGGAGTGACGAAATCTCGCTTACAGACGTATGACACAAGTGACGACAAGTCACCTGACCTCGTTCGAAGTTCCTGAGTGCCGCGGAGCCCTGGATACACCTGGGCATTGAGTCAAACAGAGCTTGGATGGCGTGTACACGTACAGCTGCCCATGCAGCTTCAACAGGATACCACAGTTCATCAAGAGTAGTGACTGGCGTATTGTGACGAGGCAGTTGCTCGGCTACCATTGACCAGACGTTTTCAGTTGGTGAGAGATCTGGAGAATGTGCTGGCCAGGGCAGCAGTCGAACATTTTCTCTATCCAGAAAGGCCCGTACAGGACCTGCAACAAGCGGTCGTGCATTGTCCTGCTGAAACGTAGGGTTTCGCAGGGATCGAATGAAGGGTAGAGCCACGGGTCGTAACACATCTGAAATGTAACATCCACTGTTCAAAGTGCCGTCAATGGGAACAGGAGGTGACCGAGACGTGTAACCAATGGCACCCCATACCATCACACCGGGAGATACGCCAGTATGGCGCTGACGAATACACGCTTCCAATGTGCGTTCACCGCGATGTCGCCAAACACGGATGCGACCATCATGATGCTGTAAACGGAACCTGGATTCATCCGAAAAAATGACGTTTTGCCATTCGTGCACCCAGGATCGTCGTTGAGTACACTATCGCAGACGCTCCTGTCTGTGACGCAGCGTCGAGGGTAACCGTAGCCATGGTCTCTGAGCTGATAGTCCATGCTGCTGCAAACGTCGTCGAACTGTTCGTGGAGATGGTTGTTGTCTTGCAAACTCCCCCATCTGTTCACTCAGAGATCGAGACGTTCCACCCAGGCGGATAAGATGCCTGTCCTCTCGACTGCTAGTGATACGAGGCCGTTGGGATCCAGCACGGCGTTCCGTATTACCCTCCTGAACCCACCGATTCCATATTCTGCTAACAGTCATTGGATATAGACCAACGCGAGCAGCAATGTCGCGATACGATAAACCGCAATCGCGATAGGCTACAATCCGACCTTTATCAAAGTCGGAAACGTGATGGTACGCATTTCTCCTCCTTACACGAGGCATCACAACAACGTTTCACCAGGCAACGCCGGTCAACTGCTGTTTGTGTATGAGAAATGGGTTGGAAACTTTTCTCATGTCAGCACGTTGTAGGTGTCGCCACCGGCGCCAACCTTGTGTGAATGCTCTGACAAGCTAGCCATTTGCATATCACAGCATCTTCTTTCTGTCGGTTAAATTTCGCGTCTGTAACACGTAATCTTCGTGGTGTAGCAATGTTAATGGCCAGTAGTGTAGAAAACTTGATGGCATATCGTTGCTCTAAATTCCGCTATTTCATTTTCGTAACGGACAAATAAAACCACCACTTCACTGATGGTGCTCTCAAAAATAACGTGACGACTGTACGGAGCTGCAACTCGGACCGGGCATCTGCAAGGGATGTACAACAGCGTTCGGGACAAGTAGAGCAACACAGCATTGTAAAATCGCTCGCAATGTTTTCACACACCTCATAAATAATACATCAAAAGAAGGAGCTACTCGGTTTTATTAGAAACTTCGTGGCAAATTAAAACTGTGTGCCGGACCGAGACACGAACTCGGGACCTCGTCTTTCGTCGGCAAGTGCTCTACCGACTGCGCTATGCGAGCACGAATCACGGGTCGTCCTCACAGCTTTACGAGATCAGTTCAAAAAATTCCGGAAATTTGGGCACAAAATTTTTCTACGATTACCTTTTGCGTACTGTGCATGGTCACTTTTGACATACTCTGCTCCACAGTTGATACACCGGGTCGAACGCTGCTGCCACTTCTGTCAGCGGTCTTGTTACCGCCCCTTGCTGGATCGCGTGAAGCGCCGTCTGCGAATTTTCTCTTATCTCATCGTCGCAAATCTTCGTCCTTTCAAAGAGCCTGTTCAACTTTGGAAGTAGAGACGTCAGCAGGGTCCAGGTCTGGAGTGTTCGAAGGATGACGCAGCACAGTGATTTGGTGTTTGGTGCAATAGTCACGCACCAACAGGAATGAACGTGCGGGTCCGTTATTCTGATGCAAGAGCCGTGAATTGTCTCGTCACATTTTCTCGCAGGCGTCGCAGCACGTCTCGATAGTACTATCGATTAGCAGTTTGTCTCTGTGGCACGAATTCATGATGAACTAATCCTTCAAAGTCAAAGAAAACTATCAACATGGCTTTGAAATTTGACCTGACCTTGCGACCTTTTCTTGGTCTTGGAGAACCTTTCCCGACCCATCGTGAAGATTGAACCTTGGTCTCAACATCGTCTCAACACGTTATAATTCATTTAAGGAACATTTAGTTTTCATTTGCAGGATCCAAAAGCTCTTCACAGATTGCGAGCCTTGGGACGAACTTGGCGTCAACACGAGGCATTCCAGGATTTCACTACATGATCCAACTGAAATATTACATTGTTCTGCAATCTCTCGGATAGCCAGTCTTCGATTGGCACGCTCAGTTTCATTGACGTTCCTGACAGGAGCGTTGCCGATAGGCGTCGAAGGTCGTCCTGAACGAGGGTCATCTTTAACTTCCGTCCTGCCACTTTTTAAACCGTGTGGACCATTCGTAACACCGAGCCTGGCTTAAGCACTCAATAGATTTGCAGCGTCATTTGGTGGCTGTCTGTAAAGATTTTCTTGAGTGTCGCGCACAATTAAAAGCAGACGCCTTATTCCTCTAACTCTGCCATCTCGAAATTCTCAAACTGTGTCACGGTACTGAACAACAGACTAACAACAGACAACAATGAAACTTGTGTTGCCACCTACTGCCAGGTACTCCATATCCGAAGGCCCACTCGTGTACCCTTGATGACTGCACGACCAAAGCCTCGCTTGGGTCCGTCAACACCGACATTGGTCTGTCGATGACTGGAAACATTTTGTCTTGTCGGACGAGTTTCTTTTCAAATTTTACCAAGCGGATGGACGTATACGGGTATGGAAACCACCTCACGAATCATTGGACCCTGCATGTCATCAGGGAGCTGTTCAAGCTGGTGAAGCCTCTCTAATGGTGTGGGGCGAGTTCAGTTGGAGTGATATGGGACCCCAGATACGTCTAGATACAACTCTGACGGGCGACACGTTTGTAAGCATCCTGTCTGATCACCTGCAACCACTCATGTCCATTGTGTGCTCCGACGGACTTGGGCAATTCCAGCAGGACAACGCGACACCCCACACGTCCAGAATTGTTACAGAGAGCCTCCAACAACACTCTTCTGAATTTAAACACTTCCGTTTGCCACTAAACTCCGCAGGCGTGAAAATTATTGAGCATATCTTGGATGCCTTGCAACGTGCTGTTCAGAAGAGATATCCACCCCCTCGTACTCTCAGGGTTTATGGACAGCCCTGCAGAATTCATTGTGTGAATTTCCTCCACCAGTACTTCACACGTTTGTCGACTCCATGCCACGTCATGTTGCGGCACTTCTACGTGCTCACGGGGTTCCTACACAATATTAGGCAGGTGTACCAGTTTCTTTGGCTCTTCAGTGTATATACACTGCACAACAAAATTAAACTATCCACTTTTCGGAATTTCGTTATTGTCTCCCTTTGCTATGTCTAAGTTTGTAATGTTGCTTAAAGGTGCTACAGCCTTCCTTTGTAAAGGTGCAAAAGCGTGGCACCCTGTGACGTCACCCTCGGGCTCGGAGACACTGCAAACAGTTCGGTGTCGACACGTGCAGAAAAAGAAAAAGGGCCACAGCTCAGAAGTCAACTCGAGCTAAACGGTAGGTTAATGAAGCCCCATCAGCACCAAAATTCGCCAAAATTTTACTCAACGCCACTGTGGGAAGCTCGTCACGTCGATTCTTACCAACATTTCACCCCTTCTTTTGACGTCGCTACGATGGAGGACAGAACCGAGACAACCGGTGTTAAAACTACGCGGTTTTTCGTAAGGGTGACGGAGGAAAAATTTTCGACAGACCGCCGCCCAGACACGAAACCACTGTTGCCACCACCTGGGCGTTTCAAACTTTGTCTAGGACATTACAAAGCTACAACTTATTGAAAGTTATCTCACATCTTTGGAGCGTAGAGTGACAGCAAATTTTGTGGAACCACTATGGACCGTTCAAAGCCATTCGACGAAATTTGAAAATTCGAAGCAGTAGAGCGATTTTATGGTTTTTCATCCCTCCTTTCTCGCGCCCTCTCGTAACCTGATCACGGGAAAGTTAGGCTTTGTCACATTTGTGAATAAAGTGGCGAAGTGTCCTAAGATCGCCCTGTTCGGCGACATCTTCGGTGCCACCCACACTCCTTTCTTGAGCACATTGAAGATTTACCTATCAGCAACTTCGACAGCAAATCAGCCTGGTGGCTGCTGTAGCGCCCGAGGGTTAGGCAACCCCTTGCATACCCTTAGGTGGAGCTTGCCTACATTCAGGATCAAGAGCAACTGGGAGATTGAATGTGTCTAAGTTTCTGACAGGTAAATCTTTAATGTGCTCAAGAAAGGCGAATGGGTGGCACCGAGGATTTTGAAACTTCCTGGCAGATTAAAACGGTGTGCCGGACCGAGACTCGAACTCGGGACCTTTACCATTCGCGGGCAAGTGGTCTACCATCTGAGCTACCCAAGCACGGCTCACGCCCCGTCTTCACAGCTTTACTTCTGCCAGTACCTCGTCTCCTACTTTCCAAACTTTACAGAAGCTCTCCTGCGAACCTTGCAGAACCCGAGTTCGAGTCTCGGTCCGGCACACAGTTTTAATCTGCCAGGAAATTTCATATCAGCGCACACTCCGCTGCTGAGTGGAAATCTCATTCTGGAAACATCCCCCAAGCTGTGGCTAAGCCATGTCTCCGCAATATCCTCTCTTTCGGGAGTGTTAGTTCCGCAAGGTTCGCAGGAGAGCTTCTGTAAAGTTTGGAAAGTACGAGACGAGGTACTGGCAGAAGTAAAGCTGTGAGGACGGGCCATGAGTCGCGCTTGGGTAGCTCAGATGGTAGAGCACTTGCCTGCGAAAGGCAAAGGTCAGTGCACACTCCGCTGCAGAGTGAAAATCTCATTCTGGAACCGAGAATTTTGCCGAACTGGGTGAACTTAAACGGACGTTTTGCCATTTTATTCGCGCTAGTGTCAATGACGAACTCTCCCATGATCACCCTCAAGAGGGCGCGGAAAAGGAGGGATGGAAAAAAAGCACAAAATCACTTTACTGCTTCGGACAACATAGGAATTCCGCCGAATGGTTTTGAACGGTGTTTCCACCCTATATGAGACAGCAAAAACTGGTGTCATGCTACTGTCCAAAGGGGTAAGACTACGTACAGTGGCGTTGCAGTCCCGCTGTGTCTTTAGAGTAGAGATGAAACGCCCAGGAGGTGGCAGCAGTTGTCCAGTTCGTCAAGAACGGCGTCCTGTTGCTCGTTGTACCGCGACTGTCGTTTTCGACTGCGAACTGTGTGGGAATCCAAGCGTCAAGGGAAGGTGCGAGGCCTTTCCGTGTCGGTTCTGCGCGGCCGTGTGTCTGAAAATTTTTCCTCAGCCACCTATACGATAACCCCACGAGTTCGATACCGAGTTATGACCTCCCTCATAGAGGCGTTAAAAGAAGAGGCAGAATGTGTATAAGAGGGTGGTTGACGACGCCCCTATCGTTTGACACGCCCATGGCGCCGTTGGGCAGAACTGTGGTGAAATTTGGTGCCAATGTGACGTAATTAACCCACCTTGCACCCCACATGGCCTCCTGAGCTGTGGCCTTTCTTTCGCAGGTGTCGACACCTTGCCGTCTGAAGCGCCGCCGCGCTCGAGGATGACTTCGCAAGCGCCACGCTTTTGCGCTGTTAATTTCGAACTTACGCCTCTAATTTTGTTGTGCAACGTAGCTATTGCCGAAATCACGATATTTTTTTTTCTTTGGTCGTGATCAGCAGCGTAAACCTTCAGTTCAGTAGAGTGCTGGTGTAATCATTGTACAGGGCTATTACAAATGATTGAAGCGATTTCATAAATTCACCGTAGCTCCATTCGTTGACATATGGTCACGACACACTACAGATACGTAGAAAAACTCATAAAGTTTTGTTCGGCTGAAGCCGCACTTCAGGTTTCTGCCGTCAGAGCGCTAGAGAGCGCAGTGAGACAAAATGGCGACGGGAGCCGAGAAAGCGTGTGTTGTGCTTGAAATGCACTCACATCAGTCAGTCATAACAGTGCAACGACACTTCAGGACGAAGTTCAACAAAGATCCACCAACTGCTAACTGAATTCGGCGATGGTATGCGCAGTTTAAAGCTTCTGGATGCCTCTGTAAGGGGAAATCAACGGGTCGGCCTTCAGTGAGCGAAGAAACGGTTGAACGCGTGTGGGCAAGTTTCACGCGTAGCCCGCGGAAAATTGGCTCATGCCAGAACTGGAGACCGACAGCGCCGACTTCATCTTTCAACAGGATGGTGCTCCACCGCACTTCCATCATGATGTTCGGTATTTCTTAAACAGGAGATTGGAAAACCGATGGATCGGTCGTGGTGGAGATCATGATCAGCAATTCATGTCACAGCCTCCACGCTCTCCCGACTTAACCCCATGCGATTTTTTTCTGTGGGGTTATGTGAAAGATTCAGTGTTTAAACCTCCTCTACCAAGAAACGTGCCAGAACTGCGAGCTCGCATCAACGATGCTTTCGAACTCATTGATGGGGACATGCTGCGCCGAGTGTGGAAGGAACTTGATTATCGACTTGATGTCTGCCGAATCACTAAAGGGGCACATATCGAACATTTGTGAATGCCTATAAAAACTTTTTGAGTTTTTGTATGTGTGTGCAAAGCATTGTGAAAATACACTCCTGGAAATGGAAAAACGAACACATTGACACCGGTGTGTCAGACCCACCATACTTGCTCCGGACACTGCGAGAGGGCTGTACAAGCAATGATCACACGCACGGCACAGCGGACACACCAGGAACCGCGGTGTTGGCCGTCGAATGGCGCTAGCTGCGCAGCATTTGTGCACCCCCGCCGTCAGTGTCAGCCAGTTTGCCGTGGCATACGGAGCTCCATCGCAGTCTTTGACACTGGTAGCATGCCGCGACAGCGTGGACGTGAACCGTATGTGCAGTTGACGGACTTTGAGCGAGGGCGTATAGTGGGCATGCGGGAGGCCGGGTGGACGTACCGCCGAATTGCTCAACACGTGGGGCGTGAGGTCTCCACAGTACATCGATGTTGTCGCCAGTGGTCGGCGGAAGGTGCACGTGCCCGTCGACCTGGGACCGGACCGCAGCGACGCACGGATGCACGCCAAGACCGTAGGATCCTACGCAGTGCCGTAGGGGACCGCACCGCCACTTCCCAGCAAATTAGGGACACTGTTGCTCCTGGGGTATCGGCGAGGACCATTCGCAACCGTCTCCATGAAGCTGGGCTACGGTCCCGCACACCGTTAGGCCGTCTTCCGCTCACGCCCCAACATCGTGCAGCCCGCCTCCAGTGGTGTCGCGACAGGCGTGAATGGAGGGACGAATGGAGACGTGTCGTCTTCAGCGATGAGAGTCGCTTCTGCCTCGGTGCCAATGATGGTCGTATGCGTGTTTGGCGCCGTGCAGGTGAGCGCCGCAATCAGGACTGCATACGACCGAGGCACACAGGGCCGACACCCGGCATCATGGTGTGGGGAGCGATCTCCTACACTGGCCGTACACCACTGGTGATCGTCGAGGGGACACCGAATAGTGCACGGTACATCCAAACCGTCATCGAACCCATCGTTCTACCATTCCTAGAGCGGCAGGGGAACTTACTGTTCCAACAGGACAATGCACGTCCGCATGTATCCCGTGCCACCCAACGTGCTCTAGAAGGTGTAAGTCAACTACCCTGGGCAGCAAGATCTCCGGATCTGTCCCCCATTGAGCATGTTTGGGACTGGATGAAGCGTCGTCTCACGCGGTCTGCACGTCCAGCACGAACGCTGGTCCAACTGAGACGCCAGGTGGAAATGGCATGGCAAGCCGTTCCACAGGACTACATCCAGCATATCTACGATCGTCTCCATGGGAGAATAGCAGCCTGCATTGCTGCGAAAGGTGGATATACACTGCACTAGTGCCGACATTGTGCATGCTCTGTTGCCTGTGTCTATGTGCGTGTGGTTCTGTCAGTTTGATCATGTGATGTATCTGACCCCAGGAATGTGTCAATAAAGTTTCCCCTTCCTGGGACAATGAATTCATGGTGTTCTTATTTCAATTTCCAGGAGTGTATCTCAAATAATAAAGTTATTGTAGAGCTGTGAAATCGCTTCAATCATTTGTAATAACTCTGTAGAAATGTAGGAGAATTCTCGAATGAATAAAAGGCCTCTCCCCTTGAGAGCGACTGAAAGACCACCCAATAGACGACGTCCGTGCCAGACCGCTCTACGGATCAGCAGCACACGCGGAAAGCACGTGGAGGCGACTGCGCTTTCGCAGAACCCGTCCCCGGCCACAAAGCGCCGCCTCGGCCGGACAATTTCTCCGATTGCCGGCGAGATTTCTTCTGCCCGGTTGAGGCGCCGAGCGCCGTCTGCTTGCTCCTGTTTTCCTGCCGCCTGGCAGCCGCCGTGTCCTTTGTCCTTTGTCCTCCTTGCGGCTGCGCGTGTGTAGCGCCTGCACAGCGCTCGGACCGCGTGCGAGGTGCCCGCTTTCACACTTTGCAGCTGCATATTTCGCTAAGGTGTATGCTTTTATTACGACTTTCGTTATACCGATTAAACACAGCCTTCAGCTGCAGTAATAATACAGGGTGTGCATAAAGTCTTTCCACGAACACTATTATCACTAAGGAACGCTGCTAGATACAGCTGTGTAACAGTCTACCTATCCGCCGATTCACTCTAAACCGTTATGTCACGTCCACGTTAGGGTATATTCACACCTGACGTTATGTCGCATCAACTTCAGGGTATATGTGTACACTCCTGGAAATTGCCAACTGCAGTTTGCCTTGAAAAATGGCGGGGTGTTCTCCCGCCGAAATATCGGCGATCGCTGAAAGTGTTACCTGGCTGAATTCCCGGAAGTTATTTGAAAGTTGTATACGCCAGGAGAAACTCAGGTCTCACAAGACCAAAGATTGTTTAACAGTAACGTAACTTGCTCTCTTTCTGAGGTGCTCTTCGATGACATACAAAAACTAAATGACATGACCACCTTAAGCTTTTAAAATGTAGTGCTGCAGAGGAATGCTGAAGGTCAGACGGGTTTACTCGCGTGGCTAATGAGGAGCAACCGTATCAGGGAGGAAAGAAATTTATCGCATAACGTGACTTAAAGGAGTGAGGAGTGTTAGAGTGTGGGGTGGGGCAATTGAAGAGAGCTTGAGAGGTGGCATGCGCCGCCTCTCATATTTCTATCATACTCAAATTCGATTTTCCTCTCTAATTGCATGCGGTGAAAAGTTGCTATTCCTTCACACACGAACTTCCCACACAGCGTCTCTCGCCACCCAGGTGGTCCGGTGACAGGCAGGTTATGCTGATCTTGAAAGGGTTAAGCCGACAGGTGTGAGGGAGTCGAGTGGATGCTTTCCAGATGCCGACACTGTCATAAGAGCGGCGGCGACAAGCCCACAGGGGCCTGACAGAGCGGCTGGGGCTAGAGATTCCGTTACTTCGCAGAAACTTAGTGAAAACACTTTCTGGCGGGCTAGCAGCGAGGCATGGGAATGACTTGTGTTCCCAGCAGTCTTCGCGGGCAAATTCCCGCGTTTCCTGCAAAATCGTAACTGTCATTGGCTTACTCAGGGGATAGCTATGTGACGTAGCTTCATTGGTGGAATAGTATTGCGTCGGCAATAGAGTGGAATTTTCCGCCGGTTTTCGAGTTTTTGATTGGAACGTTTAACCACGGCCACTGTCGTGGGGGCGGGAATGTTCTGCGTTTGGCTTGTACAGGTGCTCTTGCGAGAGTCGGCTCTCGCCTTTCGTTCGGAGTAGGTTACAAGACTGAGCTCTCGCTGCTCTGGACAGCCTGCCTTCTGTTGGCTGTCTAATATACTTTCATTTAATTGTAACTGTTTGACAAAGTTGCTGAAGTTTCGACTTCAACGTAACTTTTCGAGTACAGTTGGCAATTGAGCGTTCTGCGTACAAGCAGCCTGTGTTGTCCGCCTTGAACAGTATTGGCTAAAGTTGACTGTATCGGAGTTACTGTGTGACTTCGCTTGTTAAAATCAATCACTGTACCGTCAGTGATTGTGTAGCGAGCCTTCTTCGTCTCCCTCAGAGGCGCATTTGTATTACTAGGAAGTCTTTAGTCTGGAACAACCAGACCAGGATAATTTGTTTTGGGCTATACTCGCGACATTATCATCACCACGACGGGATGTCGAAGCAACCAGCCATCGCCTCCGGTACGCCAGATCGTATCCTTGTAGTTAAGAAGACAGCTTGGTAATGTATGTCTGCAGCACCGGCAGATTAGGGAATTTTGCTCTGTGATAACCAGAGCTCAGCAGAGCGCGCCTGTTCCCGCCTTTTCTTATGTGGTTCTGTCTTGGGTGTTCATTGTCTGAGTTATCACTACTGTAACAGCAATTAATGTTGGGTTGTCTGGGTGTCACAGTCGCGAGCGGACTCCGGCCAACACCTGTTCAGGACTGCTGTGCTCTTCCCAACGGGGCAGGATATTAATTTTCGGCAAAACTGGTTCCTCGAATATTATCACTTTTTTTTTGCTACGCCTCCATTTCTATTTTTATTTCTTTTTTGCAGGGACCTTTTTTTTTCATTTACTTTTCGTGCTGCCATGTCAATTGCGAATACCGGCTGATCCCGACGGCAGCTGCCGAAAACACATGGCCGCGTGTCGCTAGCGCTCCAGCTCCCAACTGGTTCGAGTCATATGTTTGTTTCTTTTTCAACTGCCGTTACACCTTTTTTTTTAAATTTTAATAAGAACCGATCGCTCAGACCCTACAGTCGAGCAGAGTAAATGCCCTGCCTCTCACCCCCCCCTCCCCCTTCCCCCTCCCCTGTCCACCCCTTCCTAACCCTCCTTACACACGCGTCATAATATTTAGGTCCATCTGGGTCGCTCTCGTTCGTCATATTTCATTCCTGCCAATTATCTTTATAGTAGCGCAAAAATGTTTTCTTTTTCTTCCTGCCCACCCGGACGCTGCGCCCCTGAGGCAACCGTCCTTGCCAGTCGTGCGTCACTACTTCTTTACTGGCTCCCAGCATTTTCGATTTTATTTCTGTTCACCATGAGTGGTCTTACGTCAAGAGCTATCTCGGTGTCGTCGTCGTCGTCGTCGTCGTCGTCGTTATTGTTGTTGTTTCCAGAATGAGATTTTCACTCTGCAGCGGAGTGTGCGCTGATATGAAACTTCCTGGCAGATTAAAACTGTGTGCCCGACCGAGACTCGAACTCGGAACCCTTGCCTTTCGCGGGCAAGTGCTCTACCAACTGAGCCACCGAAGCACGACCCACGCCCGGCACTCACAGCTTTACTTCTGCCAGTTTCATTGTTGTTGTTGTTGTTATTGACTTCAGTCCTACGATTGTTTCCTGCAGCATCCACGCCAGTTCATCAGTGAAGCCTTGATAGCTTGCGAGGTGCCGGGGCTAGCAGTGTATTTAACACTAAATTCTTCTAGAATCTTCATATGGAAATGATGCTCTAAGACCCCCCTTTTTAACTCCGACTTTTGCTGTTGCACTAGAATTAATAAGAAACGCGAACTGACTCTAATCGACCCTGCAAGTGGAGTAGAAAAGAGTTTGGCACCTGCAATAATTTAATTTGATAGAAATTAATTTGATAAATAAGTTTCATTAACGTGGTTCTAAATGAAAGCGTTGCTCTACCGACTACAGAATGAAAGTTCTGTCCAAAATAACAATTTGATTTATTATGACTAAACTCAAATTAATAAACACAACACATGAAACATTTACATTACGTCAAATTGGATACTCAAATAAATGCTGTGAGGGTGAAGTTGTCCGTAAACTAGCTTTTGACGTTTATGACCAAATGGTATGGGGAACCAATTCCTTGCAACTCAAGGCAGAGCAGAAATTTTGGCCTGACGGCTGAAATCTGAAAATCGACGTAAGGTAAATCAAAGTGCAACTACACCACTCGAATGTCCCTGTTTAACAAGGAGATAAAACGTTTAAAGGACAGCTGACAATCTTTCGTATGCATAACTACTTGTCCAGAAGTCCCACCCCTTTTTTCTACATCTACACACATACTCCGCAATCCACCATACGGTGCGTGGCTGAGGGTATATCGTACCACAACTAGCATCTTCTCTCCCTGTTCCACTCCCACAGGAAAAATGACTGCCTATATGCCTCTGTACGAGCCCTAATCTCTCTGAACTTATCTTTGTGGTCTTCCGCGAAATGTAAGTTGGCGGCAGTAAATGTGTACTGCAGTCAGCCTCAAATGCTGGTTCTCTAAATTTCCTCAGTAGCGATTCACGAAAAGAACGCCTCCTTTCCTCCAGAGACTCCCACCCCAGTTCCTGAAGCACTTCCGTAACACTCGCGTGATGATCAAGCCTACCAGTAACAAATCTAGCAGCCCACCTCTGAATTGCTTCTATGTCCTCCCTCAATTCGACCTGATAGGGATCCCAAAGTCTCGAGCAGTACTCAAGAATAGGTCGTATTAGTGTTTTATAAGGCGTCTCCTTTACAGATGAACCACATCTGCCCAAAATTCTACCAATGAACCGAAGACGACTATCCGCCTTCCCCACAACTGCCATTACATGCTTGTCCCACTTCATATCGCTATGCAATGTTACGCCCAAATATTTAATCGACGTGACTGTGTCAACCGTTACACTACTAATGGAGTATTCAAACATAACTGGATTCTTTTTCCTTTTTAAACTTAGAGCTGATGTGTCCATTTGCGTGATTCAGCCATCTAATTACGTTGTTCCGTGCCGCAGCAACCCACCGAGTTGGTGCGGTTTATGAAAGGTTGCTTCTCCCTAGTACGAGAGCAAGAAAAACTATTGTACACTGGTGAATAAAAGTTAAGGATGGAAGTACACCGAAGCGCCAGCGAAACTGGTACAGGCATGCGTATTCAAATACAGAGATATGTCAACACGCAGACTACGGCGCTGCGCTGTGATGTCACAACAGCTGGGAATAGTGGTCCACCTACCATCTTCGAAGGTTGCCATGGGTCTGATGATGGTCATGTGATATGACCGAAACTGGTCACCTATGTTCTTGTAACATACGTGGTGTGACTAAGACTCAGTTTTAAAAACAAAAATATTTAATCACTGTTCCAAAAATGTTTATTAAAATTGTTCAGAAGAGTATTCCTGGAGCCACTCTGTAGCAATTATGGACGTGTGGGCTGTCGCATCGTCCTGCTGGAATTGCCCAAATCCGTCGAAATGCAGAACGAACATCAATGGATGCAGGTGATCAGATAGGATGCTTACGTACGTGTCACCTGTCAGAGTCGTATTTAGACGTATGAGGGGTCCCGTATCACTCCAACTTCAAGCGCCCCACACAATTACAGACGCTCCACCAGCCTTGCCCTGCTGACATGCAGGGTCCACGGATTCATGAGGTTGTCTACATACCTGTACACGTCCATCCGCTCTATAAAAGTTGAAACCAGACTCGTACGACCAGGCAACATGTTTCCAGTCATCAACAGTCCAATGCCGGTGTTGACGGGCCCTGGCGAGGCGTAAAGCTTTGTGTCGTGCAATGATCAAGGGTACACGACTGTGCCTTCGGCTCCAAAAGCCCATATCGATGATGGTTCGCTCCCTGGCACTTGTTGAAGCCCCGGCATTGAAATCTGCAGCAACTTGCGGAAGGGTTGCTGTTCTGTTTCGTTGAAGGATTCTCTTCAGTCGTCGTTGGTCCCGTTCTTGCAGGATCTTTCTCCGGTCGCAGCGATGTCGGAGATATGATGTTTTATCGGATTCCCGATATTCACGGGACACTCCTGAAATGGTCGTATGGGAAAATCGCCACTTCATCGCTACCTTGGAGATGTTGTGTCCCACATCGTTTATGAGCCGACTATAACACCGTATTCAGATTCTCTTACGTCTTAATAACCTGCCATTTTAGCAGCAGTAACTGATGTAACAACTGCGCCACGCACTTGTTGTATAGGCGTCGCCGACCGCCGAGCCGTATTCTGCCTGTTTACATATGTCTGTATTTGAACACGCATGCCTACCGGTCTCTTTGGTGCTTTAGTGTATATGTAATCAACTTGCAGTGAGCTGTGTTACTTGATGAAAGTTACTTTCGTCCTAAGTTTTTCACTATCTATCACTTGAGCCTTGTCCCGCAGTTACGCAGGGTCAGCCACCGTTAGTCGGATTTGGCATGTTGATGTTGAAGGGGTGCCCGGATGCCCTTCCTGCTGCCATCCCGTACCCCCTTGGACGGAATTAGTGTACCCCAACTGTCTGCGTCGAGTGTAGGCTATGGAATAGTGCGAATGTGTTGAGATGTCTGCGAGCCGTGGAACTGAGGCGGAACATGGGGACCAGCCCGGTATTCACCTTGCGGGATGTGGAAAAATGCCTAAAAACCACATAAGGCTGGCCGGCACATCGGCCCTCGACGTTAAGCCCGGTCCACACGCAACGATCTGTCTGCGCAGACATCGGCGCAGATGTCTGTACATGCAAAAGATCGCTGCAAATGTGGTGTGTTCACACGACACAAACCCTAATCTACTACTCGCCCGCCATCTGTCGGTATAGAAAAGAAGTATCAGTGGCAAGCGACTACGCTCCCCGTAAACGTCAAAAATTTAATTCAGTTATTTTGAAATATAGAAATGGATGAAGTTCTCTTGTGTTGCAAAAAACATTCAGACCAACCGCAGGAAACAGAGAAAGCGGTCAAAATGGTGTAGACAGTGGCTGCTAAGGCGAAAACAGTTTTCTCACATAAATTTACTGCGAGATTTCCGGGGCGAACCTTAAGAAAGTCAAGCAGATCAAAATACCATAATGTTGGTTGGTACACTTGATCCACTCCTACACCAGATTTTCTACATTACTGAACTTTGGATAACTCTTTTCGGTAAACAGTTCGCAACGAATTTTTTCTTTTTTTATTACTGTTTCTCTGTTTGCCGAGGCGTCAATTGCCCGCAATTTTTCAATTAGAGCATTGTATGGTGCTGTCTTTTTGTCTCAGTCACTATATTCTTTACTTTTAATCTTCCACAAACATGGTGTTTTCTATATATTTCAATGAATTCACTAACAAACTCTCGAGAACACTGACGAGTATCAGCCATTTTAATGCCCTGTGCGCACAAATACAAACACTAGACTGAGCAAACAGCTGTTTCGCGCCACATTTGCGGCGATCTGCTGTCCACACGCTCCAACTTGTCTGCGCAGATGTGGTTTGAGCCCACAGATTTGAGAGGTTTCGCTCAAACCTCCAACTCCAACTTCCAGGTTTGCACACACCTCAGGTTGGTACAAATCTTCTGTCCACACGCAACGATCTGTCTGCGCAGATGTGATGTGCGCAGACATTTGCGCAGACAGATCGTTGCGTGTGGACGGGCCTTTAATCCGCTGGGCGGATTCGATCTGGGACCGGCGCACCTGCCCGAGTCCAGGAAGCAGCGGGTTAGCGCTATCGGCTCGGCTACCCTGGCGGGTTGTCCTAATTTTACGCTCCAGTGTGTTAATGATTTTTATGTACGCAGCTGAATAAAAGCAAGAGTTGTTGGTCTGTTGTCCGGAAGATCGGAACACAGCCATACGCAAGAGGCAGCAACTCAGGCAGCACCGAGTTAAGGCGGCGCTAGCGTCCAGAGGTTGAGCCACATGGCAAGACCTTACACACTCGCCTATCGCCACTCAGATAGCTTCAAAGTGAATAGCTATTTATCGATTGTGGCTATAAGCCGACACACGGCTACGTCAGTAAGCGCACAGTACCTCAAAACAGCTTCAGGGCCACGTCTACAGTTGCCGCCAAGGTGAGCCAAATTGGACGTCCTACAAGAGATCGCAGTTACCGTTCACTGGATTCAAGACTAGAGTTAAAGACAGATCACTGTTAGTGATTGCCACGCACCTAATTTACACCACAGTTAAGTATTACACAGTTTCTACACTCCTGGAAATGGAAAAAAGAACACATTGACACCGGTGTGTCAGACCCACCATACTTGCTCCGGACACTGCGAGAGGGCTGTACAAGCAATGATCACACGCACGGCACAGCGGACACACCAGGAACCGCGGTGTTGGCCGTCGAATGGCGCTAGCTGCGCAGCATTCGCCGCCGTCAGTGTCAGCCAGTTTGCCGTGGCATACGGAGCTGCATCGCAGTCTTTAACACTGGTAGCATGCCGCGACAGCGTGGACGTGAACCGTATGTGCAGTTGACGGACTTTGAGCGAGGGCGTATAGTGGGCATGCGGGAGGCCGGGTGGACGTACCGCCGAATTGCTCAACACGTGTGGCGTGAGGTCTCCACAGTACATCGATGTTGTCGCCAGTGGTCGGCGGAAGGTGCACGTGCCCGTCGACCTGGGACCGGACCGCAGCGACGCACGGACGCACGCCAAGACCGTAGGATCCTACGCAGTGCCGTAGGGGACCGCACCGCCACTTCCCAGCAAATTAGGGACACTGTTGCTCCTGGGGTATCGGCGAGGACCATTCGCAACCGTCTCCATGAAGCTGGGCTACGGCCCCGCACACCGTTAGGCCGTCTTCCGCTCACGCCCCAACATCGTGCAGCCCGCCTCCAGTGGTGTCGCGACAGGCGTGAATGGAGGGACGAATGGAGACGTGTCGTCTTCAGCGATGAGAGTCGCTTCTGCCTTGGTGCCAATGATGGTCGTATGCGTGTTTGGCGCCGTGCAGGTGAGCGCCACAATCAGGACTGCATACGACCGAGGCACACAGGGCCAACACCCGGCATCATGGTGTGGGGAGCGATCTCCTACACTGGCCGTACACCACTGGTGATCGTCGAGGGGACACTGAATAGTGCACGGTACATGCAAACCGTCATCGAACCCATCGTTCTACCATTCCTAGACCGGCAAGGGAACTTGCTGTTCCAACAGGACAATGCACGTCCGCATGTATCCCGTGCCACCCAACGTGCTCTAGAAGGTGTAAGTCAACTACCCTGGCCAGCAAGATCTCCGGATCTGTCCCCCATTGAGCATGTTTGGGACTGGATGAAGCGTCGTCTCACGCGGTCTGCACGTCCAGCACGAACGCTGGTCCAACTGAGGCGCCAGGTGGAAATGGCATGGCAAGCCGTTCCACAGGACTACATCCAGCATCTCTACGATCGTCTCCATGGGAGAATAGCAGCCTGCATTGCTGCGAAAGGTGGATATACACTGTACTAGTGCCGACATCGTGCATGCTCTGTTGCCTGTGTCTATGTGCCTGTGGTTCTGTCAGTGTGATCATGTGATGTATCTGACCCCAGGAATGTGTCAATAAAGTTTCCCCTTCCTGGGACAATGAATTCACGGTGTTCTTATTTCAATTTCCAGGAGTGTATTAATAATCCTTGGTAATCTGTGTGCCTATTACTTTCGCTGTAATGTTGCCTAGCCTTATAAGGTGCTGTGAAGAAACTGTTCAGTTACGGCATGCAGGCTAGCCCCTCATAACGGCAACTAATTTCGGTGGTAGGAGGTTCTCTTCTTGCCTCATATGTACCTTTGACACCAGTGTCATTTGTGAATACAACAGACATAAAAACATATACTAGTATAGTCTTTGGTCGCGATCATAAAAATATAACTGTGTGTAACAACAAAACTTCTGCTATCAAATTATTCTAAACGAGCTGAGTACCTGGCAATGGCCAGTAATGTACTTATTACAATTCCATTAGTTCATCTCCTCCTTCCTCCTCGCTTCTGCCCGTCTCCTGTGCCCCCTTTCTGCCTACTTACTCCTCCCCCATCTCGGCCTAACTCCTCCATCTAACACGCTCTGTCGATCACCTCCTCGTCTGTTCTCCTCCTTGCCTTTTTATCTCCAGTTCGCTTTCTCTGTCCATCTCCTCCTCTGCACATCTCTGTTCATCTATTACTCTTGAAAAAGCAGGTCTGCTTATGGGGCCTTATGGACCTGATATTGACGACGACGGGCATTTTTTTTTTGTCATCAGTCTACTGACTGGTTTGATGCGGCCCGCCACGAATTCCTTTCCTGTGCTGACCTCTTCATCTCAGAGTAGCACTTGCAACCTACGTCCTCAATTATTTGCTTGACGTATTCCAATCTCTGTCTTCCTCTACAGTTTTTGCCCTCTACAGCTCCCTCTAGTACCATGGAAGTCATTCCCTCATGTCTTAGCAGATGTCCTATCATCCTGTCCCTTCTCCTTATCAGTGTTTTCCACATATTCCTTTCCTCTCCGATTCTGCTTAAAACCTCCTCATTCCTTACCTTATCAGTCCACCTAATTTTCAACATTCGTCTATAGCACCACATCTCAAATGCTTCGATTCTCTTCTGTTCCGGTTTTCCCACAATCCATGTTTCACTACCATACAATGCTGTACTCCAGACGTACATCCTCAGAAATTTCTTTCTCATATTAGGGCCGGTATTTGATATTAGTAGACTTCTCTTGGCCAGAAATGCCTTTTTTTGCCATAGCGAGTCTACTTTTGATATCCTCCTTGCTCCGTCCGTCATTGGTTATATTACTGCCTAAGTAGCAGAATTCCTTAACTTCATTGACTTCGTGACCATCAATCCTGATGTTAAGTTTCTCGCTGTTCACATTTCTACTACTTCTCATTACCTTCGTCTTTCTCCGATTTACTCTCAAACCATACTGTGTACTCATTAGACTGTTCATTCCGTTCAGCAGATCATTTAATTCTTCTTCACTTTCACTCAGGATAGCAATGTCATCAGCGAATCGTATCATTGATATCCTTTCACCTTGTATTTTAATTCCACTCCTGAACCTTTCTTTTATTTCCATCATTGCTTCCTCGATGTACAGATTGAAGAGTAGGGGCGAAAGGCTACAGCCTTGTCTTACACCATTCTTAATACGAGCACTTCGTTCTTGATCGTCCACTCTTATTATTCCCTCTTGGTTGTTGTACATATTGTATATGACCCGTCTCTCCCTATACCTTACCCCTACTTTTTTCAGAATCTCGAACAGCTTGCACCATTTTATATTGTCGAACGCTTTTTCCAGGTCGACAAATCCTATGATAGTGTCTTGATTTTTCTTTAGCCTTGCTTCCATTATTAGCTGTAACGTCAGAATTGCCTCTCTCGTCCGTATACTTTTCCTAAAGCCAAACTGATCGTCGCCTAGCGCATTCTCAATTTTCTTTTCCATTCTTCTGTATATTATTCTTGTAAGCAGCTTCGATGCATGAGCTGTTAAGCTGATTATGCGATAATTCTCGCACTTACCAGCTCTTGCCGTCTTCGGAATTGTGTGGATGATGCTTTTCCGAAAGTCAGATGGCATGTCGCCAGACTCATATATTCTACACACCAACGTGAATTGTCGTTTTGTTGCCACTTCCCCCAATGATTTTAGAAATTCCGATGGAATGTTATCTATCCCTTCTGCCTTATTTGACCGTAAGTCCTCCAAAGCTCTTTTAAATTCCGATTCTAATACTGGATCCCCTATCTCTTCTAACTCGACTCCTGTTTCTTCTTCTATCACATCAGACAAATCTTCACCCTCATAGAGGCTTTCAATGTATTCTTTCCACCTATCTGCTCTCTGCTCTGCATTTAACAGTGGAATTCCCGTTGCACTCTTAATGTTACCACCGTTGCTTTTAATGTCACCAAAGGTTGTTTTGACTTTCCTGTATGCTGAGGCTGTCCTTCCGACAATCATATCTTTTTCGATGTCTTCACACATTTTTCCTGCAGCCATTTCGTCTTAGCTTCCCTGCACTTCCTATTTATTTCATTCCTCAGCGACTAGTATTTCTGTATTCCTGATTTTCCCGGAACATGTTTGTACTTCCTCCTTTCATCAATCAACTGAAGTATTTCTTCTGTTACCCATGGTTTCTTCGCAGCTACCTTCTTTGTACCCATGGTTTCCTTCCCAACTTCTGTGATGGCCCTTTTTAGAGATGTCCATTCCTCTTCACTGTACTGCCTACTGCGCTATTCCTTATTGCTGTATCTATAGCGTTAGAGAACTTCAAACGTATCTCGTCATTCCTTAGTAGTTCGGTATCCCACTTCTTTGCGTATTGATTCTTCCTGACTAATGTCTTTAGCCTACTCTTCATCACTACTATATTGTGATCTGAGTCTATATCTGCTCCTGGGTACGCCTTACAATCCAGTATCTGATTTCGGAATCTCTGTCTGACCATGATGTAATCTAATTGAAATCTTCCCGTGTCTCCTGGCCTTTTCCAAGTATACCTCCTCCTCTTGTGATTCTTGAACCGGGTATTCGCTATTACTAGCTGAAACTTGTTACAGAACTCAATTAGTCTTTCTCCTCTTTCATTCCTTGTCCCAAGCCCATATTCTCCTGTAATCTTTTCTTCTACTCCTTCCCCTACAACTGCATTCCAGTTGCCCATGACTATTAGATTTTCGTCCCCCTTTACATACTGCATTACCCTTTCAATATCCTCGTACACTTTATCTGTTCATCTTCAGCTTGCGACGTTGGCATGTATACCTGAACTATCGTTGTCGGTGTTGGTCTGCTGTCGATTCTGATTAGAACAACCCGGTCACTGAACTGTTCACAGTAACAAACCCTCTGCCCTACCTTCCTATTCATAACGAATCCTACACCTGTTATACCATTTTCTGCTGCTGTTGATATTACCCGATACTCATCTGATCAGAAATCCTTGTCTTCCTTCCACTTCACTTCACTGATCCCTACTATATCTAGATTGAGCCTTTGCATTTCTGTTTTCAGATTTTGTAGTTTCCCTACCACGTTCAAGCTTCTGACATTCCACGCCACGACTCGTAGAACGTTATCCTTTCGTTGATTATTCAATCTTTTTCTCATGGTAACCTCCCCCTTGGCAGTCCCCTCTCGGATATCCGAATAGGGGACTATTCCGGAATCTTTTGCCAATGGAGAGATCATCATGACACTTCTTCAATTACAGGCCACATGTCCTGTGGATACACGTTACGTGTCTTTAATGCAGTGGTTTCCATTGCCTTCTGCATCCTCATGCCGTTGATCATTGCTGATTCTTTCTCCTTTAGGGGCAATTTCCCACCACTAGGACAAGAGAGTGCCCTGAACCGCTATCCGCTCATCCGCCCTCTTTGACAAGGCCGTTGGCAGAATGAGGCTGACTTCTTATGCCGGAAGTCTTCGGTCGCCAATGCTGATTAATTATCAAAATTTAGGCAGTGGCGGGGATCGAACCCGGGACCGAAGACGTTTTGATTATGAATCAAAGACGCTACCCCTAGACCACGGGTGTGTGCACCAATAGCGGAAAACAGTAGTGGGGCGGAAATGTGGTAACAATGCGGTCGACAGGTTGAGCAGTAATGAATACTAGATTACGTGGCAGGAATTGGTAGACTGTTCAGTAGTAGAACTGGTGGTCTACATATTGTGCCTTGTGGAAATGCTTGTCAAAGATTAAAGGCACAATATACGTGTTGAGAGGAAACAAGAAGCTGTGATGGGAAGACTGCATCACTGCAGGACAAGGATTGATGAGGAAAAACTGATATCAGGTTATGATCAACTGTGGACAACTGGTACCAGCAGTTTGCATATGGAATCTTGCAGAAGTACATAAGGAAGCTATTGCACACGTATATGTGAAGAGAGGAAGTAAGTAGTAGTAGGCAGGTTGAGTATTAAAAATGAAAAAAGTGTGGCAAGAATTGGTGGACTGTTTTCAAGTAGGGCTGGCCGCGGTGGTCTAGCGGTTCTAGGCGCTTAGTCCGGAGCCGCGCGACTGCTACGGTCGCAGGTTCGAATCCTGCCTCGGACATGGATGTGTGTGATGTCCTTAGGTTAGTTAGGTTTAAGTAGTTCTAAGTTCTAGGGGACTGATGACCATAGATGGATGTTAAGTCCCATAGTGCTCAGTGCCATTTGAACCATTTTTTTGTTTTCAAGTAGATTCAGTGGTTTGGATTTGTGGAGGCTCATGAACTGTATAGCGAGGAATTTGGGCGTAGAGAGGAAACATACAGCAGTGATGAAAACGGAGTACAACAATGATGCCAACAGGTTGTCTAGCGAGAAATTGTAGTATTGGGTATGAAGTGATGGACTATGAGAACCAAAACTAGCAGTCCACACATGTGGTATAATGGAACTACATATCGAGGGTGTTAGGTACAAAATACAGGTAAAGAGGAAACAGGTAGCAGCACCAAGTAAGCAATACCAATGGCCCATAAAAATGGTATCAGGAGTTGTGGGAACTGGTGGGCTGCTTAGAAGCAGAACCTGCAGTCTGCATGTAGAGTTTTGCAGGAGTGTGTATTGAGAATATTGTGAATATAGCATGAATAGAGACGAAACGGTCGAGAAGTTGATTTCGAAAAAATGGTAGCATGTATGGCAAGAAGTGGTGGACTGATCAGGAGTAGCAGTATGCAGATTGTACCTTGTAGAACTGCTTATTTAGTACTTAGGGCACAGCGTACATCGGGAAATCAAACAAGGAGCAGTGATGGGAAAACTGTATCAATGCGGGAGAAAAACTGAGGAGTGAAAAATGATAACAGGTGACGATCGACTGTGCAATAGTGGTACTAGCAGTCTGGATATGGAACCTTCAGATGTCATATTAAAGATGTTAAGAATATACAGGGTGATTCAAAAAGAATACCACAACTTTAAGAATTTAAAACTCTGCAACGACAATAGGCAGAGCTAAGCACTATCTGTCGGCGAATTAAGGGAGCTGTAACGTTTCATTTAGTTGTACATTTGTTCGCTTGAGGCGCTGTTGACTAGGCGTCAGCGTCAGTTGATGCTAAGATGGCGACCGCTCAACAGAAAGCTTTTTGTGTTATTGAGTACGGAAGAAGTGAATCGACGACAGTTGTTCAGCGTGCATTTCGAACGAAGTATGGTGTTAAACCTCCTGATAGGTGGTGTATTAAACGTTGGTATAAACAGTTTACAGAGAATGGGTGTTTGTGCAAAGGCAAAAGTTCTGGACGGCCGAGAACGAGTGATGAAAATGTAGCACGCATCCAGCAAGCATTTGTTCGCAGCCCAGGAAAATCTACTCGCAGAGCTAGCAGAGAGCTGCAAATTCCACAATCAACTGTATGGTGAGTCCTACGAAAAAGGTTAGTTATGAAACCTTATCGTCTGAAATTGGTTCAAGCACTGTCTGCAGCTGATAAGATTAAAAGAATCGATTTCTGTGATTTTATCCTTGCTCAAATGGAAACAGATGAATCGTTCATTTCAAAGATTGTGTTGAAGCAACTTTCCACACTAACGGGAAAGTCAACCGTCACAATGTCTGTATATGGGGCACTGAGAATCCGCGGGAAACAACTCAGTATGAACGTGACTCGCCTAAGGTGAACGTTTTCTGTGCCATTTCAGCCAATAAAGTTTTTGGTCCCTTTTTCTTCGAAGGTGCTACTGTAACTGGACTACAGAATCTGGAGATGTTAGAGAATTGGCTGTTCCCTCAGCTCGAACAAGAAGCACAACAATTCATATTTCAGCAGGATGGAGCGCCACCACATTGGCACTTATCTGTCCGTAACTACCTGAACGTCAACTACACGAGGCGATGGATCGGCCGCCAGGCAGCCCGTGACAGAGCACTTCATCACTGACCTCCAAGAAGCCCTGATCTTACCCCCTGCGATTTTTTCTTATGGGGGTATGTTAAGGATATGGTGTTTCGGCCACCTCTCCCAACCACCATTGAAGATTTGAAACGAGAAATAACAGCAGCTATCCAAACTGTTACGCCTGATATGCTACAGAGAGTGTGGAACGAGTTGGAGAATCGGGTTGATATTGCTCGAGTGTCTGGAGGGGCCATATTGAACATCTCTGAACTTGTTTTTGAGTGAAAAAGGAAACCTTTTTAAATACTCTTTGTAATGATGTATAACAGAAGGTTATATTATGTTTCTTTCATTAAATACACCTTTTTTAAAGTTGTGGTATTCTTTTTGAATCACCCTGTATATGTGAACAGAGGAACAAACAGCACTAATGGGAAGGCGGTATCAATAATGTCAACAGATTGTGTGGGAAAGTGTAGCATGTATTGTACAAACTTGTGCACTGTTCAGAAGTGGAACTTGCAGCTCATGTACGGATACTTGTGGAAGTGGACACTGAGGATGTTTGGAACACAGTGAGAGTTGACAGGAAAGTAATAGCTGCGGTATGAATACCGTCAACAAGATGAGTAACAAGAAATGGTAGTAGGCGCGGCAGGGAGAGGTGGACTATTTTCATGTGGAACAGAGGTCCGCCTATGGATCCTTGCGGAAGTGTATATTGAGGATGTCGGTTATGGTGTGCGTGCAGAGAGGGAACAAATAACGATGATAGGTAGATGGTATGAACGTCGTTGACTGATTGAGGAGCAAAAAAGTGACACTAAGAATGGCACAATCTGTGCGGCTGTTAAGAAGCGGGACTAGTGGTTCGTGGATCCTTGCAGAAGTTTATACTGAGGATTTCGGATGTAGTGTGAATGTAGAGGGGAAACATACGGTGATGATGGGAAGGCTGAGCTGTAAAAAAGGATACACGTGTGGCAGGAGCTGTAGGACTGTGGAGAAGCGGAACCAGCGGTCCGCGGACTGAGCCTTGCGGAACTGCAGCTCGCCGGCCACCTGGCCGCTCCCACGGGAGGCGCATTTTGCGGGATGCGTTTTTTTTACTTCCAGCGGCCGCTCGTAACACCTCCGCCCCTCTCCCCTCCCTCGCTCCCTCACTCCGTCCTGGCCCAGAGAACCGGAGCGGGCTCGCGGGCGCGTATTAATTTTAAGTGTTCCCGGAATCTGTCTTTGTGTGCGTCCGCCGCCGCCGCCGGCCGCGGGGACCGGCGCTTCTCGGCGGAAAAAAAGTCTGCCGGCTATCGACCCCGCGCGGTCGATTACGGTCGCGATAATCTCGAACCCATTTCAACGCTGCCGTTCTCTAACGAGTATTGTGACGCGCGACAACGCACATCCCGCTGCTGCCGATGGATGTGGAGGAGGCAGGGAAACCTGCTCTGCCAGGAAAATCGAAGACGTGCTGCTTGAAGCGTAAAGTCGATTCGGACTTGAGGGACGGAACGGGACACCAAACACACCACAGTGCACTTTATTTAAAATGGTGGCATTCAGGCAGACCATAAAAGCAATGGGACAGGATGTCGGCGTCAAGGCTTCAAGGAACGACATTTCTCAGTATGACATTGGTGGGGTACAGACACAGTATCGAACGAAAAATATCGAAAGAAAATAATCGTACCCACAGAACTATCGACAATTATAAATATCCATCGATATTTTAGGAGTAGCTCACACACACACACACACACACACACACACACACACACACACACTTACTGCCAAAGTTCCAGTTCTTTGGAATGAAGTACAAAATATGACAATATACAATGTTCGAAAAAAATTGTCAATACACACTGCTGGAAAAACATTAGCACAGACTCTTAGAGGTTTCCAGTTCACCAGAAGATTAATTTTTACAACAGTGCATATGAAGTACACTACTGGGCATTAAAATTGCTACACCACGAATATGACGTGCTATAGACGCGAAATTTAACCGACGGGAAGAAGATGCTGTGATATGCAGATGATTAGCTTTTCATTCACACAAGGTTGGCACCGGCAACGACACCTACAACGTGCTGACATAAGGAAAGTTTCCAACCGATTTCTCATACACAAACAGCAGTTGACCGGCGTTGCCTGGTGAAACGTTGTTGTGATGCCTCGTGTGAGGAGGAGGAATGCGAACCGTCACGTTTCCGACTTTGATAAAGGTCGGATTGTAGCCTATCACGATTGCGGTTTATCGTATCGCGACATTGCTGCTCGCGTTGGTCGAGATCCAATGACTGTTAGCAGAATATCGAATCAGTGGGTTCAGGAGGGTAATACGGAACGCCGTGCTGGATCCCAACGGCCTCGAATCACTAGCAGTCGAGTTGACAGGCATCTTATTCGCATGGCTGTAACGGATCGCGCAACCACGTCTCGATCCCTGAGACAACAGATGGGGACGTTGGCAAGACAACAACCATCTGCACGAACAGTTCGACGACGTTTGCAGCAGCATGGACTATCAGCTCGGAGACCGTGTCTGCGGTTGCCCTTGACGCTACATCTCACCCCTTTCAAATTAGCTCAGTTGGCTATAGGAAACATGAGTGCGTCTCTATGGCATGGTCGTCTTTTGCCTCACTCATTTCCACCACACTGGGCCCTCTGGCTGGTGAGCATTCCCTATTAAAGCGTAGACACAGAAGGAGTTCTGGTAGCTGTGCCACTATGATACGGTGGCGGACGACGTAGAAACCATTTGCAGTACATCTACTGCCCCCAGATGGCGTATACCGTCATTAGTTCAGAACCAATGTCGTCTTTCCAGCTATATTAATTTTTTTTTCCAGCAGTGTATATAGAAGAAAAACATCACTAAAATAAAAAAAATATTCCAAAATATCTCTCAAATATATGAAAGTATATAAAAATGAATATTTCTGAATAAGTGAGTTTTCAGGTCATATTACGCTGCTAACGCATGATTGTCTAGCACAGCTTTTTAATGTTGTAATTTCTGCAACTTTATTATCTCAGCAATACAGTTTTATTCATACCCTTTTTCCGTCCATATTGTCATGTATGTACACTACTGGTCATTCAAATTGCTACACCAAGAAGAAATGCAGATGATAAACGGGTTTTCATTGGACAAATATATTATACTACAACTGACATGTGATTATATTTTCATGCAATTTGGGTGCATAGATCCTGAGAAATCAGTATCCAGAACAACCACCTCTGGCCGTAATAACGGCCTTAATACACCTGGGCATTGAGTCAAATAGAGCTTGGATGGCGTGTACAGGTGCAGCTGCCCATGCAGCTTCAACACGATACCACAGTTCATCAAGAGTAGTGACTCGCGTATTGTGACGAGCCAGTTGTTCGGCCACCATTGACCAGACGTTTTCAATTGGTGAGAGATCTGGAGAATGTGCTGGCCAGTGCAGCAGTCGAACATTTTCTGTATCCAGAAAGACCCGTACAGGACCTGCAACATGCGGTCGTGCGTTATCCTGCTGAAATGTAGGGTTTCGCAGGGATCGAATGAAGGGTAGAGCCACGGGTCATAACACATCTGAAATGTAACGTCCACTGTTGAAAGTGCCGTCAATGCGAACAATAGGTGACCGAGACGTGTAACCAATGGCACCCCATACCATCACGCCGGGTGATAGGCCAGTGTGGCGATGACGAATGCACGCTTCCAATGTGAGTTCATCGCGATGTCGCCAAACACGGATGCGACCATCATGATGCTGTAAACGGAACTTGGATTCATCCGAAAAAATGACGTTTTGCCATTCGTGCAGCCAGGTTCGTCGTTGAGTGCACCATCGCAGGCGCTCCTGTCTGTGATGCAGCGTCAGGGGGAAACAGAGCCATGGTCTCCGAGCTGAGAGACCATGTTGCTGCAAATGTCGTTGAACTGTTCGTGCAGATGGCTGTTGTCTTGCAAATGTCCCCATCTGTTGACACAGGGATCGAGACGTGGCTGCACGATCCTTTACAGCCATGCGGATAAGATGCGTGTCATCTCGACTGCTAGTGATACGAGGCCGTTGGGATCGAGCACGGTGGTCCTTATTACCCTCTTGAAACCACCGATTCCATATTCTGCTAACAGTCATTAGATCTCGACCAACGCGAGCAGCAACGTCGCGATACAATAAACCGCAATCGCAACAGGCTACAATCCGACCTTTATCAAAGTCGGAAATGTGATGGTACGCATTTCTCCTCCTTACACGAGGCATCACAACAACGTTTCACCAGGCAAGGCCGGTCAACTGCTGTTTGTGTATGAGAAATCGGTTGGAAACTTTCCTCATGTCAGCACGTTGTAAGTGTCGCCACCGGCGCCAACCGTATGTGAATGTTCTGGAAAGCTGATCATTTGCATATCACACCATCTTCTTCCTGTCAGTTAAATTTCGCGTCTGTAGCACGCCATCTTCAGGGTGTAGCAATTTTAATGGCCAGTAGTGTATCAATATCTTGAGGCATCGATATTTTAGGAGTAGCTGACACACACACACACACACACACACACACACACACACACACGCACGCACACGCACACGCATGCGAATGCAGCTACTGCCAAAGTTCCAGTTCTTTGAAATGAAGTATAAAATATGACAATATGCACTGTTAGAAAAAAACTGACAATACACACTGTTGAAAAACATTAGCAGGGACTCTTAGAGGATTCCAGTTCACCAGAAGATTTATTGTTGCAAAAGTGCATATGAAATACATGTAATGGTTACATTTACAGATCAAGAACACAAGAGGTTATGAGGTGCGAGGTATCGACTCTTGCATAAGCATCCATATGAGCACGTGGGGTAACCTCCATTGGCAGCAGTGCAGGCGCTGAATCTGGCATCCAGTCGATCGTACAGATGCCAGATACCGTCCTGGTATACGTTATGCCACACCTGCTCCACCTGTTCACGTAATTCTGTAAGAGTTGATGGCTGACGAATTGCAAAAGTTACTGCTCATACCATCATATCCCACATGTACTCGATTGGATCGTGCTGGCCAGGGAAGTTGCTACACGTCATGCAGAGCATGTTGATTTTCACGGGCAGTGTATTGTGACGCTACAAAGCAGTCCTTGCTATGAATTTTTTCGTTTACTGAACACATGAAACTGTTTGTATACGATGTATTGTCTAGTGTAAATATGTACTGTAAATACTGTGGTGTCACCGCCAGACACCACACTTGCTAGGTGGTAGCTTTAAATCGGCCTCGGTCCGCTAGTATACGTCGGACCCGCGTGTCGCCACTGTCAGTGATTGCAGACCGAGCGCCGCCACATGGCAGGTCTAGTGAGACGTACTAGCACTCGCCCCAGTTGTACAGCCAGAGATGGATCACTGACAACTACGCTCTCATTTGCCGAGACGATAGTTAGCATAGCCTTCAGCTACGTCATTTGCTACTACCTAGCAAGGCGCCATAGCATTTGATAATTAATATTGTGAAGCCTGTACAATAACAAGAGCTATGTTCTACAATTGTGAATTAAAGTTAAGTATTCTACCAGTTACTCTTGTTTTGCTAGTCTTATTTCTCTGACCTGTTCCAGACCTCACGCCAGCCTGCGTGAGCTTAATCGCGTGCCTTTCGGCTTCCTCCAAACTCCGTGAATTGGCTCCTGTCAATTCACAACAAATACTTTGTTTAAATTATGTAATATTTAACTCTGGAAAGTCAGGGCATATTTAGTTAACGTTGAAGTCAGAGAGATTGTTTTGTGGCGCCTCTGGGCGCGGGAGCGCGCCAGCGGGCAGTAGTATGAGTGACGCCGTGCTCGGAGGAAGAAGTACAGCCGAGTGCTGCTTCTCCTAGCTGCGTTACATCTAACGGCTAGTGTGTCGATCTAAGTACGATGGGAAAGTAATGGTCGACATATCTGGAAGCGTGGCTGGGCAAGTTATTATTGATTAATGGGCATAGTGATGAAGAAACGAGGGCTTAAACGTGAAGCGCACTGTGGTCCCAAGTCGCAACAGTAAAAGCCCGCTGCCACATTGTGTCGCTGCCGTGGACTTCCTTCGATCCACCGACAACGAGGGAAGTAAGATCTACGTAATTTTCGTAGGATAAAATTGTAGAAGGCTTGCCAGTGACTGTGGTTTTCTCTGAAGTTGGTTAATAACAAGCACTTTATAATCGAAGTCTTGCAGTTACATTCCACCCGACAATAACACCAGGTAGGTTCCTTCCGATCCTTACCTTATTGAACCGAGTGTGTCACGCCATTATCAAGAGAAAGTATATTAACTATCAAACTATTTGCATAGACGGTGAAGAGTAAATTTCAGACTGTTTATCGTAGTTAACTGTTGCACTTAATAAGCTTACGCCAACCGTAGTAACTTAATAATAGACTGAAGTAATAAATTTGATCATTAAGATTTATTTCAATGCATATTCAGCTGAAGTTAATTCAAGGATATTTCATGAAACTATAAAGCTTATTCCACCTGATAATCCCCCAATTAATGAATTATTATCAGCCAAAACATAGTTAATCAATTATTAGCAATATATTTCATTATCAGTAGATTAAACTGTGCAAAGTACCTAATTTTAAAGACAGAATGACAGTCCATTATTCAAAATCCCGATAGATAATTATCTGTTTTGTCAGCATTGCATTTAGCTGACAAGTTATGAACAAAAGAAGTGTAGTTAGATTGTTATGACATGTTTTTATATGACTACAGAGCCTGACACAACACTTACGTAAATGTTCCCGTTCCACCTGCTGCGCTACAAACAGGTAAACTTTATTTTTGACGCAATTATTCACGTACTTAACCGTACTGTCGCTCACCAGTTGAGCTGGCGACCGATTTTTTAATTGTTTTTACAACTAAATCATTTCTTTCGGCAAAATTTCCACAGGCAAAATTTATTTCCAAATGTTTTCCATTATTTCATTTACCGATCGTTATTGAATGAAATTACTCATTCAATAACGATCAAGTTATAACGTCTCCTGTTTCCCACGGAATAATCATTATTTACTTCGGATTCGGATGCCTTATCCCGACGCGGGTCAAAATTCATAATTCACGGTCATTGTCAACTTGAAATTTCGCAAATCCCGGGAAGCAGGGGGGTGTTATAGTAGGGTCGAACATTATTCTGTTGAAACAACACATCACCTTCCTGCGTACTGACCACTGGTTAGCATTCCCTCAGCGACACCAAAGGTGGGAAAGAGTTGTAGCTTATAGCACTCAGACCATAGCGCCTGGGGTGGGACCAGTCTATCTCAGCTGAATGCACTCTGTATGTGGAGACGACCGTGACTTGTGTGCATGCAGCATCTCCTCTCATCGCTGAGGACCAAATGGTCTTCTGACGGCACCAGTCGAGCCGTGCACGTCGATAGATAGCGTGAGTAGAAGATAAACTAGAAGTGTGCGTGCCCATAATCCCACTGCTAGTTACCGGTTCGCAACAGTTCTTGTTGACATGTCTGGGCTCACAGCCTGTGCAGAGGTAGCTGTACGATCTGCCACTGCTGTCCTTAAAATACTGTGATCCTGGCGGGGGTCTGTGCTGTGTGGACATCCACAACATCACCTGCAGGTGTGAGAATGTTCACGTGATCACTTGTATCAACACTCTTGCGCAGCTGACGCAGCACATGCAACTTCTACATCTACATCCATACTCCGCAATCCACCATACAGTGCGTGGGCTGGTTCAAATGGCTCTGAGCACTATGGGACTTAACATCTGAGGTCATCAGTCCCCTAGAACTTAGAACTAATTAAACCTAACTAACCTAAGGACATCACACACTTCCATGCCCGAGGCAGGATTCGAACCTGCGACCGTACCGGTCGCGCGGCTCCACACTGAAGCGCCTAGAACCGCTCGGCGGTGAGTGGCGGAGGGTACCTCGTACCACAACTAGCATCTTCTCTCCCTGTTCCACTCCCAAACAGAACGAGGGAAAAATGACTGCCTATATGCCTCTGTACGAGCCCTAATCTTTGTGGTCTTTCCGCGAAATGTCAGTTGGTGGCAGTAAAATTGTACTGCAGTCAGCCTCAAATGCTGGTTCTCTAAATTTCTTCACTAGCGATTCACGAAAAGAACGCCTCCTTTCCTCCAGAGACTCCCACCCGAGTTCCTGAAAATTTTCCGTAACACTCGCGTGATGATGAAACCTACCAGTAAAAAATGTAGCAGCCCGCCTCTGAATTGCTTTTATGTCCTCCCTCAATCCGACCTGATAGGGATCCCAAACGCTCGAACATTTCTCAAGAATAGGTCGTATTAGTGTTTTATAAGCGGTCTCCTTTATAGATGAACCGCATCTTCCCAAAATTCTACCAATGAACCGAAGACGACTATCCGCCTTCCCCACAACTGCCATTACATGCTTGTCCCACCTCATATCGCTCTGCAATGTTACGCCCAACATTTTAATCGACGTGACTGTGTCTACCGCTACGCTACTAATGGAGTATGCAAACATTACGGGATTCTTTTTCCTCATCTGCATTAATTTACATTTATCTATATTTAGAGTTAGCTGCCATTCTTTACACCAATCACAAATCCTGTCCAAGTCATCTTGTATCCTCCTACAGTCACTCAACGACGACACCTTCCCGTACACCACAGCATCATCAGCAAACATTCGCTCATTGCTATCCACCCTATCCAAAAGATCATTTATGAAGCGGACCTACCACACGTCCTTGGGACACTCCGATGAACACTCACCATCGAGGACAACGTACTGGGTTCTATTACTTAAGAAGTCTTCGAGCCATTCACATACTTGGGAACCAATCCCATATGCTCGTACCTTAGTTAGGAGTTTGCAGTGGGGCACCGAGTCAAACGCTTTCCGGAAGTCAAGAAATATGGTATCCATCTGATACCCTTCATCCATGGTTCGCAAGATATCATGTGAAAAAAGGGCGAGCTGCGTTTCGCAGGAGCGCTGCTTTCTAAAGCCGTGCTGATGCATGGGCAGAAACTTCTCTGTCTCAAGGAAATTCATTATATTCGAACTGAGAATATGTTCGAGAATCCTGCAACAAACCGATGTTAAGGATATTGGTCTGTAAGTTTGAGGATTCGTCCTTCTACCCTTCTTACATACAGGCGTCACCTGCGCTTTTTTCCAGTCGCTCGAGACTTTACGTTGGGCAACAGATTCGCGATAAATGCAAGCTAAATAAGGAACCAATGCAGTAGAGTACTCTCTGTAAAACCGAATTGGAATCCCATCAGAACTTGGCGATTTATTTATTTTCAGCCCATTCAGTGTGGCGATTCTCCAAAATGACCACCCCGCCACTCCAAAGTCCGCTATCTGACCCCTTTCAAATTAGCTCAGTTGCCTGTAGGAAGCATGAGTGCGTCTCCATGACATGGTTGTCTTTTGGTTCAAATGGTTCAAATGGCTCTGAGCACTATTGGACTTAACATCTGAGGTCATCAGTCCCCTAGAACTTAGAACTACTTAAACCTAACTAACCTAAGGACATCACACACATCCATGCCCGAGGCAGGATGCGAAGCTGCTACCGTAGCTGTCGCGCGGTTCCAGACTGAAGCGCCTAGAACCGCTTGGCCTTCCCGGCCGGCGGTTGTCTTTTGCCTCACACATTTCCACCACACTGAGCCTTCTGGCTGTAAGCATTCCTTATTAAAGCGCAGACACAGAAGGCGCTCTGGTAGCTATGCCACCATTCTACCTGTTAGCGGACGACGTAGCAACCATTATCAGTACGTCTACTGTCCCCCAGATGGCACATACCGTCATCAGTTCTGAACCAACGTCGTGTTTCCAGGCATATTAATTTTTTTTTCCAGCATTGTGTATAGTACGAGGGTGTCACTAAAATAAGAAAATACTCCAAAATAACTCTCAAATTTATGAAAGTATACAAAATTAATATTTTCAGATTATATCACGTTGCTAAGGCAAGATTTCCTTGCACAACTTTTTAATGTTGTAATTTCTGAAACTTTATTATCTCAGCAACACGGTTTTATTCATACCCTTTTCCCGTCCATATCGTCATATATGTACAATTGCTGAAACGCTTACTCAGTACCAGTTGCAAGATTGCCTATTAAAGCCTTTCAGTGGCAACAAAAAATTGGTTTTCTGTATTTTATATAATTATTGATCAATGTTAAAACAAAATGCTGTCGTACTCTGCTCGTTGACAAATATGGACTGACGTTAACGGTTTAACTAAGACGAATTTGCCGATCGGTGTGGCCGAGCGGTTCTAGGCGCTTCAGTCTGGAACCGCGGGACCGCTTGGGTCGCAAGTTCGAGTCCTGCCTCGGGCATGGATGTGTGTAATGTCCTTAGGTTAGTTAGATTTAAGTAGTACTAAGTTCTAGGGGACTGATGACCTCAGAAGTTAAGTCCCATAGTGCTCAGAGCCATTTGAACCATGTTTTTAAGTCGAATTGAAAAGTTAGAAACTGTGTAAAAGCTTTGAGACAGTGTGACTGATGGTGCACAAGTTACCCACACTATGTAAGTCTCCAGGCTTTCGTGGCCGTTGACACTAAAGTGTTCTAGCAATAAAGGGGACACCGTAACATCCTGAAGATGATCCCAGCAGAGGGGTCGAAACGTCGGTTATTTTAGAGGGCAGTAAGACGCGGCCAAACAGCCCAAAAGATTTTAACTTCACCCACACTATATTCAACCCGTATTTCAGAACAAGACTACTTAACGACTTCCAATAAACGTCAGATTGGTTCAAATGGCTCTGAGCACTATGGGACTTAACAGCTATGGTCATCAGTCCCCTAGAACTTAGAACTATTTAAACCTAACTAACCTAAGGACAGCACACAACACCCAGCCATCACGAGGCAGAGAAAATCCCTGACCCCGCCGGGAATCGAACCCGGGAACCCGGGCGTGGGAGGCGAGAACGCTACCGCACGACCACGAGATGCGGGCAAAACGTCAGATTTAGTGTGATTCTTATTAATCTATATAAAAAGCGTTGTAGCGACGTAGGTGGCACTGAGACACTTAATTTAATATAAGACACATGGGGCAGCAAAGATCGGAAAATACCTGAAAATAGCACGACAAATGTTGAACATGTTGCGTCACATCCAAAATACAGACGGTATTTTCGGGCACGTGCGTGTAATGATGACTGAGTGATGCAGTACTTGCCTTCAAGCAAACTGTACAAATTTTGAATACCTTTTGCAAATGCCGTCTATTGCAACTGCAGAAAAACTTATTGTCCTTGCTGTAACGAACCGAAAGCTTTTCTTGTTTTGTGTTTCTTTCCTTTTGTCCCTGTTTTTGTTTACAGGAATTATTTAGAACACGTAGGCCATTTACTGGTAGCGACGCAATTTGGAAACCTGTATTCATTTACTTGTGACGCAGTACAGTAGGCTTTTGTTGCACGGTGCTTGGTAATAAACCAGCAGAGACGGGGGACCAGTGAATGAAGTAACACGTCAATGTAAAAACATACGTCTCTCACGCAATGAAAGAAGCAGACGGAAGACTCGGACTCGGAGCCCCAGGCACTAATGTCGCATGCGTAGATTCCGGAGCCACACCGACGTGTATGCTTGATTATGTAAACTGAAGATGTAGGGGGTGGGGGTGGGGGACAGAAAAGAAAAGGCAGGAAAATGACAGCTGTATCGGGGCTCTATACAGAATCAGCGGCGACGAGCGAAAATGTGAGCCCTACCGGGATTCGAACCCACAATATCTCGCTTACTCGTTAACCACTGCGCCTCCCGGACACAGTGTTCATCGCAAATGCGCGGACTACCTCGAACTGCTCCCTGACCCACTCACGTTCCCACATGGCTCCACCTATCCGTGGTCCCTGTCCATGTCGTTTATGCTTGCTAATTTTAGACCTTCAGTGGAGTTCGAAAGTACAGGGTGTTTCAAAAATGACCGGTATATTTGAAACGGCAATAAAAACTAAACGAGTAGCGATAGAAATACACCGTTTGTTGCAATATGCTTGGGACAACAGTACATTTTCAGGCAGACAAACTTTCGAAATTACAGTAGTTACAATTTTCAACAACAGATGGCGCTGCGGTCTGGGAAACTCTATAGTACGATATTTTCCACATATCCACCATGCGTAGCAATAATATGGCGTAGTCTCTGAATGAAATTACCCGAAACCTTTGACAACGCGTCTGGCGGAATGGCTTCACATGCAGATGAGATGTACTGCTTCAGCTGTTCAATTGTTTCTGGATTCTGACGATACACCTGGTCTTTCAAGTGTCCCCACAGAAAGAAGTCACAGGGGTTCATGTCTGGCGAATAGGGAGGCCAATCCACGCCGCCTCCTGTATGTTTCGGATAGCCCAAAGCAATCACACGATCATCGAAATATTCATTCAGGAAATTAAAGATGTCGGCCGTGCGATGTGGCCGGGCACCATCTTGCATAAACCACGAGGTGTTCGCAGTGTCGTCTAAGGCAGTTTGTACCGCCACAAATTCACGAAGAATGTCCAGATAGCGTGATGCAGTAATCGTTTCGGATCTGAAAAATGGGCCAATGATTCCTTTGGAAGAAATGGCGGCCCAGACCAGTACTTTTTGAGGATGCAGGGACGATGGGACTGCAACATGGGGTTTTTCAGTTCCCCATATGCGCCAGTTCTGTTTATTGACGAAGCCGTCCAGGTAAAAATAAGCTTCGTCAGTAAACCAAATGCTGCCCACATGCATATCGCCGTCATCAATCCTGTGCACTATATCGTTAGCGAATGTCTCTCGTGCAGCAATGGTAGCGGCGCTGAGGGGTTGCCGCGTTTGAATTTTGTACGGATAGAGGTGTAAACTCTGGCGCATGAGACGATACGTGGACGTTGGCGTCATTTGGACCGCAGCTGCAACACGGCGAACGGAAACCCGAGGCCGCTGTCGGATCACCTGCTGCACTAGCTGCGCGTTGCCCTCTGTGGTTGCCGTACGCGGTCGCCCTACCTTTCCAGCACATTCATCCGTCACGTTCCCAGTCCGTTGAAATTTTTCAAACAGATCCTTTATTGTATCGCTTTTCGGTCCTTTGGTTACATTAAACCTCCGTTGAAAACTTCGTCTTGTTGCAACAACACTGTGTTCTAGGCGGTGGAATTCCAACACCAGAAAAATCCTCTGTTCTAGGGAATAAACCATGTTGTCTACAGCACACTTGCACGTTGTGAACAGCACACGCTTACAGCAGAAAGACGACGTACAGAATGGCGCACCCACAGACTGCGTTGTCTTCTATATCTTTCACATCACTTGCAGCGCCATCTGTTGTTGGAAATTGTAACTACTGTAATTTCGAAAGTTTGTCTGCCTGAAAATGTACTGTTGTCCCAAGCATATTGCAACAAACGGTGTATTTCTATCGCTGCTCGTTTAGTTTTTATTGCCGTTTCAAATATACTGGTCATTTTTGAAACACCCTGTAAAAGTGCATCAACAATGAAGGTTGTAAATGCATTGCTCATAGAGGCGAGTCAGCTGTAGGAATGCGTGATTTCTGTTCTTTGGGAATGTCCAATAGAACAGACACCACACATTCATATAAGTGAATGCTTGACTTAGATTGGGATCACCAGGTGCGACAGATCAATAACCTCAACCGGTAGATGGTGACGTCACATGTTCAACGTTTCTCATCCACTTTTCGCGTACTGTCCGACATTTACAACTCCTTATGTCTCATATTAAATCACTTGCTTCTGCATAACCTACGTCGCTTCGGAAAGTTTTTAAATGTTGCTAAGAGTCACCTGTATAATTCCAAACCGTTTGCGTCTTCAACCATGAAGGTTCCAAAAACAAACTGAAGTGCCAAAGAAACTGGTATAGCCATATGTATTGAAATACAGAGATATATAAACTGACAGAATACGGCGCTGCGGTCGGCAGCGCATATGTAATAAAAGAAGTGTCTGACGCAGTTGTTGGATCGGTTTCTGCTGCTTCAATGGCAGGATACCACGATTTAAGTGAGTTTGAACGTGATGTTACAGCCGGCGCAAAAGCGATGGGACAGAGCATCTACGAGGTAGTTATGAAGTGCAGATTTTCCCGTAAGACCATTTATGGGGTGTATCGTGAATCAGGAGTCCAGCAAAACATCAGATCTCCGACTTCGCTGCGGCTGGAAAAAGATCCTGCAAGAACGGAGCCAACGACGACTGAAGAGAATCGTTCAGCGTGACAAAAGGGCAACCCTTCCGTAAATTGTTGCAGATTTCAATGCCGGGCCATCAACGCTCAAACCGGTCAATGAAACATCATCGATCTGGGCTTTTGGAGCCCACTCGTATACCCTTGACGACTGCACGACACAAAGATTTACGCCTGGGCCCGTCAACACCGACATTGGACTGTCGATGACTGGAAACATGTTGCCTTGTCGGACGAGTCTCATTTCAAATTGTATTGAGCGGATGGACTTGCACAGGTATGGAGGCAACCTCATGAATCCATGGACCTTGCATGTCTGCAGGGGACTGTTCAAGCTGGCGGAGGCTTTGTAATGGTGTGGGGCGTGTGCAGTTGGAGTGATATGGGACCCCTGATACGTCTAGATACGACTCTGACCGATAAAACGTACGTAAGCAACCTGTCTGATCATCTGCATCCATTCGCGTCCATTGTGCATTCCGACGGACTTGGGAAATTCCAGCAGGACAGTGCGATACCCCACACATCCATAATTGCTACAGAGCGGCTCCAGGAACACCATTATTGAGCAAATGTTGAATGCCTTGCATCATGCTGTTCAGAAGAGATCTGTTACGGATCCGTGGACAGCCCTGCCGGATAGATGGTGTCAGTTCCCTCCAGCACTAAGTCAGACATTAGTCGAGTCCATGCCACGTCGTGTTGCGACACTTCTGCGTGCTCGTGTGGGCCCTACACGTTACTAGGCAGGTGTACCAGTTTCTTTGGCTCTTCAGTGTGTATGCGTCAAATATACGGTGCACTGATTTCACCACCGCCTACACTCCTGGAAATTGAAATAGGAACACCGTGAATTCATTGTCCCAGGAAGGGGAAACTTTATTGACACATTCCTGGGGTCAGATACATCACATGATCACACTGACAGAACCACAGGCACATAGACACAGGCAACAGAGCATGCACAATGCACAATGTCGGCACTAGTACAGTGTATATCCACCTTTCGCAGCAATGCAGGCTGCTATTCTCCCATGGAGACGATCGTAGAGATGCTGGGTGTAGTCCTGTGGAACGGCTTGCCATGCCATTTCCACCTGGCGCCTCAGTTGGACCAGCGTTCGTGCTGGACGTGCAGACCGCGTGAGACGACGCGTCATCCAGTCCCAAACATGCTCAATGGGGGACAGATCCGGAGATCTTGCTGGCCAGGGTAGTTGACTTACACCTTCTAGAGCACGTTGGGTGGCACGGGATACATGCGGACGTGCATTGACCTGTTGGAACAGCAAGTTCCCTTGCCGGTCTAGGAATGGTAGAACGATGGGTTCGATGACGGTTTGGATGTACCGTGCACTATTCAGTGTCCCCTCGACGAACACCAGTGGTGTACGGCCAGTGTAGGAGATCGCTCCCCACACCATGATGCCGGGTGTTGGCCCTGTGTGCCTCGGTCGTATGCAGTCCTGATTGTGGCGCTCACCTGCACGGCGCCAAACACGCATACGACCATCATTGGCACCAAGGCAGAAGCGACTCTCATCGCTGAAGACGACACGTCTCCATTCGTCCCTCCATTCACGCCTGTCGCGACACCACTGGAGGCGGGCTGCACGATGTTGGGGCGTGAGCGGAAGACGGCCTAACGGTGTGTGGGACCGTAGCCCAGCTTCATGGAGACGGTTGCGAATGGTCCTCGCCGTTACCCCAGGAGCAACAGTGTCCCTAATTTGCTGGGAAGTGGCGGTGCGGTCCCCTACGGCACTGCGTAGGATCCTACGGTCTTGGCGTGCATCCGTGCGTCGCTGCGGTCCGGTCCCAGGTCGACGGGCACGTGCACCTTCCGCCGACCACTGGCGACAACATCGATGTACTGTGGAGACCTCACGCCCCACGTGTTGAGCAATTGGGCGGTACGTCCACCCGGCCTCCCGCATGCCCACTATACGCCCTCGCTCAAAGTCCGTCAACTGCACATACGGTTCACGTCCACGCTGTCGCGGCATGCTACCAGTGTTAAAGACTGCGATGGAGCTCCGTATGCCACGGCAAACTGGCTGACACTGACGGCGGCGGTGCACAAATGCTGCGCAGCTAGCGCCATTCGACGGCCAACACCGCGGTTCCTGGTGTGTCCGCTGTGCCGTGCGTGTGATCATTGCTTGTACAGCCCTCTCGCAGTGTCCGGAGCAAGTATGGTGGGTCTGACACACCGGTGTTCTTTTTTCCATTTCCAGGAGTGTATGCCATTTTGGTCTGTTGACAATCCTCGTTGGGTTCATCAGGTGGAACATCAGCGTCCATGGAGTGTAAACGTGTGGTGTGGGATAGTGAACCGTTTTTAGTGACGAAACACTGAATGCGCACGAGTATCGCAGCCTCCTAACAGACCATCCTTCACGGACGCTAGAGGGCGTTTCTCTGCAGACTAGGGGGAACCTGTGGTACCAACGTGCCGGGCGTCGAGCCCATAGCGCACGAAATACTACAGCATGTCTTCACAAATTGTTTCCAAATCGTCGGACTGGATGCAGAGGACCTGTACCTCGTCCGGCCCATTCCCTGGATTTGACGCCTGTAGACTTTTGTCTGTGGAGAAGCTGAAAGATAACTGACAAAAACGACGTACCAACTACACCTGATGATATGCAACGACATATTACTGCAGACTCCTCCGACATGTCCACTGAAATGCTAGCACGTGCGCGACAATCATTCCGTACCGCCGCCTGTGGTCATCCTGAACGCAACCTGTGATGCCCAAGCGTTTCATTACTGGTGAGAAGACCGGCCGCGGTGGTCTAGCGGTTCTAGGCGCCCAGTCCGGAGCCGCGCGACTGCTACGGTCGCAGGTTCGAATCCTGCCTCGGGCATGGATGTGTGTGATGTCCTTAGGTTAGTTAGGTTTAAGTAGTTCTAAGTTCTAGGGGACTTACGACCTCAGCAGCTGAGTCCCATAGTGCTCAGAGCCATTTCAACCATTTGAACTGGTGAGAATCCACATAACTAGCGCATGCACTTTTCTGTTCCTTCGTGTGTGCTACCACAGATATTTTACAAGTGTCAGTGTGGGAGCTTTACAAAAATCGATATCTCTTAAACGACTGGCACTATAATCCCATAACAAACAGTACTGACCTTCTAGTTTACCTACTTTTAGTTTACCAGCAATCCTGTCGGCAGAACATCCGCAACTGAGCATTATAGCAGAGGCTGTAAATACCGCTTCAGTAGTAAATTACTTTATTTTCAAATGACCGGTTTCGGACTGTTATCACCCCATCCTCAGGTGTCGTAGCTGTGATGTGCTGTGGTCCCCAAGCGTGGTACACGCGGCGCTCTGGGACAGCACAGCTACGTCCCCTGAGGATGGGCTTATAACAGTACGAAACCGGTCATGTGAAAATAAAGTAATATACAACTGAAGCGGTGCTTCCAACCTCTGTTACTTTTAGTATGTTAATGTCAGTAGGCATTGTTACATTTAAAAAAGTGTGTATGTGCACACAAAATACACTTTCTAAGTATTATTGCAATGTGTTCATTGACTAATAGTACGAGCCCTTGACTAGGAATCGATTCTGTATCAATATCACTTTCCATTTCCGCAATATTTTGGGTGCAAGTTTTAGGTGATGCACATTGTATAAGTTGCCACAGTTATGTGATTTTATATATTCCACTCTTTTTCAAAGACTGAAGCGCTGTCTTTACTATCGGGCAAAAAATGTCTAACAGTGTTGTGCACAACACTATATAGGTCAGTGTGGCAGGGTAGTACTCATCCAGCTGAAGGAACACTACAGAAGTTGGAAATTTAGAAAAGGAGACTCTACTGTAGAGCACCTGCTTAATGAAGGCCAAAATTTCAGGGTAGTATTACAACATGCCCATAAAGGGAGATGAACTTCCTTGAAATAATGGAAATTAATGCACAGTAAACGAAGCAAAGCACTCCGTCTTCAGACCACAAGTGGCCCATCGGGGTCATCCGACCGCCGTGTTATCCACAGTTGTGGATGCGGATAGGTGCGGCGTGTGGTCAGCACACCACCCTCCCAGTCGTTATGATGGTCTTCTTTGACAAGAGCCGCTACTATTCGGTCTAGTAGCTCCTCAATTGGAGTCACAAGGCTGAGTGCACCCCGAAAAATGGCAAAAGCGCTTGGCGGCCTGGATGGTCACCCATCCAGTACCGGCCACGCCCGACAGCGCTTAAATTCGGTGATCTGACGGGAACCGATGTATCCACTGCGGCAAGGCCGTTGGCACAAATTAATATACAGTGCTGGGAAAAAATTACTTCATCTGGAAAGACGACGTCGATTTTGATCTGGCGATGGCATATGCTATCTGGTGGTTAGCAGATATGGTGATAATGGTGCGCAACAGATAGCGCAGTGTGTAACGCCGGAAATGCATATCCTCCTATTTCCATTTATTGTACTATAAATTTGTTTTCCTTATTTTTGTTACCTGAATATATAACATTTCTGTGTCTTCGTATATTGTAATTGTTTTACTATTTGTATATATATATTTATGCATTTATGTCGATGTATAATTGGTTTGTTTCGTAAATATTATTTGTATTTTTACGCTGGGTCTTGCCTAGGGAAAACTGCTATCGAACGATTATATCGATAGGTCGTGTGAAGAATCAAAGTGTGTAGGATCTTTGGCAGTGTTAACTCTGTCGCGTGGAGCGCGGGCTGAGCAGAGAGAGAGTCTGGCTGGAGTAGCGAGTGGAGCAGGTGTGTTGTGTAAAGCTCCCGCGAGTTGCCGCGCTTTCGGGGTTTGGCAGCATGTAATTGCGCTCGACTTGCGATGATAGTTTCTGACATGGTGTCGCGGACGGGAAGCATTAGCTGGCGCACATCAAGAGCCTGTTTCGCCTGGTGACCGTGTCGAGAAGAAGGCGCGCCAACATCCAGCTTCTGCAACAGCGACGGCCGATAATGAGTGACTGTCGCCACCTCCTCGATCGACGGCCTCAAACCTTCAATCGACCAACAAGGAAGACTGGAAGCAAGTAAAGTTTTAGAACTGTATGGCAGACCTCAGATTTTCAAACTGTACTATTTTCGTAACTATAATTACAGCAACTTAGCATGAACCTTTGTTGCTCATTGTCCCAATTGCATTACCAAGCAGAGTCCCTTCCTTTTCCGAAATGAACCCGAGTGTCGTTGAAATTCAAACGCCAGCATTAGAGTAATATAATTAGATTTCAATGCTTTAATTTCAAAGTTCAGTTAAAGTATTCATAGCTGGCTACAGTATTTAGATTACACAAGCACGAATTAAGAGTGCGAGTTTTGTTACCGTATTTTAGCTTACCTGTGACTGCAGCTCAGCTTGGTTCGTACTAAATTTTACTATTGTTAATTGTTCAGAATAATTTAATTCAAGTTCAAAGTTAAATCTCTTATTTCTAAATTGCGTAGATTCAAGTAGCTTTTGAAATGATTGTTGAGGTAGTCCAAGACTAACTGTATTTTACTGAATTTCGATGTGCTTCAGAAAGAAAGCTCACTATTAACTTCAGTCACTAAATTAACTTTCGATTTTCCGGTTTTATTAATTCTTTTGCTAAATTAAGTCAGAGTGTAGCGAAATTTATTACTTCTGACAAACTTTCAGTTTTCATACTACACGTGTCAACCTTCAGTTGCCACGCTTCTAGTGCTAATTATATGTGTAATAACCTTTCTTTTCCAGTTACTATACTAATTGTCCTTAGGACTGGCGACCGTAATTTCCCCAAATCTCAAATATCTAATTACCGCTAGTTAATTGTTAACGTAACGGCCGCACATTTACTTTCTTTATTAACTTTACCCCTTTTCAAAATTAATTTCCATCAGTTTCACTTGCATTTTTCCTTCCATTTAGATGTAACCCTTTCCTCCCTCTTTACCGACAGATTAACTTCGGTGACGATTGCTTTTCCCAAATTTCCATTAGGTACACGCGGTATAATTTTTCACTGTCATTAAGGTCGATAAGTGAGGGGGAGGTTACAAGTGGCATAGCTACCAGAGCAGCACATGTGTCTACCCTTTAATAAAGAATGATCACAGCCAGGAGGCGCAGTGTGGTGCAAATGTGCGAAGCAGGCAGGGAACCATGCCGAGGAGATGCACAGACGCACTCGTGCTTCGCGCAGCTAACTGAGTGAGTTTGAAGGGGGTCAGATGGTTGGCTTCCGAGTGACGGGATGGTCCTTCTGAGGAATTGCCACAGTAGTTGGACATGCTGTGTTAGTTATGCAACGATGGTGTTATTAGTGGTTACGCGGACATTCCCACGCCTGTGGATGAGGTTCTGGACGTTCACGAGCATAGACGCCAACCAGGATCGTCGTATTGTAAGGGCAGCAGTGGCAGGTCGTACTGCTGCTACAGCACAGATCAGACAGCTTGTAAGCCAGAACTGTCAACACGAACTGTTACGAACTCGTTGGTAGCAATGAGACTACTGGCACACACACCTCTGTAGCCCATCTTCCACTCGCGCCACAGCATCGTCGTTCAATGCTGGACTGGTGCCGTCGGAGGAATCACTTGGAATGGCGCGCTGTAATCTTCAGCTATGAAAGCAGATTCTGCGTGGATGCAAGTGGTGGTCGCTTGCGGATATGACGTGAATCTAGAGAGAGCCGTCTTGTAGGGTGTTGTGACTTGGCAAGACAGCCAAGCCACTAGGACGGGATAGCCGAAAGGCACGCGTTAAGCTCACGCAGGCTGGCGTGAGGTCTGGAACATTTAAAGGGATTGAGATTGGCAAATAAAGTACGTAGCGTATGGAATACTTAACTTTGATCCATAATTGGAGAACATCGGTCTGACGGTACATGCATCACAAGATAAATAGCAAATGATAATGGCGCCTTGCTAGGTCGTAGCAAATGACGTAGCTGAAGGCTATGCTATCGTCTCGGCTAATGAGAGCGTAATTTGTCAGTGAACCATCGCTAGCAAAGTCGGCTGTACAACTCGGGCGAGTGCTAGGAAGTCTCTCTAGACCTGCCGTGTGGCGGCGCTCGGTCTGCAATCACTGATAGTGGCGACACGAGGGTCCGACGTGTACTAACGGACCGCGGCCGATTTAAAGGCTACCACCTAGCAAGTGTGGTGTCTGGCGGTGACACCACATAGGGTGCATTCGGCCAATATACAGGGTGATCAAAAAGTCAGTAAAAATTTGAAAACTGAATAAATCAGGGAATAATGTAGATAGAGAGGTACAAATTGACACACATGCTTGGAATGACATGGGGTTTTATTAGAACCAAAAAAATAGAAGTTCAAAAAATGTCCGTCAGATGGCGCTTCATCTGATCAGAATAGCAATAATTAGCTAAGCAAAGTAAGATAAAGCAAAGATGATGTTCTTTACAGGAAATGCTCAATATGTCCACCATCATTCCTCAACAACATCTGTAGTCGAGGAATAATGTTGTGAACAGCACTGTAAAGCATATCCGCAGTTATGGTGAGGCATTGGCGTCGGATGTTGTCTTTCAGCATCCCTAGAGATGTCGGTCGATCTCGATACACTTGCGACTTCAGGTAACCCCAAAGCCAATAATCGCACAGACTGAGGTCTGGGGACCTGGGAGGCCAACCATGACGAAAGTGGCGGTTGAGCACACGGTCATCACCAAACGAGGCGTGCAAGAGATCTTTTACGCGTCTAGCAATATGGGGTGGTTCTAATAAAACCCTATGTCATTCCAAGCATGTGTGTCGATTTTTACCTCTCTATCTACATTATTCCGTGGTTTATTAAGCTTTCAAATTTATACTGACTTTTTGATCACCCGGTACACTGGCCCCACTCCAGGCCTTATGGTCTAGGGTGCGATTAGCTACAACTCTCGTTAACCTTCGGCGTTTCTGAAGGGGACGGTAAACAGCCCTCGTTACGTCCAGAATATTGTTAAACGCGTTCTTTCGCCGTTCTTACAACAGGAAGGTGATGGGTTGTTCCAAGATGATAATGGTCGCCCATACGCTGCACGTAAAACTCAACATGTGCCATTTTCCTTTATTTCAGTTACTGTATTTTCCACTCTCATGTTAAAGAATTTTACTATGTGTAATAATAGCTGCTGTAATGGCCTTGCCGCAGTGGATACACCCGTTCCCGTGAGATCACCGAAGTTAAGCGCTGTTGCGCGTGGCCGGCACTTGGATGGGTGACCATCCAGCCGCCATGCGCTGTTGCCATTTTTCGGGGTGCACTCAGCCTCGTGATGCCAATTGAGGAGCTACTCGACCGAATAGCAGTGGCTTCGGTCAAGAATACCATCATAACGACCTGGAGAGAGGTGTGCTGACCCCACGCCCCTCCTATCCGCACCCTCCTAGAGGATGACACGGCGGTCGGATGGTCCCGGTAGGCCACTCGTGGCCTGAAGACGGAGTGCTTTTTAATCATAGCTGTTACATTTACAGGTTTAATCTCAGTAGTGTATCTTACCTGTTTGTAATCTAGCACCTACTAAAGACCAGAGTATTTGGTTTAGCGACCCCTTGGAACAACTCACCAAAGTTTATTGTCAAATTTATTTTCGTCTATGAACAATTGTTGTAATCTGTATATAGTTCGTTAGTTAATGTATCACGCATTTTATCTTAGTTAAATGATCTTACATCGTCCGCAGCTCGAGGTCTCGCGGTAGCGTTCTCGCTTCCCGAGCACGGGGTTCCAGGTTTGATTCCCGGTGGGTCAGGGATTTTCATCTGCCTCGAGATAGCTGGGTGTTGTTGTGTCGTCTTCATCATCATCATTCATTTCCATTACGGTCGGAGGAAGGCAACGGCAAACCACCTCCGCTAGGATCTTGCCTAGTACGGCGGTGCGGGTCTCCCGCATTGTTCCCGTATGCTCTGTCACGGAGTATGGGACTTCATCATCATCAGTGATCTTGCACCGCATTTCCACTGAAATAGTGCCTAAATTTAATATTAACACTTTTATCTCTGGATATGGAGGTACTGTGTAGATTCACAAGTTTAACATATTTGATCCAACTAAATTTGACTTCATCACATATTTATCTTTGGACCTGATGATGGCGTAACAGCCAAAAACCACTTTGTGAAATTTTTTATTTAATCGTGTCAGAAACACACACTATAGCTTACAAGTTATACAATATGATCCAAAACATGATACTAATAGCATTACAATTACAATTAAATGCGACGTGACCAGTACTCAGCAACTTCGCATGCTTCCTTGGTGGCATCGATGACATTCTGTGGCGTGCATGACGTTGGGCGTAGGCTGTAGACAAGAAGGTGACTGATTGTCTGTTGTTCACGACATTCACATGCTGTGGAGTCGCATGCAAATCCCCACTTTTTCAAGTTGGTCTCCGTTCTTCCAACTCCAGAACGCAGACTGTTGAGGGTCTTCCATATTGACCAGCTTTCTTCTTGACCCCGAGGGAGGCTTTCGGGAGGGACATCCACCCTGCAAGGTGGCTGGATCTGGAACGCCATGAATTGACTGAAGTTCGAAGGTGGTTCAGTGAGGGTTTCAGCTGAGTGGAGAAAGCTTTTCATTGACTTGAGCTTTGGTACTGCTGGCTCATACCCGTGTAATGCGTCGGTCTTCAGATACAATGCCTCAGACTTTTCCAGTCTGGAAGTACATTCACGACGAATATCTGGAGGTATCCCGTAATGAGTCTGCAGGTTTCATTCGAGGCGATATCCGCTTGTTTAGCATGACTAGATCTGCACCACACAGGGCAAGCATATTCTGCAGCTGAATAACAAAAAGCTACAGCAGAAGTTCTTAAGATGCGAGGGTGCGTCCCCCAGGTTGTACCCAATTATTTCCGGGGAGCATGTTGTTCCTTGCAGATACCTTCCGTTTGGTGTTCGAGCAGTGTATTCTGTAGGCATGTGCTCGAGCAAGAGCTACTCCAAGGTATTTGGGAGTGAAGCAGTGCTCTAATTGCTTACCTTCCCAGAACACCTGCAATTTCCTTTGTGAAATAAATAATAAATATTGCAGTGTTGTGTGGATTTTCATTCATAATGTTCAAAATATTCTACCAAGAACCGACGGAACAGGCAATGAAGGTAATTTTTCATTTATTTGATTAATTCTGAGGTTATATCAATGTGCAACGCTAATTACCGACGCCAATTATTTTTTTTCCTTTACTTGTGCTGTAAAACATTGGATCTTCATGCTTCTGCGTCAGTGGGACATATTTTGCAGGTTTTGATGAGTGAATTTGCGAGTATCAAAGAATATGACGTAAATGACCGTATCTTTTGATTTAGAACCTTAAATTCTTTTGCACCGACAACGGATCGTAGATCTTAGTGTGTGACATAAATTTCAATTTCACACATCTACCCTTTCCTGAGAAAAAGGGTGTTAAAAGACGGACAAGCCGGCCGGAGTGGCCGAGCGGTTAAAGGCGCTACAGTCTGGAACCGCACGACCGCTACGGTCGCAGGTTCGAATCCTACCTCGGGCATGGATGTGTGTGATGTCCTTAGGTTAGTTAGGTTTAAGTAGTTCTAAGTTCTAGGGGACTTATGACCATAGCAGTTGAGTCCCATAGTGCTCAGAGCCATTTGTTCAACTAAAAGACGGACAGATAGACAAACCGATAATAAATGATAAAAAAATTGGCCGGCCGGAGTGGCCGAGCGGTTAAAGGCGCTACAGTCTGGAACCGCATGACCACTACGGTCGCAGGTTCGAATCCTGCCTCGGGCATGGGTGTGTGTGATGTCCTTAGGTTAGTTAGGTTTAAGGAGTTCTAAGTTCTAGGGGACTTATGACCACAGCAGTTGAGTCCCATAGTGCTCAGAGCCATTTGAACCATTTTTTTTGATAAAAAATTGTTTTTATTGTGCTACAACTGCAAATTAACAATTTTAGGACTTTTTCGTTTGCTTCTGCTTTGTAACGTTGCTTCTTGCCAAATTTAATGAGTCTATGCCAATGGGAAGTATCCTTTAGGTTTTGATGAGTGAATTTGCGATCGTCAAAACACAAATGGTTGTATCTTTTGATTACACTGACTTAGAAGCTTAAAGTTTTTACACTGCCAAGGGGTCGTAGACGTAAGTACATGACATAAATTTCGACCTGATACGTCAACCTTTTTCCGAGAAAAAGGGGTCTTAACAGACAGACAGATAGACAGACAGACGAGCAAGGGTGATCCGGTAAGGATTGCGTTTGTATCGATTGAGGTGCAGAAACCTAAAAATGCAAACAAGTACCACGCTCTTCACAGACTGCTCGGAATACTAGATGCCGAACGAAGAGATAACAGGATCTTTCCTCCAGCATAGGAAAAAAAAAGGAACTACCCATCTTACGCTGAACATTTATTGCTTTCGGTGATTACGACGTTACCGCAGGTCACGTAACTTTATTATACGAGCGGGAAATTAAGGATTTAGCCGATGAAATGGCGGCGGGGACCGTCATTTCGCGGAATGGTAGCGAGAAAAGTGGCCGGCAGCGTAATGGCGCGATAGGACAGATTACTGCAATTACTCGATGCCACGGAGCGGGCTGTTAGCGCGGGGACATCAAGAGCGGCCGCGCGCCCGCCCTATGACGTGCGAGCAGGCAGCAGGTAGCAGGTAGCAGGTGGAGGCCGAGCAGCCGGCGATAGCGGGCCTCAAGTTTATGGAGTCTGTGCAGGGTTGGCTGGCAGTGAAAATATGCGAGCTCCAAGTGGTAACACGGTTAGAAAAATCGATTTCTGGCGCCGGTCGGATGAAGCACAAACACCTCGTGTCGTCGAAGGTTTCCGGGCAGCGTCTGGCGCACCAGAAAGAGAACACAACTGTGATCAGAGGCTCGTGGAGGCGAACCCCTATGGGCCCAATCAAATGGTGGTTTGCCCGTAGCAAAACCGCAAACTTGTTTTTCTCAAAAGTCCTACATGTTTTTTTGGGATGCTGAATGCGAATTTCTTCTTTGCTACCTTCTAAGAAGTCGGTTTCACAACGAAAAATGCAGAAACAGTTACCGCTCGGTTTTCGGTATCTCTCTGGTATTTCGAACAGTAGGCGCTTGGCCCTGAAAGTGGTTTTGTGGAGTTGGAGCTTCAGTGGGAGGAATGGGCATAGAAGGTGTGTTTCCTGATTCCTCGCAGGAAGATGTTACGTACTCCTTTTACCACAGCTTGTTGAGTGTTGTGGTTGCCACCATAAAATGCAATCAGGAAATTTGTCTGTACGAATGCATGATAAACGAGAACATAAAGATTATAATTTCTGACACCACCTTCAATATAGACGGTGGATTGCTGCTGAGTACAGCGTGGGATCCGGTGTTGAGGAAGTTGAAGTGGGCCCGGCGATCGCGCAGCCAAAACATTACCATATATGGTGCGGGACCGAGCACCAGTGACGTCACGAGCTACGGCACGGCTATATAAGCACGGCAGTGGCAACCACACGACACTCATCCACTTGACAATGGCAGAGGAGGTCTCTGCCGAAAGCTGGTGGGCAGTAAACCACTTGGCGCGGCTTGAAACCCGAGAATTTTTTATTAAAGGAAATTTTTCACCAATAGCCGTTATTTCCTTTGTACGGACAACAGGATCAGTGAATTTAATTAATTATGTTTCGAGACTCGGATTTTTGGAAAGGGTCTTAAGAAATTGGATCTACACTCCTGGAAATGGAAAAAAGAACACATTGACACCGGTGTGTCAGACCCACCATACTTGCTCCGGACACTGCGAGAGGGCTGTACAAGCAATGATCACACGCACGGCACAGCGGACACACCAGGAACCGCGGTGTTGGCCGTCGAATGGCGCTAGCTGCGCAGCATTTGTACACCGCCGCCGTCAGTGTCAGCCAGTTTGCCGTGGCATACGGAGCTCCATCGCAGTCTTTAACACTGGTAGCATGCCGCGACAGCGTGGACGTGAACCGTATGTGCAGTTGACGGACTTTGAGCGAGGGTGTATAGTGGGCATGCGGGAGGCCGGGTGGACGTACCGCCGAATTGCTCAACACGTGGGGCGTGAGGTCTCCACAGTACATCGATGTTGTCGCCAGTGGTCGGCGGAAGGTGCACGTGCCCGTCGACCTGGGACCGGACCGCAGCGACGCACGGATGCACGCCAAGACCGTAGGATCCTACGCAGTGCCGTAGGGGACCGCACCGCCACTTCCCAGCAAATTAGGGACACTGTTGCTCCTGGGGTATCGGCGAGGACCATTCGCAACCGTCTCCATGAAGCTGGGCTACGGTCCCGCACACCGTTAGGCCGTCTTCCGCTCACGCCCCAACATCGTGCAGCCCGCCTCCAGTGGTGTCGCGACAGGCGTGAATGGAGGGACGAGTGGAGACGTGTCGTCTTCAGCGATGAGAGTCGCTTCTGCCTTGGTGCCAATGATGGTCGTATGCGTGTTTGGCGCCGTGCAGGTGAGCGCCACAATCAGGACTGCATACGATCGAGGCACACAGGGCCAACGCCCGGCATCATGGTGTGGGGAGCGATCTCCTACACTGGCCGTACACCACTGGTGATCGTCGAGGGGACACTGAATAGTGCACGGCACATCCAAACCGTCATCGAACCCATCGTTCTACCATTCCTAGACCGTCAAGGGAACTTGCTGTTACAACAGGACAATGCACGTCCGCATGTATCCCGTGCCACCCAACGTGCTCTAGAAGGTGTAAGTCAACTACCCTGGCCAGCAAGATCTCCGGATCTGTCCCCCATTGAGCATGTTTGGGACTGGATGAAGCGTCGTCTCACGCGGTCTGCACGTCCAGCACGAACGCTGGTCCAACTGAGGCGCCAGGTGGAAATGGCATGGCAAGCCGTTCCACAGGACTACATCCAGCATCTCTACGATCGTCTCCATGGGAGAATAGCAGCCTGCATTGCTGCGAAAGGTGGATATACACTGTACTAGTGCCGACATTGTGCATGCTCTGTTGCCTGTGTCTATGTGCCTGTGGTTCTGTCAGTGTGATCATGTGATGTATCTGACCCCAGGAATGTGTCAATAAAGTTTCCCCTTCCTGGGACAATGAATTCACGGTGTTCTTATTTCAATTTCCAGGAGTGTAGTCTTGGATAAATAATGTGGACGTAGTCGCAACCACTCATTGAGTGGAAGAAGATGATGTTGCCAACACTTGTATCTATTGCACTTCAGAATGCCAGAGGAGCTGAGGGACTGGCTTGAGACGATATACGTTGAAGGGAATTTGGAGACCTCTAGCCTCGTTTTTCCCTTTCGGCAGAAACTTTACCGGCAGCCTTCTGCCCATTCAAGTGCCTATCGAACACGATTGTCACACTCTGATTGGAGTTACTTGGTACATAATCGATACATGGGTCGCAGATTTATTCTAAGGTATGCCCACTCGTCATTACGAATCTATGCAACAGAAGGCTCCCATCAATCGCACATATCATACTACTTAAATCCAGAGCAGTAGAAGTTGACAAAAATGAGTTGGTTGCCATTACCACACTAAAATCCCAGTCTCTTTAGAGGCTCCTTAGAGGCTTCTTCAGCTTTTATTTTGCAAATGTAAGACAGCCTACCCAGATCAGGAGGACTGTTGTGCAACGCGCGGGATTAGCCGAGCGGTCTATGGCGCTGCGGTCATGGACCGTGCGGCTGGTCCCGGAGGAGGTTCGAGTCCTCCCGCGGGCATGGGTCTGTGTGTGTTTGTCCTTAGGATAATTTAAGTTAAGTAGTGTGTAAGCTTAGGGACTGATGACCTTAGCAGTTAAGTCCCATAAGATTTCACACACATTTGAACATTTTTTTGACTATTGTGCGCGAAATTGTGCCAGCAACGTGGAGCGTCATGCTCCAACATTGACGACAATTCTGAAACAGAAGACGAAGGCGACTTGGGTGAGCCCCTTGCAGTACTACTGTCCGAAGCAGCTGGGGCGACAGAAGACAATATTCATGCAATATTTCGCAGCATTATGCACGCTTTGAGAATCGAAGCATTTGAAAGGTGATGCTGCAGATGTATGTTGAAAATTAGGTGGACTGATAAGGTAAGGAATGAGGAGGTTCTGCGCAGAATCGGAGAGGCAAAGAACATGTGGAAAACACTAACAAGGAGAAGGGACAGTGTGATAGGACATATGTTAAGACATGAAGGAATGACTCCCATGGTACTAGAGGGAGCTGCAGATGGAAGAAACTGTAGAGATTGGAATACATCCAGCAAATAATTGAGGACGCAGGTTGCAAGAGAGATGAAGTTGACCCAGGAGAAGAATTCGTGGAGGACCGCCCCGATCGAGTCAAAAGCCTGATGGCTCAAAAAAGAGATGCATCTTTACTAATTATTTGTCTCTTTTCTAAGATTAACTATTCAGTTCAAGAGCAGCAACATTTCACCGTTCAGTCTGGACGTTCCACAGCACCTGACAGTTTACTTGGACCTATCATTGCCCATGACTGTTGACATGGGCTTCATAGTTCCCAAGAATATTTCCTGGACTACCAACAGCCGAACGGAAACGAATAGAATAACTGCAACATGACATCAGTAAGGTATTTCTTCATACATCGACAGTTCACTTTACAGCTTATCTGTCTTTCGTATCCATATTCTGTCACTAACTGCCTTCTTTCTAATCCAGATGGAGAACTTTCTCGAAATGACGAACCAATCCTGGCTTAGACAATCACTATTTCGTGGTACATGTACACTACTACATACAGATTTGATATTCATCTTTCTGTTCAGTGTCATGCACCTAATGTATTGTAACATAATGTTTCCATCGAACATGCTTGCACATCAGCCAATTCAAAACATCCTCCGAAACTACACTCCTGGAAATGGAAAAAAGAACACATTGACACCGGTGTGTCAGACCCACCATACTTGCTCCGGACACTGCGAGAGGGCTGTACAAGCAATGATCACACGCACGGCACAGCGGACACACCAGGAACCGCGGTGTTGGCCGTCGAATGGCGCTAGCTGCGCAGCATTTGTGCACCGCCGCCGTCAGTGTCAGCCAGTTTGCCGTGGCATACGGAGCTCCATCGCAGCCTTTAACACTGGTAGCATGCCGCGACAGCGTGGACGTGAACCGTATGTGCAGTTGACGGACTTTGAGCGAGGGCGTATAGTGGGTATGCGGGAGGCCGGGTGGACGTACCGCCGAATTGCTCAACACGTGGGGCGTGAGGTCTCCACAGTACATCGATGTTGTCGCCAGTGGTCGGCGGAAGGTGCCCGTGCCCGTCGACCTGGGACCGGACCGCAGCGACGCACGGATGCACGCCAAGACTGTAGGATCCTACGCAGTGCCGTAGGGGACCGCACCGCCACTTCCTAGCAAATTAGGGACACTGTTGCTCCTGGGGTATCGGCGAGGACCATTCGCAACCGTCTCCATGAAGCTGGGCTACGGTCCCGCACACCGTTAGGCCGTCTTCCGCTCACGCCCCAACATCGTGCAGCCCGCCTCCAGTGGTGTCGCGACAGGCGTGAATGGAGGGACGAATGGAGACGTGTCGTCTTCAGCGATGAGAGTCGCTTCTGCCTTGGTGCCAATGATGGTCGTATGCGTGTTTGGCGCCGTGCAGGTGAGCGCCACAATCAGGACTGCATACGACCGAGGCACACAGGGCCAACACCCGGCATCATGGTGTGGGGAGCGATCTCCTACACTGGCCGTACACCACTGGTGATCGTCGAGGGGACACTGAATAGTGCACGGTACATACAAACCGTCATCGAAACCATCGTTCTACCATTCCTAGACCGGCAAGGGAACTTGCTGTTCCAACAGGACAATGCACGTCCGCATGTATCCCGTGCCACCCAACGTGCTCTAGAAGGTGTAAGTCAACTACCCTGGCCAGCAAGATCTCCGGATCTGTCCCCCATTGAGCATGTTTGGGACTGGATGAAGCGTCGTCTCACGCGGTCTGCACGTCCAGCACGAACGCTGGTCCAACTGAGGCGCCAGGTGGAAATGGCATGGCAAGCCGTTCCACAGGACTACATCCAGCATCTCTACGATCGTCTCCATGGGAGAATAGCAGCCTGCGTTGCTGCGAAAGGTGGATATACACTGTACTAGTGCCGACATTGTGCATGCTCTGTTGCCTGTGTCTATGTGCCTGTGGTTCTGTCAGTGTGATCATGTGATGTATCTGACCCCAGGAATGTGTCAATAAAGTTTCGCCTTCCTGGGACAATGAATTCACGGTGTTCTTATTTCAATTTCCAGGAGTGTATATCACCGATGACAGATGGACAACTAGGAAGTGTCGTTTTGCTGCAGGGTGGAGAAGGCATTCCTCGTAATTACGCTCTGCTCTCTTCCCCCCATTATGAGACAACTGAGTGCTGCAGACGTTTATCTTATAAAATTTAATGTACTTTCACTTTGTATTGCGGTGTATGTTGATAACATGTATATATTTCGTGTTGTAGAGAGTGAGTGGTGGCATTTTTGACATTTTCGCTGAAGAGTTATAAATCGCTCTTCAGGAAGGACCGTAGGAAATTATATCTTCTTTGATTTTGTGTAGAGTGGTCATTTTCGAAAAAACACACAATTTTTGAGGTATAAGAGAGAAACTGGATAGAGTGCGATGATTCTGAGATTTTTTTTGTTGCACTTTTAGTTGTGAAGACGACCTCCTAGAAGGCAGCAGACACAAAATTCTGGTTCAGCACCGCAAAATACATGTTAGACCGGTGAGGAAAAAGCTTCTGGAGTTTAGTTACGGAAACGTCTGTTCCAAACACCAATCGTTTGGACAATCTGCGGGGACATTTTTATATTCAATTTTTCCGTTCTTACAATGCAAATAAACCGAAATTAATTGCAGTACGAAAAATAACAGCTGAGGTGATTTTCTTAACCATCACATGTTTATTACTTAGAACGTTCAGTGTCCCTGAACAGTTTCCACTTTTATCATTTCATATATTTACAGTGTTTTTATTCCCAGTGACTCCGTTAACCTCGCTGAATGTAATTTAAGCGACTGATATCGGTTCAACTACATATATTTGAGATGATGGCATAGGAAATGTAATATCCAAGTTTTTTCTATCACCAAATCGTCTCAGAGTTTTAATAAAATCGTTTTAGGTATTAGGTTGCATCATTATAAAACACTGAAACAGCTTTATCACTGACATTTCAAACATTTATGCAACAGTCCTCATCAGAGCTTCTCCGCAGTTGCCTCAATGCTGCTGTCATCGGAAACGAGTTTTTTTGTAAAATTCGTCCATTATCATCGCAAAGCAGTTCGATGCTCTGAAGTGGATAGCTGCAAAAGTGGTTGAAATTTCAGTAGCATTGTTATAGTAGTGTTTTATAATGATTTGGTCTGATACTGAGAACGATTTTATTCAGAACTAGCGAACTCAGCAATGCTTTGCAATTGTTAAATATGTATGAAGCATATACACCCTAATCTGCTTCTCCCATCTCTCTATCCCTCTTTTCCTCCCCATTGATTTGTTCCTCTCCTCCTACTCCCCACTATCTATCCATTACCTTCCTCCCACTCCCTGTACATCTCTTACCCCACATTATGTCTGCTCTCTATCTATATCCTTCTCTTCGTTTTTTATAGCCATTTTCTTCCCCCCTTCTCTGTCCATCTCCTCCTCCCTACTCTCTGTAACCTTATTTATTGTTATTGCAAATGGGACCTTGATTGGGAATAGAAGTCAAAATGAATAGGTAAACTGCTTGGAATCATTAATACTCAGGCTATGAGAGAGAAATTTCCAGTTGCCATGTTTGAGGACAGAAGCTTTAAAGACGGTATTTCACATAGTTTTAATCTTCGAACAGGTAGGATTATAGCCATTAACACAACTTTCCTGTTTTCTGTTAAAGATAACTGCAATAAGGAAAACAAATCCGTACGTTTTCACAGCACAGCTTAGCACGTTCTTTCTTGCAGCCAGTTTAACACCAAGTGTTCATTGTATAACATGTCTATATCCCCAGTTAGAAATACTTATTCGATTTGCCTCCAAACGCTGTTTCCACAATTTGTCAGTCTCATTAACTCAGCGATGTTTTTGTTGCACTTTTAGTTGTGAAGACGACCTCCTAGAAGGCTGCTGTCAAACTGAACTAACTTTGAAACTTCCTGACAGATTAAAACTGTGTGCCGGATGAAGACTCGAACTCAGGACCTGGGATTCTGGAAACATCCCCCAGGTTATGGCTAAGCCATGTCTCCGCAATATCCTTTCTTTCGGGAGTGGTAGTTCAGCAAGGTTTGCAGGAGAGCTTCTGTAAAGTTTGAAAGGTAGGAGACGAGATACTCGCAGAAGTAAAGCTGTGGGGACAGTGTGTGAGTCGTCCTTGGGTAGCTCAGATGGTAGAGCACTTGCACATGGAAGGCAAAGGACCCGAGTTCGAGTCTCGGTCTGGCACACAGTTTCAATCTGCCAGGAAGTTTCATATCAGTGCACACTCTGCTGCAGAGTGAGAATCTCATTCTGACCTAACTTTCTTTTTTTATCGTGAAAACATGTGAAATAAGAACTCTCAAACAGGCTGTCATATTTCTTTCATTGAGATGGTCATACAAAAATACTATCCAAATTACTGACATCTCCAGTGGATTTTCCAAAAACTTTCTTTCCAACTAACTTTTCCCTGAAAATTACGAAAGGACAAAAGAAGATCAGCCAAATTGATCGAGCTATTCTCAAGGATGATCTTTGATACATGTGGCAATTAATATTTTTTATATAGGTAGCTTAGGCTGTCGAAGCTTAACTCCGGCCGCGGTGGTCTAGCGGTTCTAGGCGCGCAGTCCGGAACCGTGCGACTGCCCAAAACAATTTGTAAAATTTTTAACAATTACAATAACAAAGAAATCAAATGCACACACTTATTGATACAATGTTGGTCAAAAGCTTAAATTTTCTCACAGTCCATAAAGACAGTCCTGATCATTCATCACAGTAAAATTTCAGTTTTTTGCAAAGTCTGAGCAGTAAAAGACAATGCACACGGAAATAGTGGATTTCAATGCAGTCTTGAAGAAGTAGTGTTATCCTTCCAACAGAAAGACAGTGCTGACTCTTGACATGCAGACAGGTAATGGGCCACAACAGAGCAAACCCACCGCAGAGTCTGTCGAAGTTTTGAAGAATATTGGTAGGTAGGTCATCACAGAGAAGACCCACTGTAGTCCTGGTAGAGAGTATGGTATTGGTGAGCCATCAAAGGTGCAGACCCACTGCAGTCTTTGTAGAGATGGCCAGCAGCCATCTGCTGTGACTGTGCAGGTGCACAATCACCATCGAAGAGTCTTGTGGACAATATAGCAAGTCCATGAACCATCAGTTGTGCACTCACAAAATTTTATTTGAAATGTCCTTAGAACCAGCAATGCTGTTTTCCAGTCCCTTGCTGAATTATTAACACATGTGCAAACACAATCAGTCCCTACTTCTCACATATTGTCCATATACTGTGACCAACAGAAACGTGTGCAGTGAAATGTAACTTACAAGTTACTTAATTTGATGAACTGGTGTCAATTACAATTTTATAACATAAGAATACAATAACAAAGGTACAAAATACATCATTAAAACATAATAATACAGATAACATTTGTAGTAATACAGGCTTTACAAAACAATATAAATAAACATATACATCAGTGTTACAGGAATTATGATATAAGTAAATACATAAAAAATCAAAATAGCTTTTGAAACATCAACTTCACACATGAGCATTAAAACAGAATAGAATAAACAATGTCTAAACATCTGTACAAAGAAAATAACATCTAATCAGAAAAATTCCACAACATAACTCATATCAGCTAAACACATAAAGACAGGGAAAACACAAATATACAAGAGTACACAAACACATAGCAGAATAACACAAGAGGAAAGGACAGGCTTTGTTTTCAGTGTAACATTTGGTACTGCAGTCCAACCCAAAACTTCATTCCATAGATCTTTCGTCTTATTTCAACATTTGTTTCCACCGAAAAAATCCAATCCAAGAATGCTTTCTGTATTTATGTGTTCACATATTTCTTACCTCATTATTTATTTTCCATTATCTTACCTCATCATTTATTTCCAATAAAATCATACCTAAACCTGTTGTCCCTAAACCCTACTTTTTTTGTTCATATCCTCTTTCAAAATACTTTTTGGCCAAACCATTTTCTTATAGCTTCTCAATGCATTTCTTCCAATTCATCAGAACTCGTTCTCTTATATAGCCTACCTCATCTTAAGCTAACTTAAATCTACTGAGCTCAGATGCTAAACTAAGGGACGAGGCAATGCAGCAGCACAAAACAATTAACACAAACAGCAATGGCAAAAAATTCAAATTGGCAAAGCAAGCAGCATTATAGAAACTAGCAAAGCAAATACAACTAATATGAGGCAATGATCAGCAAACAAGAAAAATAAATCAGTAGTTAAACTGGATTAATAGAGTAATACAAAGTGAAATTCAGTAGCACTATGTCTGGCAAACAGCAGCAGCAAATGCACTACCTAATATCTAAACATGACAAAGCTCACAAGCAGAAGAGTGCTCCTTTTTCGAAGAATGTGGATCATAAAATTATTATTTAATAGATCTGTTGGCAGAAAGTGTTCACATTAGCAAATGCATTTAATTTTATTTTATAAAACCAATGTTGCAACACAGCTGGAAACCAGATATCATATAAAATAAGCAACTATGTACAAAATAAAAGCATAAAAATATCATTCAGTAGTCATGAGGCATTTCATAAGTTAGTAGAAATTCTCTCAATTCTCATAGAAAGACACTTGTCATAATCAGGTGTGTAGATGTACAAATATTTCCCATCAATTCAGAAGCATTTCAGTAAGTAGCACAAAGTACAAGTAATCATATGTTTCCAAGTAATGAATGTGTCGTATTTGCGATGCTTTCCACAAAGGGATGTCAATAGTGAGGTTAATGGCCTCTTTTTTTCTCCACCTAATGGCTTTTTCTCCAGGCGGCTGGCACAGCTGGCCGCTCAAGACGCATCACGTCAAGGTCACTTGGCTTTCTTACCGAAATATTTACGACAGCAGTTTGCGCTACAGTGACAGTCTCACATAAAAAAGTTTCACGGGTCGAGAATTTGCGTTACAAATGTGTAGAAACAAAATCCTATAAATATAACAGTGTCCAAAAAATTTTCGACAGCATTGTAATACATTCACGCATGTACACACATTTCATAATTCTTAAAGTATGAATCTTGGTTTCCAACATCCTTTTCCACAAATCAGAGTCCCTAACCACTACTCATTATTCCTTACCTTATTATACATATACATATTCGTCGACACATCTTCAATATTTCATCATAAGAAATATGTAGCATAATCAAATTCCTCAGATACGGTAGCATCATCTTATTGATCATAAACATACCTCAACAGCATAATACACATCATCATCGTAATAATATCATAACATCTCAGTCAATTCTCAAAATCGTCATAGCTTCCTCCAATAATTTCAAAACCTAAAAAAAATTCTCTGCTCATTTCAATAGTGTCATCTACCTCAAACGTACTTTAAAGATCATGATCCCATACCAAACATATCATTCAAAGCTCTCATAGTATCACAATGGTTCTGAAAAAATATGAACAGTTCACACAGTGCAGACAAAATACAATTTCATAAGTGTGAAGTTATCCAACTGTGTAATTACGCAAACATCTGTCACTGATGTAGTAAAAAAAATGTTTGTCTCTCTCAGTTAAATGACCAGATAGCTGTGTAATTTATGTGTTAGAGAAATATGATACTGATGTGTAAAATTGTATAAGCAAATACCATATTAGCTAGGGCTCCTTGTGCTTGCCAAACACATGGTACACAAAATAAACATGTACCCCTCTGAGGATTAATGTAGTTATACCCTCAGGTGTTACAGAATACAGCAATGGAATGAAATGTATCACAGAAAACTTTCTTTGTAATTCAAAAATCTTTTAAAATAAATGTTTTAAGTATAAAATTAATCACTCAAATGCGTGTCCTGTAGCGCTAAATTGTGCGTCTTGTTGTAACATAAATCTCTGTCATTACTTAAGGGTAAAAAATGTGCCAAGTGTCGTAATTATCGTCGTCCATAAGCAAAGTTCTGTGGAAGTCAATGTACTTACCTCGTAATAAACAAAACCGAAATGCTATGCGTATAGATATTGTAGTAATTACGTACAGTACCGTGATCAAGAAAGTACTACACCGTAACGTATTGTTGTGCTACAAAAAAAAAAAAAAAAGGCTGTCTTATTGTAGCTATACCACAAAGTTACTACTAAAACATGTTTTACTTTCCAGAAGAATTCAGAAAACTGTGCAGATATAAAGCAGATACAGCACAAAAGCAACAATGTAAATTGTGTCACACATTAGTAGCGTCGTGATAAAATCGTGTAGCTGTCACATAAACTAACCACTGTGCCATCTGGTATCTCACAGAAAGTATTTTAATTCCAGAATGTATTTTCAAGTAAACCAAAATGTTACATTAAAATCTCATTATCAGTACCAGTATATGTCCTAAGTATGTAAGCCTGATAGTCGTTACGTAATTGTGCAACTAACAAGCAAGAATGTACAAATAACAACACTGTGTCGTCTGTTTACTATAGCAATGCATTCGTAATTTCTGTTTAAATAAGTTCTCTTGGTTCTTGACTGGATATTTAACTTCAAACATTGTTGCATGTTAACAGATTCTAAGTCTGACTAAAGCATACTGGTAAAGTAAAGTGAAAAATTTTATAGCAAAGACTAAGTTAAAAAAACAGATTATCTCTCAATAAATGGTTTTACATGTGAAATGTGGTGCAAGCCTTTACTCTTCCTACTATGCAGAGCTCCAGCTTCAACGGAATTATCATGTGGAATAATTATGGTACATCGGTAAAGAATGCTCAAATTTTTCTCAAGGTTAGCGTCTATGTTATTTTTCTCTGAGCCAGCCGGCGCACGTGGCTGCCTGCGGTGCGAGTCATTGCCTGCTATCTCTTTGTTGGCGTGCGTCGTTATTGGGATTAGGAGACCTAACTTCTGCAAATTCATCCTGCCTTGTGGATGAATGTCGTTGCCAGAATTCTTAAAGGTTTTGAATTTACGTGTAGTAATGAACAGCTTATAGTCAAAATCATCGTGTCGTCGAGTAGCATATCGGTCATTGTTACGTCGTGTCGGCGGTTCCATCTCAAAATTCGGTGCACCTTGCCAATTTCTTTCATAACTTCCGAAATGCCCTGTGTTATTATTTTGTGGCTGTTCCGTATTTCTAAGTCCCTCTTCCCGTGTTGGATCGCGAGTGTCCTCTGAAATATGTAATTTTTGTATTACTTGTGCCAACTGATCTTGTACTTCCCGGATTTCTCTTTGGTTTTGCGTATTAATTTCATTCTGATTTTGTTTGAACTTCCTAATTTGTTCGCACTCTTCTGTGTCATTAAAGACTACCGGTTTTGTGTCATTCAGATTATTATCTACCTTTGTAGATAAGTTAGTGAACTGATCCAAAAGTTCGGCTACTTTCTCCGATAGTGTACTTATTTCCTCAGTGTGTTTTTCTGAACCAAGTTTCAGAGTGTCCATTTGTGTTGAAATCGTATCTACTGTGTCCTTTAAATTTTCCTGAGTTTTGCAAGTTGCGTAACCGAATCGGTAGATGCAACTGAGTCCATTTTAGCTTGCAAGGTCTCATGATTTTCATGAACAATAGTTTGCAGTTCTTTTATGGCTGCTTCGTGATTCTATAATGTATTTTCATGCCGCGAAACAGTAGGTTGGAAATGCTCACAAATTTGTGTTTTTACGTCATTACAGACTTTTTGACATTTCGATTCGATTTTATGTAACTCAGTAGTTAAATCTTCACGTGTTTGTTCAAGCGTGGTGTGAAGATTTTGTTCCATTGCGTCTAACTGTTGCTGTGTTTGTCTCTGGTGTTGTTCCATTGTGTCTAACTTTTGAAGATTTTGTTCCATTGTGTCTAACTTTTGAAGCTTTTGCTGTGTTTGTCTCTCATTTTGTTCCATTGTGTCTAACTTTTGAAGATTTTGTTCCATTGTGTCTAACTGTTGCTGTGTTTGTCTCTGATTTTGTTTCATTTGCTGCATTAATTGCAATGATAATGTATTAGTGTCTGGAATCTGTTCCTCTATGCTTTTCGGCAGTGCATTTGCACTGGCAACATTCACATTTTGACGAGCAGAAAATGTGTCTTGACTTATTTGAGAAAACAGTAGGGACCCAAAACCTGAGTCTACAGTATTTGCAATATTGTGTTCTGTCATTTCGGATTCCTGAGGCGAGCTGTTGCCGACCGATCGATCGATAATGCTTCCCTGTTCACTACTTGTTTCACTGTCTACACCATTATTTGCCGCCCGCTCCATTTCCCTATGCACAATTACCAAATTACTAGTTTGAACATTAGTTAATTCATTACACGGTGGCGCTAACACACTGCTTTCGTCTTCACAGTCATTTCTCAGTTTACTTTGGAGCCTCGTATTACGTTTTTCACAAGCCATTATTGTCACAATATTTCACACAACAACACAGAAAAGCACAATTTGAAGAGCAAAATAAGAAAAAAACATTAACATAGCACTGAAAATAATATCTAGTTAATTGCAAGCGCAGCTGCGAAATACTTGGTGCAAATTTACATGCATGCCACAAGTGTTTTACTGTACAACAATGAAAAACTACAACTACAAAGGAAATTATCTCTATAATTACGTGCTAGCAATAAACAATAGCTATGCTAATTACACAAAATACAAGAAAAAATCAGAAGATTCCAGTGAGGTATCCTCGGCTAAGGGTCGACATATGAAACGTCCCCTTAGAAAAATTATACAAGACTGTGCTTATACTGACACACAATATTTTTGGCGCAACGCAATCTGACTTTCAGTAATCCCTACAAAAGAATGGCCCTGAGTAACATTAACCTATACCTTTCACAAATCACTTACCTCACAAAAATCTTCGTTACTCGAACTACTGCAATACAGCGAGTGCCACTACTGCCAGCTAAATAAAAGATTCAAACTACGGTAGGCACTAACTACTGATAGGAATAGTTAGCAAATGAAAGATTTTAATAGAGAACAAACAATGTATTTACCTCAATAGTGTTCAAAAATGATAATATATATACAGCAGTTCATGACATCCATTCTTACAAATGTACTGTTTCTGATGGACACACGTCCAGATCATCCGCTCTCAAAAATGCGCCATCTCACTTCCCCACATCCACCACTGCTGGCAGCTCGCTCCAACTGCACAATGCTACGCGCTGTTAACATCCAGCTGCCCAACACTACAATGGCAGACAACAATGCAAACTAGCCACAGACTGTACACAGCACAGCCAGTGATTTTCATACAGAGCGCTACGTGGCGTTACCAATAAGAAAACCCAAATAGCCTACTTACACCAGGAGCAGACCAACATCGACTTGTCAAAATTTCTCTCATCCACGAATTACATAATTTACCATCAATCACTGTGGAGGGTGTTGTTTATGCGGTGCCTGGCTATTACAGGTGCTCTGCAGCTTTTTTTTTATTACGCTGCTGTCGTCGAAAACGAGCACATCGGAACGTTCGTGCTTCATCGTCATGAAGCAGCTGCAATAAGACCAGTAATTTCGCTAATAGGGTCTGGCTGTTCATTTACCGGCCAGACACCGTCCCTGAGTCAGTCGATTACCTGTCAGATCGCGGCTTCGCTAGTGAGGTGCACGTTCAGCAGCGGGGAGCTTTAATACCCGTGCTGCAATTGCCTGCGGGCGCTATTGGTCGGCTCGCGGCCAATCGGCGTGGAGCTACCCATCCTGGCCCACCAGGGGCCGCCGCGTGGCAGCCTGTAATTTGCCAGTTGCCGCCTGCACGCGATAATTGCCGTCGTCTGTCGGCGCTGGGACCGCCGTCCTGCATCCGCCAATTGCCCACGAAATGCACTCTACTGGGGCACAGTCCTCTTTGTGGTGCAGTCGAAAATGTTTTAGGCTTACCGTATATCCAGGATTAATCCAGACAGAGACAGTGTCTTGGTGCTGTCCAGTGTAATATCCTCAGTTGCAAAGATGTCTGAGGTTTGAGAATATTATGACTATTTTTTTTGTCCTGTAAGCTCGACATCACATTTTTAAACATCCTCTTAAGCCTGATCTACACATAACGTTTTCTCATCAGACCTACATGATCATAGCAGACTTTTCAAATAAAGCATTACATGCGGGCCGTAGTTTCACAATGAAGTGAATGAAGTTTGGCAGAGTTGCACAAGTCTAATGCCTTGTATACATACAAGACTGGCGACAACTCCGTGCATGTAGGTGCATGTCTGTCTTATCACTCAAACTTTGCTCTGCTGCCAGTCTACTCTCGATGATGCTAGATTCATACTGTCATTTTAGTGCATGTAGAGGCGAAAGAAACTGTCAGACTTGCAACACTGGACTCAAGAATTTTTCAAAGACATGTACCAACGTTTTCCTTGAAATCTAAGGATTACAGAAACTGAGACTTATTTCAAACAGTTTACACCAAAGAGAGAGTGACAATAAAAGTTTCCATGAGATCTGAACCTGGAACAGAACAAATTTGTAAACCTTCTTTGTGGTGTTTTGATTTACTTTCCTTGCTGAATGTCAAAGATCATGGTTAGACATAGAAGATTCTGAAAACGAGGTGTGTACTAAAAATAAGTTTCAGTTTTCTTGGCCAACAAGCGTTATGTACTCTGAGGTGATAGAAGTCATGGGGTCTGCAGCTTGTGGTCTCGCGGTCACATTCTCTATTCCCGAGCACGGGGTCCCGGGGTCGATTCCCGGCGGGGTCAGGGATTTTCACCTGCCTTGAGATGACTGAGTGTTTGTGTTGTCCTCATCATTTCATCATCATTCGTGAAAGTGGCGAGATTGGACTGAGCAAAGGTTGAAAATTTGTACGGGCGCTGATAAATCCGCAGTTGAGTGCCCCACAAACCAAACATCATCATCATCATCATCATCATCATAAGTCATGGGATACCTCCTAATATTGTGTCAGACCTCCTTTTGCCTGGTGTAGTCAAGCAGCTCAATGAGGCATACACTCAACAAGTCGTTGGAGGTACCATGCAGAAATATTGTGCCATGCTCCCTCTATAGCTGTCCATAATCAGGAAACTGTTGCCAGGATTTTGTGCGTGAACTAATATCTCCATTGTGACCCATAAATCTTCGACAGGGTATATGTCAGGTGATCTGGATGGCCAAATCATTTGGTCGAATTGTCCAGAATGTTTGTCGTCTGCTGGCATACCCCCATTAAAGCCACATTTTGCCGTTCTGTCCTAAACAATACGTTCGTCATACGTCCCACATTGATATTTTTTGCACGCAGTGTTGCTTGTCTGCAAGCACTGACAACACGCAAAGGACGCTGTTCTGTTGTCGTTAAGTGAAGGCCGTCTGTGCTGTCTGTGGTGAAAGGCAATACCCGAAATTTGGTATTCTCAGCACACTCTTGACATTGTGCATCTCTGTATACTGAATTCCCTAACGATTTTCGAGATGTATTGTCCCGTGTCGCTAACTCCTACGACCATTCCGCATGTATTCCCGGCATTGGAAACCTATCGACACGAATCACCTGAGTAAAAATCAGAGCTCCGGCAATGCACTGCCCTTTTACTCCTTCGTGCACGCGATACTACCGCCATCTTTATATGTACATAATGGTCATCCCAGAGTGTATAGAAAAAGTGTATAGCGTTGTCTGGTAGATAATGAGAGTGTAGGATTCACCAGTTTCATTATAAGCCAATCCATATGGCTCCGTTAGGGCAATGGCCTTGCCGCAGTGGATACACCAGTTCCTGTCAGATCACTGAAGTTAAGCGGTGTTGGGCGTGGCCGGCACTTGGATGGGTGACCATCCAGGCCGTCATTCGCGATTGCTATTTTTCGGGGTGTACCCAGCCTCGTGATGCCAATTGAGGAGCTACTCGACCAGATAGTAGCGGCTCCAGTCAAAGAAAACCATCATACCGACCGGGAGAGTGGTGTGCTGACCACACGCCCCTCCTATCCGCATCCTCTGTGAGGATGACACGGCGGTCGGATGGTCCCGATGGGCCACTTGTGGCCTGAAGATGGAGTGCATATGGCTCCGTTAGCCGTCCCTGTATGAGCCAAATACCGCTGCTCCACTGTGCAGAACGCTACCTAGCATGAACGTCCCTGTCCTTTCGCAAGACTGCCGGCGAGCCGGGTAATTGGAGAAGCAGACGGGCGTGTTTATCGCCGTGCCCTGCCCAGACTTGTCCTAAGCTCGCACTCGAGACTGCGGGGATAATTTCATTGCGGAAATTGGTGTTAACGCTAACAGCCAATCAGCACCGGCTGCCGCCGGGTAATGAAAGGGAAGCCGCAAACTGTCGTCTGCCCGCCCCGGGCTGTTTGCGCGCGGCGCGGCTGCGGTTAACCGTGCGCCGCCGACAACAGCAGCGACAACAACAACAACAACAACTACAACGGCGGCGGCGGCGGCGGTGGTGCCGATAACTGCCGTTCCGCTAGACCGCCCGTCTCCGAACGGAGCTCTACCGTGCGCTACGGGTGGGAAAAACCGACAGGTTAACATTTTCAGTGCCAGCCATATATGTAAATCTACTTACCCCTGTGCCAGCCCATTTTCTCAGTCTTCTTTACTCAGCACCTGTCGTTTTTATAGCGTTTCATCCCTTTGGTACAGACTCAGGAATAATCATAAATACACTCCTGGAAATTGAAATAAGAACACCGTGAATTCATTGTCCCAGGAAGGGGAAACTTTATTGACACATTCCTGGGGTCAGATACATCACATGATCACACTGACACAACCACAGGCAGATAGACACAGGCAACAGAGCATGCATAATGTCGGCACTAGTACAGTGTATATCCACCTTTCGCAGCAATGCAGGCTGCTATTCTCCCATGGAGACGATCGTAGAGATGCTGGATGTAGTCCTGTGGAACGGCTTGCCATGCCATTTCCACCTGGCGCCTCAGTTGGACCAGCGTTCGTGCTGGACGTGCAGACCGCGTGAGACGACGCTTCATCCAGTCCTAAACATGCTCAATGGGGGACAGATCCGGAGATCTTGCTGGCCATGGTAGTTGACTTACACCTTCTAGAGCACGTTGGGTGGCACGGGATACATGCGGACGTGCATTGTCCTGTTGGAACAGCACGTTCCCTTGCCGGTCTAGGAATGGTAGAACGATGGGTTCGATGACGGTTTGGATGTACCGTGCACTATTCAGTGTCCCCTCGACGATCACCAGTGGTGTACGGCCAGTGTAGGAGATCGCTCCCCACACAATGATGCCGGGTGTTGGCCCTGTGTGCCTCGGTCGTATGCAGTCCTGATTGTGGCGCTCACCTGCACGGCGCCAAACACGCATACGACCATCATTGGCACCAAGGCAGAAGCGACTCTCATCGCTGAAGACGACACGTCTCCATTCGTCCCTCCATTCACGCCTGTCGCGACACCACTGGAGGCGGGCTGCACGATGTTGGGGCGTGAGAGGAAGACGGCCTAACGGTGTGCGGGACCGTAGCCCAGCTTCATGGAGACGGTTGCGAATGGTCCTCGCCAATACCCCAGGAGAAACAGTGTCCCTAATTTGCTGGGAAGTGGCGGTGCGGTCCCCTACGGCACTGCGTACGATCCTACGGTCTTGGCGTGCATCCGTGCGTCGCTGCGGTCCGGTCCCAGGTCGACGGGCACGTGCACCTTCCGCCGACCACTGGCGACAACATCGATGTACTGTGGAGACCTCACGCCCCACGTGTTGAGCAATTCGGCGGTACGTCCACCCGGCCTCCCGCATGCCCACTATACGCCCTCGCTCAAAGTCCGTCAACTGCACATACGGTTCACGTCCACGCTGTCGCGGCATGCTACCAGTGTTAAAGACTGCGATGGAGCTCCGTATGCCACGGCAAACTGGCTGACACTGACGGCGGCGGTGCACAAATGCTGCGCAGCTAGCGCCATTCGACGGCCAACACCGCGGTTCCTGGTGTGTCCGCTGTGCCGTGCGTGTGATCATTGCTTGTACAGCCCTCTCGCAGTGTCCGGAGCAAGTATGGTGGGTCTGACACACTGGTGTCAATGTGTTCTTTTTTCCATTTCCAGAAGTGTATCTTCATTTAAAACTTCCGGACTGACAGGCCGTGGTCGAAGTATAAAACTCTCTCCTGACGTTTCGTCTCCGACTGCGGGAGACATCCTAGCAGGTACAGCGGCGAGGATGTCTCCCGCAGTCGGAGACGAAACGTCAGGAGACAGTTTTATACTTCGACCACGGCCTTTCAGCCCGGAAGTCTTAAGTGAAGACAATACCGACCGTCAAAGCTTACATTGTATAATAATAAATATACTGATCATCCAGAAACCCGCCAGGTTAGCCGAGAGCGCTAATGCGCTGCTTCCTGGACTCGGGTAGGTGCACCGGCCCCGGATCGAATCCGCCCGGCGGATTAACGACGTGGCCCGGTGTCAGCCAGCCTGGATGTGGTTTTTAGGCGGTTTTCCACATCCAGCTAGGTGAATTACACTAGTGATTTACACTAGACGCAGACAGCTGGGGTACTCTGATTCCGTCCTGGGGGGTACGGGGTGGCGGCAGGAAGGACATCCGGCCGCCCCTTTCAATTAACCTTACCAATTCCGTTGTAACCACGAGGCCATTGCGGGACAAAGGCGCAAGTGAAAGAAAGAAAGAAAGAAACTGATCATCCAGAACATTAGTCGGTATGTCCACTTTTGGCACGGGTAACAGCAGCGATGCGTAGTGGCATGCATGCAGTGAGGCCTTGGTACGTCGCTTTAGGGTGCTGGTACCACATCTGCACACACACACAGAGTGTAACGGCTCCACGTAAGCCGCTACACGGCTCGACCCCACAACTAAAGACACGTGAGTGCCCTTCCGACACTCAGGGAAGAGCCTCATGATAGTAAGACAGGGTTATTTAAATATAGACGATCATTTTAATATTATACACTCCTGGAAATGGAAAAAAGAACACATTGACACCGGTGTGTCAGACCCACCATACTTGCTCCGGACACTGCGAGATGGCTGTACAAGCAATGATCACATGCGCGGCACAGCGGACACACCAGGAACCGCGGTGTTGGCCGTCGAATGGCGCTAGCTGTGCAGCATTTGTGCACCGCCGCCGTCAGTGACAGCCAGTTTGCCGTGGCATACGGAGCTCCATCGCAGTCTTTAACACTGGTAGCATGCCGCGACAGCGTGGACGTGAACCGTATGTGCAGTTGACGGACTTTGAGCGAGGGCGTATAGTGGGCATGCGGGAGGCCGGGTGGACGTACCGCCGAATTGCTCAACACGTGGGGCGTGAGGTCTCCACAGTACATCGATGTTGTCGCCAGTGGTCGGCGGAAGGTGCACGTGCCCGTCGACCTGGGACCGGACCGCAGCGACGCACGGATGCACGCCAAGACCGTAGGATCGTACGCAGTGCCGTAGGGGACCGCACCGCCACTTCCCAGCAAATTAGGGACACTGTTTCTCCTGGGGTATTGGCGAGGACCATTCGCAACCGTCTCCATGAAGCTGGGCTACGGTCCCGCACACCGTTAGGCCGTCTTCCTCTCACGCCCCAACATCGTGCAGCCCGCCTCCAGTGGTGTCGCGACAGGCGTGAATGGAGGGACGAATGGAGACGTGTCGTCTTCAGCGATGAGAGTCGCTTCTGCCTTGGTGCCAATGAAGGTCGTATGCGTGTTTGGCGCCGTGCAGGTGAGCGCCACAATCAGGACTGCATACGACCGAGGCACACAGGGCCAACACCCGGCATCATGGTGTGGGGAGCGATCTCCTACACTGGCCGTACACCACTGGTGATCGTCGAGGGGACACTGAATAGTGCACGGTACATCCAAACCGTCATCGAACCCATCGTTCTACCATTCCTAGACCGGCAAGGGAACTTGCTGTTCCAACAGGACAATGCACGTCCGCATGTATCCCGTGCCACCCAACGTGCTCTAGAAGGTGTAAGTCAACTACCCTGGCCAGCAAGATCTCCGGATCTGTCCCCCATTGAGCATGTTTGGGACTGGATGAAGCGTCGTCTCACGCGGTCTGCACGTCCAGCACGAACGCTGGTCCAACTGAGGCGCCAGGTGGAAATGGCATGGCAAGCCGTTCCACAGGACTACATCCAGCATCTCTACGATCGTCTCCATGGGAGAATAGCAGCCTGCATTGCTGCGAAAGGTTGATATACACTGTACTAGTGCCGACATTGTGCATGCTCTGTTGCCTGTGTCTATGTGCCTGTGGTTCTGTCAGTGTGATCATGTGATGTATCTGACCCCAGGAATGTGTCAATAAAGTTTCCCCTTCCTGGGACAATGAATTCACGGTGTTCTTATTTCAATTTCCAGGAGTGTAATAACCAGACGGTGCAGAAACTGCAACCTCATGATCTTCTGAATTCGCTCTTCGGTTTCTGGCACGAATCGAAGTCGATGACATGTGACCAGGCAAAATTCTTTGGGGTGACGAGGCACAGTTTACATTACGGGGTTCAGTGAACATTCAGAATTGCCGAATCTGTGGTACAGTTAAACCACATGCTATGCGCTAAGAGCTATTGTACCAGGCGTATACGACTATGTGGTGTGGATTACACGCACTTCTACTGTCGCTCCATTTTTCTGTGCAGCGAGACCTCCTTGTATGACATCCGATTCCTGCTTTCGGAGAGAGCAGCTCAGTGGGAACCACTGTTTTCGTGCAAGATGAGGCAACACCTCACGTCGCTCGGCCAGTGGAAGATCTGCTTAATGTAGCCGTCCACGAGCGTGTAACCTACAAAGTTTTTACAGATGCTTCGGCTACCGCCAGTTATCTTACTTTTTTACATGAGTGTTCAGTCCTGCACTATCTTACAGTGACCTGTTTAACTAAAATGAACAGTCATGTGGCTGTCGTAACGAATGGCATGGCGTAGCTTAGTGGATGATTTGAGAGTGAGCTGGGGCTCGAAACTAGTCACCAACAAAGGAAATTAATATTGCAACGTCGATGGGTTTTTGTTATTTGTTGTATATTTGGTAGCTATCTTACTGCCCAAATAAAACTCGTCTGCTACTTTTAGGCCGACCGTTGTGACCGAGCGGTTCTAGGCGCTACAGTCTGGAACCGCGAGACGGCTGCGGTCACAGGTTCGAATCCTGCCTCGGGCATGAATGTGTGTGATGTCCTTAGTTTAGTTAGGTTTAAGTAGTTGTAAGGTCGAGGGGACTGATGACCTCAGAAGTTAAGTCCCATAGTGCTCAGAGCCATTTGAACCATTTTTTACTACTTTAATGTGTCATTTCTTAATCTAATCCCCTCAGCGTCGCCTGTTTAATTCAGCTACATTCCGTTAGTCTTGTTTTCCTCTGAAGACACTCTTCATTCCTTCAAACTACTCTTCCAAGTTCGTTGCTGTCTCTGACAGAATTATGATGTCATCGGCAAACCGCAAACCTTTTATTTCTTTATCCCCATATATTTGTGGAAATACAGTACACGATATCTGCGGAGGATTTGTCAGAATTTAATTATATGACATGAACGATAACTCAAAGCAAAAATATCCAGTATTTAAACATGGACTCTAGAATGCATACCGAAAGAGCTATGAGCACTTGTTGATCTTCATACTGTGAAGCAGATCCCTTCTACTGTAAGTCTTAGCTTTTCAGTTAGGGGTGGTGATTAGTGTTTAACGTCCCGTCGACAACGAGGTCATTAGAGACGGAGCGCAAGCTCGGGTTACGGAAGGATGTGGAAGGAAATCGGCCGTGCCCTTTCAAAGGAACCATCTCGGCATTTGCCTGAAACGATTTAGGGAAATCACGGAAAACCTAAATCAGGATGGCCGGAGACGGGATTGAACCGTCGTCCTCCCGAATCCGAGTCCAGTGTGCTAACCACTGCGCCACCTCGCTCGGTAGCTTTTCAGTTAGCGGAGTTACTAAATACAGTTTTCCGTAATTCCTTCACAAAAGAAGACGAAGTAAATATTCCAGAATTCGAAACCAGAACAGCCGTTAGCATGAGTGACATAAAAGTAGATATCTTAGGTGTTGCGAAACAACTCAGATCACTTAAGAAAGGCAAGTCTTCCGGTCGAGATGGTATACGAATCAGGTTCCTTTCAGAATATGCAGACACAATAGCGCCTTCCTTAGCAATCATATAAAACAGCTCACTTGACGAAAGGTCTGTCCCTAAGGACTGAAAAGTAGCACAGGTCACACCAATATTCGAGAAAGGAAATAGGAGTAACCCATTGAATTACAGACCCATATCACTAACCTCAATTTGCAGTAGGATTTTGGAGCATATACTGTACTCTAACATTATGATTCACCTTGAAGAAAATTACTTATTGATACATAACCAACACGGATTCAGAAAATATCGTTCTTGTGCAAAACAGCTAGCTCTTTATTCTCATGAAGTAATGAGTGCTGTCGACAAGGGATCTCAGATCGATTCCATATTCCTAGATTTCCAGAAGGCTTTTGATACCGTTCCTCACAAGCGACTATTAATCAAATTGCGTGCATGTGGAGTATCGTCTCATTTGTGTGACTGGATTCGTGATTTCCTCTCAGAGAAGTAACAGTTCGTAGTGGTGGACGGTAAATCATCAAGTAGAACAGAAGTTATATCTGGCGTTCCGCAAGGTAGTGTCATAGGCGCTCTGCTGTTTCTGATTTATATAAATCTAGGTGATGATCTGAGCAGCCCCCTTAGATTGTTTGCAGATGACACTGCAATTTACTGTCTAGTAAAATCATCAGACGATCATTCCCAATTATAAAATGATCTAGAGAGAATTTCTGTATGGTGCGAAAAGTGGCAATTAGCACTTAACAATGAAAAGTGCGCGGTCGTCCACATGGGTATTAAAAGAAATCCGATAAATTTTGGGTACACGATAAATATCACAAATCTAAAGGCTGTCAATTCGACTAAATACCTAGGAATTACAATTACGAGCAACTTAAATTGGAAAGACCACATAGATAATATTGTGGGGAAGGCGAAACAAAGACTGTGCTTTGTTGGCAGAACACTTAGAAGATGCGACGAACCCACTAAAGAGGCAGCCTACATTACACCTGTCCGTCCTCTGCTGGAATATTGCTGCGCGATATGGATCCTTACCAGGTGGGATTGACGGAGGACATCGAAAAAGTGCAAAGAAGGGCAACTCGTTTCGTATTATCGCGCATTAGGGGTGAGAGTGTCACTGATATGATACGCGAGTTGGGGTGGCAGTCACTAAAACAAAGGCGGTTTTCTTTGCGGCGTGATCCATTTACGTAATTTCAATCACCAACTTTGTCTTCCGAATGCGAAAATATTTTGCTGACACCCACCTACGTAGGGAGAAATGATCATCATAATAAAATAAGAAAAATCAAAGCTCGAACGGAAAGATGTAGGTGTTCCTTTTTTCCACGCGCCATTCGTGAGTGGAATTGTAGGGAAGTAGTATGAAAACGGTTCGATGAACCCTCTGCCAGGCACTTAAGTGTGAATTGCAGAGTAATCATGTAGATATAGAGGTAGATCATATTTTTGCAACAGGTAGATAAGAAAAAATCGTCAAGTAAACATGGGCTCTGAAATGCATACCTTAGGGGCTACGAGCACTTGTTCGGTAGAATAGATGTGTTTCAGAGCATCTTTCAGAGCATCGAAGATCGCATGCTCAGAGTTCATAAGGTCTGCATTTTAGAGCCCACGTTTACTAGACTTTTTTGCTATGAATTATCGTTCTCGTCACATCTTGGGACACCGCGTTTAAGATTTCTAGACTTATCTATTAGATATCGTCGTGTGGCTAAGGCCTCCCGTCGGGTAGACCCTTCGCCGGGTGCAAGTCTTTCGAGTTGACGCCGCTTCGGCGACCTGCGCGTCGTTTGGGATGAAACGATGATGATATGGACAACACAACACCCACTCCCTGAACGGAGAAAATCTCCGACCCAGCCGGGAATGGAACCCGGCCCCTTAGGATTGACATTCTGTCGCCCGCATCTCGTGGTCGTGCGGTAGCGTTCTCGCTTCCCACGCCCGGGTTCCCGGGTTCGATTCCCGGCGGGGTCAGGGATTTTCTCTGCCTCGTGATGGCTGGGTGTTGTGTGCTGTCCTTAGGTTAGTTAGGTTTAAGTAGTTCTAAGTTCTAGGGGACTGATGTCCGTAGGAGTTAAGTCCCATAGTGCTCAGAGCTATTTGAACCATTTGGCATTCTGTCGCGCTGACCACTCAGCTACCTGGGGCGGACTATTTACTTAGATGATCTGTGTCAATAAGGCCAAGGGCAAGCGGGGACATGTCAGTATCAAAAGTCCTCTACGCCACCTACTGTAAGATGACTTGCAGAGTGTGGATGTACGAGGGATGTTCATTAAGTAATGCAACACTTTTTTTTTCTGAAAGCTAGTTGGTTTCATTCAGGTTCCAGTACAGCATATTATAACACTCGACTGGCCGGGGTGCCGAGCGGTTCTAGGCGCTACAGTCTGAAACCGCACGACCGCTACGGTCGCAGGTTCGAATCCTGCCTCGGCCATGGATGTGTGTGATGTCCTTAGGTTAGTTAGGTTTAAGTAGTTCTAAGCTCTAGGGGATTGATGACTTCAGATGTTAAGTCCCATAGTGCTCAGAGCCATTTGAACCATTTTTTTTATAACAGACTCTTTTGTACACAATACCCTATTTTCAACATAATTTTCGTTCAATGCGACGACTTTACGCCACCTTATGGGGATGGCCTGTATGCCTGCATGGTACTCTACTGGTCGATGTGAGAGCCAACGTCTTGCTGCAGCAATAACTTCCCCATCATCCACGCATCCTTCATTGGGCCAAACACATGAAAGGTGCGAGATGTGGGCTGTACGGTGGATAAGGCAGAGTAGTTCAATTAAGCTCCTCTCGGGCGCGCAGACGTGTGTGAGGCCTTGCATCGTCATTTAGGATTGCTGTTTTTTATTTCCAGTTCAAAGTAATGACCCATGGTTCAGCGCCTTTGACTATGTTTGACAAAACATTGTCACAATCAGCAATGCCACACAGATGGTCCCGTGCTCTTTATGGTCTCCTATTAGATATCGATGAACCCAGTGGACACAACCTTTGGGGATCCCACTGGCGGACGGGTCTGTCAGCACTACCACCAGAGACGACCAGTGTTCAATTGTGATCCGGCGATCACCTCGAATGGGAGAGTCCGCACACTCCAACCTTGCAGGAATCACAGTTAGTCGAGGCTGACCGGCATGGGAAGATCGGAGAGGTTTGCACAACCTTGTTGCGGTCGCCATGGTTTTTTCCACTGCAGACATTCTGCAAGCGCCTTTGAATATCTGCGATGATCTGGTTTTCCTCGGAAAGAAACTGATTGACAGCTTTCTGTGTGGAATGCACCTTGTAAGTTTGTTACTTTAATTTGCTATGACAGGGGTACAGATATTCAATAATAGCGGGTTAAAAGCTGTGAGCTGTCTGGGGAAGTTAACCTTGCATTACTGCGCAACTGTTTCACCAGGTATCCAGTCTAGCTTACCAAATTCCCAACCAGACTAACATTAATTATAATCTTTTAATAGTTATACGACATCCAGTGATATATATATATATATATATATATATATATATATATATATATATATATATATATATATATATATATATAAAGAGAATTTAAATAAAAAGAAATAAATCAGTTTATATTTGGAAATTCATTTTAACCTTGATCATTGAAATTTCAGCATATTAAACTTGATTCCTAACTAAACTGGTGCCTTATTTAGGATTTTGAAAATGTGAAAATGTGAGATTGCAATCTTACGGAACACATCAATTATGGAGCCAAGATTGGGAGACTGCATACAACACTGCATTCATAAAACAACACACAAAGAACGTTGAAACGTATGCAAGAGAAAGTTAACCACTACCAACAGATTCAAATTTTCACCCAAAGAAATTACGTTCGTAGCACAATCCTGTCCGTCATGTAATTACCACACACTGGTATACTAAATTCATATTAACTCTTTGTGAAATCTTCGCGAAAAGAATAGCTGAGGGCTACTTTGATGATTACACCACATGCTTCACGTGGTCAACTTGGTTTACACAAAGAGTGTAACTCCACAATAATTTTGATAATTAAAATAAATCAGATCGAAAACCAATTTACAAAAGAAAAACCTCGAACTGGTTACTAACGTCTTACTGTTAACCTGACGGGTCAAACAGTTATATAAGCACGTGGTACTGGTCTCGCAAAGTACACCCGACATGGGTTGAACATAAAGAAAAGTTGCTATATTGAAAAATATTGTCAAGACGAGACGTTATAATCACACAAGCACTCGCATTTAAGATTGATCTTAGTTAGAGTTACTGATCAACACGTGGTTCCACTTTACTCACAAAGTAGTGACAAAGCAACTACCAGAAAATAATCTGAACTTCACACGAGAATTACACTGCGCTGCAATTTAAGATAACATTAGATATTTTAGAGCTAAACCTGAAATAAAGGTGAAATCCATTGTCCTGCGGACTTAGCAGACACGCGCTTAGCCGGAGATCTTACCACTTCAGACGCTCGCCCCGGACCGACTGACCTGCGCTCCTACCGAGCGTGCTTCCCAAATACAAACGGAAGTGACCAGAGGGGCAGCTTCCTATACCAACATGACAACGGACGGGAAGGACCATACTAAGGATAGAAACCTCTTTGCTTTTAGAAAGCGTAGCTACCTGTTCCGACGTTGGTCCTACTGTTCTCTAGCAGACAGCCTTGTCTGCTACCCTCAAGCATGCAACTAGAAATGCATTTGCTCATTCATCCTCTCACACAGAAGGGAAGGGGGATGACAGTATCTTATAATATACAATATATAAAAGAAAGCAGATGTAGGTTCCGTGTGAGACTGTGTGACATGAATTACATATAAACTGTGTTTTAAAGTGTAGTAGTGTGACAGATCGTTCTTGTTTATGTGTAAAAGTAACACGTTCCACTACTCAGTCTCCTCCCAGATAGTCAGAAACGCCACAGTAAATTTAGAAGAGGAATTTATGCCGTAAATGACAACAGATTTAAGAAATTAAGCATGAAAGGAATCCAACACAGACCTTTCAACCTCTGTCAGAGCCACCTAGCGGAACTTCATGAAATTACACTGAGTAGGCAGAACATTATGACCACCTACCTAACAGCCGGTATGTCCATCTGTGGTACGGGTAACAGCAGCGACACATCTTGGCATGGAAACAGTGAGGCCTTATTATGTCGCTGGAGGGAGTTGCCGCCGTATCTGCTCACACAAGTCACCTTATTCCCGTAAATTTCGGGGAAGCGAGCGACGAGCACGTTCCGTCACATCCCAGACGTATTCGACCGAGTTCAGATCTGGTGAGTTGGGGGGGCCAGTAAATCAATTAGAACTCGCTGCCGACTTACTCGAACACCTCCATCACAGTCCTGGCCTTGTTACATGAAGCATTATCTTGTTGTAAAATGACACTGCTGTCGAGAAACTCGATGGTCATAAAGGGGTGTACGTGGTCTGCAAGTAGTGTACGATACTCCCTGGCCGTCACGGTGCCTTGCACGAGCTCCATTGTACACATGGATGTCCACAAGGCTGTTCGCCAGAGCGTAATGGAGCCGCCGCCAGCTTGCCTCCGTCCAGAACACGTGTCAAGAAGCTGTCCCCCCAGAAGACGACGGGTTCGTACTAGAGATGGGCAAAACTGTTCTTTTCAGAGATCGGATCAGAACTGTTCACTCCCTGAAATTAATTAGCTCTTTTTCATGTCTCACCACTCATTTACAATAGAAAATAAATGGAAGGCACATTGCCCTTTAAACTTGGTTTATTCCAGTACTATACCTGTATTTTGATCTTATTTGATCCTATTTTGAAGTAACACAGATAATGAGTAAGAATTTTGTATTGTTTATTGAAATTTCCACGATATGACAAAGTTTTTGATTATTGATTTATTTTGCACTATCGTGGTTTTTTGAGTGATCGGAAAATGTAACTTGAGATTTACATTAACAATATATTTGGCTATAATGTATTAATATTTCATTAACCTCATACAAATACATCACAAGCCATATATTTTTAAAGTGAACGTTTCCTTCTGAAGACGCCTAAAATCGCAAAATCCGTACCAGAATAAGAAAAAAAAATGTAAATTTGACTGTAAAACGAAAGTGCTGCATATAGCCTTACGCAGAATAAAACAAGGAAAATATTGGTGTATCACATTTTGCGATACGTTTATCGGTTCGCTCGTAATTAAAGCGTAAATTCGAGTGTCCATAATAAAAATCCTATAGTAAGAGGAGTCGTCAGGAACCTAATCTGATCAGTTTAAACAAATAAAAATAAAATAAAAACAAATGATATATACATAACATAATAATGTAATATACATAGCAGTATTACTACGAAGAACAATATCCAGTAGAGACGAACTCCGATGCAGAAGCACTGAGTCGAGCAGGTCGAGCCGCGAGCTGTATTACTGCGTGAGCTAAGACCGCAGAGACCAGAGTGACACCTGAGTCGCTTTGCTCAACGCTCTGGCTAGAGTCGAGAACGGTGGGGTGAGCGTTGAGCGGGCGAGTTCCGAGGGTGGGGGGAGCTGTGAACTCACCTGCTCCAAGACAAATCGTCCGTTCCCTTGCGAGCAGGTTGTTGCAAGTAGTTCCTATGTTATCCGCTAGGTGGCTCTCTGTCCTGTTGCTCGCATCAACTGCCCAGAGGGCAGGACGTGCGACTGAAACGATCGCCAACAGAGTGCGATGCAAAGTTAAGCTGCGCCAGACACTGCGCGCGGCAGACGACGCACAGAGATGGCACGGCATATGTGAAACACAAAATCCAATGGGGCACTGCACAATGCAGGCAGCCAAGGTAGAAGCAGGGCAGAGGCCAGCGCTGGCTGTGTTGTGTGGTGTGCACTGTGCTGTGACCAGCAGAGGCGCCGCTGATATGCTCCGTCTCTCTCTCTCTCTCTCTCTCTCTCTCTCTCTCTCTCTGCCATGGGAAACGTTTGGAGCTACCGTTCTTTTTTTCTGAATCACTGATTGTTCACTCCTTTGAAAGATTCAACTCTATGAATCAGTTCAAGAGCGGATCCCCCATCTCTAGTTCGTACCGTCCCATCAGCATGAAGAAGAAGGTAGCAGGATTCATCAGACTGTGCAGCGCTCTTCCAATCCGCCAGCGTCCAGTGCCGATGGTCTCTTGTCCATTTCAATTATAGTTGCCGATGTCTTGGTGTTAATATTGGCAAAAGCAACGGATCATAGGCTGCAGAGGCCCCTTGTTAGGAGACTTCAGTCCATTGTGTGTTCGAAGACACTTGCACTCTGCCCAGCATTAAAGTCTGATGATACTTCACCCAGTGTTCGCTGCCTGTCCTGTTTTACCATTCTACCCAGTAGAAAGCTGGCTGTTTAGGTTTTTATGTTGGTAACGACACGTAGCGCTCTGTATGAAAATCACTGGCTTTGCTGTGAGCAGTCTGTGGCTGGTTGGCATTGTTGGAATATTCGCTATTGTAGTGTTGGGCAGTTGGATGTGAACTGCACGTAGCGTTGCGCAGTTGGAGGTGAGCCGACAGCAGTGGTGGAAGTGGGGAGAGATATGGCAGAATCTTGAGAACGGACGATCTGGACGTGTGTCCATCAGAAAGAGTAAATTTGCAATACTGTATATCATGAACTGATATATATATATATATACATATATACATATATACATATACATATATATATATATATATATATATATATATATATATATATATATATATATATATATATATATATATATATATATACTCATATACTCCTGGAAATGGAAAAAAGAACACATTGACACCGGTGTGTCAGACCCACCATACTTGCTCCGGACACTGCGAGAGGGCTGTACAAGCAATGATCACACGCACGGCACAGCGGACACACCAGGAACCGCGGTGTTGGCCGTCGAATGGCGCTAGCTGCGCAGCATTTGTGCACCACCGCCGTCAGTGTCAGCCAGTTTGCCGTGGCATACGGAGCTCCATCGCAGTCTTTAACACTGGTAGCATGCCGCGACAGCGTGGACGTGAACCGTATGTGCAGTTGACGGACTTTGAGCGAGGGCGTATAGTGGGCATGCGGGAGGCCGGGTGGACGTACCGCCGAATTGCTCAACACGTGGGGCGTGAGGTCTCCACAGTACATCGATGTTGTCGCCAGTGGTCGGCGGAAGGTGCACGTGCCCGTCGACCTGGGACCGGACCGCAGCGACGCACGGATGCACGCCAAGACCGTAGGATCTTACGCAGTGCCGTAGGGGACCGCACCGCCACTTCCCAGCAAATTAGGGACACTGTTGCTCCTGGGGTATCGGCGAGGACCATTCGCAACCGTCTCCATGAAGCTGGGCTACGGTCCCGCACACCGTTAGGCCGTCTTCCGGTCACGCCCCAACATCGTGCAGCCCGCACCAGTGGTGTCGCGACAGGCGTGAATGGAGGGACCAATGGAGACGTGTCGTCTTCAGCGATGAGAGTCGCTTCTGCCTTGGTGCCAATGATGGTCGTATGCGTGTTTGGCGCCGTGCAGGTGAGCGCTACAATCAGGACTGCATACGACCAAGGCACACAGGGCCAACACCCGGCATCATGGTGTGGGGAGCGATCTCCTACACTGGCCGTACACCACTGGTGATCGTCGAGGGGACACTGAATAGTGCATGGTACATCCAATCCGTCATCGAACCCATCGTTCTACCATTCCTAGACCGGCAAGGGAACTTGCTGTTCCAACAGGACAATGCACGTCCGCATGTATCCCGTGCCACCCAACGTGCTCTAGAAGGTGTATGTCAACTACCCTGGCCAGCAAGATCTCCGGATCTGTCCCCCATTGAGCATGTTTGGGACTGGATGAAGCGTCGTCTCACGCGGTCTGCACGTCCAGCACGAACGCTGGTCCAACTGAGGCGCCAGGTGGTAATGGTATGGCAAGCCGTTCCACAGGACTACATCCAGCATCTCTATGATCGTCTCCATGGGAGAATAGCAGCCTGCATTGCTGCGAAAGGTGGATATACACTGTACTAGTGCCGACATTGTGCATGCTCTGTTGCCTGTGTCTATGTGCCTGTGGTTCTGTCAGTGTGATCATATGTATCTGACCCCAGGAATGTGTCAATAAAGTTTCCCCTTCCTGGGACAATGAATTCACGGTGTTCTTATTTCAATTTCCAGGAGTATATATTACGGCTTTTGAACACTATTAAGGTAAATACATTGTTTGTTCTCTATCAAAATCTTTCATTTGCTAACTATGTCTATCAGTAGTAAGCGCCTTCAGTAGTTAGAATCTTTTATTTAGTTGGCAGTATTGGCGCTCGCTGTATTGCAGTAGTTCGAGTAACGAAGATTTTCACAATGACACAGAAAAGCACAATTTGAAGAGTAAAATAAGAAAACACATAAACATAGCACTGAAAATAATATCAAGTTAATTGCAAGCGCAGCTGCAAAATACTTGGTGCAAATCTACATGCATGCCACCACTGTTTTACTGTACAACAATGAAAAACTACAACTACAAAAGAGATTATCTCTACAACTACGCGCTAGCAATAAACAAAATAGCTACCCTAACTACACAAACTACAAGAAAAAAATCAGAAGATTCCAGTGAGGTATCCTTGGCTAAGGATCGACATATGTAACATCACCTTAGAAGAATTAGTGAATTACCGTGCTGCTAAACCTCTTACGTTATTTGATTTACAAACAGCTGAGCAAAACTGAACGTACTCAGTCACTTCTCTCTTTACTTATTCTGATCAACACTAAACTGACACACAATATTTTTAGCGCAACGAAATCTGATTTTCAATAATCCCTACAAAAGAATGGCCCTGACTAACAATAATCTATACCTTTCATGAATCACTTACCTCACAAAAATCTTATTACTCGAACTACTCCAATACAGCGAGCGCCAATACTGGCAGCTAAATGAAAGATTCTAACTACTGAAGGCACTAACTACTGAATGGCATAGTTAGCAAATGAAGGATTTTGATAGAGAACAAACAATGTATTTACCTTAACATCGTTCAAAAGTCATAATATATATATATATCAGTTCATGACATCCAGTCTTACAAATTTACTCTTTCTGATGGACAGACGTCCAGATCATCCGCTCTCAAAACTCCACCATCTCTTTCCCCACATCCACCACTGCTGGCGGCGCACCTCCAACTGCGCAACGGTACGCGCTGTTCACATCCACCTGCCCAACACTACAATAGCGAATATTCCAACAATGCCAACCAGCCACAGACTGCACACAGCACAGCCAGTGATTTTCATACAGAGCACTACGTGACGTTACCAACATAAAAACCTAAACAGCCAGCTTACTACTGGGTAGAATGGTAAAACAGGACAGGCAGCGAACACTGGGTGAAGTATCATCAGACTTTAATGCTGGGCAGAGTGCAAGTGTCTTCGAACACACAATGGACTGAAGTCTCCTAACAAGGGGCCTCTGCAGCCTACGATCCGTGCATTTGCCAATATTAACACCAAGACATCGGCAACTATAATTGAAATGGACAAGAGACCATCGGCACTGGACGCTGGCGGATTGGAAGAGCGCTGCCCTGTCTGATGAATCCTGCTACCTTCTTCTTCATGCTGATGGGACGGTACGAACTAGAGATGGGGGATCCGCTCTTGAACTGATTCATAGAGTTGAATCTTTCAAAGGAGTGAACAATCAGTGATTCAGAAAAAAAGAACGGTAGCTCCAAACGTTTCCCATGGCAGAGAGAGAGAGAGAGAGAGAGAGAGAGAGAGAGAGACGGAGCATATCAGCAGCGCCTCTGCTGGTCAGAGCACAGTGCACGCCACACAACACAGCCAGCGCTGGCCTCTGCCCTGCTTCTACCTTGGCTGCCTGCATTGTGCAGTGCCCCATTGGATTTTGTGTTTCACATATGCCGTGCCATCTCTGTGCGTCGTCTGACGCGTGCAGTGTCTGGCGCAGCTTAACTTCGCATCGCACTCTGTCGGCGATCGTTTCAGTCGCACGTCCTGCCCTCTGGGCAGTTGATGCGAGCAACAGGACAGAGAGCCACCTAGCGGATAACATAGGAACTACTTGCAACAACCTGCTCGCAAGGGAACGGACGATTTGTCTCGGAGCGGGTGAGTTCACCGCTCCACCCACCCTCGGAATTCGCCCGCTCAACGCTCACCCCACAGTTCTCGACTCTAGCCAGAGCGTTGAGCAAAGCAACTCAGGTGTCACTCTGGTCTCTGCGGTCTTAGCTCACGCAGTAATACAGCTCGCGGCTCGACCTGCTCGACTCAGTGCTTCTGCATCGGAGTTCGTCTCTACTGGATATTGTTCTTCGTAGTAATACTGCTATGTATATTACATTATTATGTTATGTATACACAGTTTACGACGTCCGACAGCTGAGAGGTAGCCGTCCAACACCATGACGTCAGGACGTGGTTTCACCACTTGTCGATGACACTACAGCACTCCTTGAACATCCAGCAAGTCGTGCAGTTTCCGAAATGCTCGTGCCGAGTATCCGGGCCATCACAATCTGCCCTGGGTCAGACTCAAAACGCGCGCCTTCCCTATTCTACTCACGGTCAGCATGCTCACTGACATTACATGCGCCGTACGCGAGTCTGACCGGCAGTCACTCCTCGCCAGGTGACACTGCTATCGCCTGGACGGGTTTATATCGATACTGGGTGGGTGGTCGCAATGTTCTGGCTCAGCAGTGTACAGGGGCTGCAGCGTGATTATTCCACAATATCCCACAACCAGTTCCGATTTTTTTTTTCAGCCGAAACTGGCCGAGACAAAAAGATACTACATGAATGTGTGTGATGTCCTTAGGTTAGTTAAGTTTAAGTAGTTGTAACGTCGAGGGGACTGATGACAACAGATGTTGAGTCCCATAGTGCTCAGAGCCATTTGAACCATTTTTTTACTACTTTTAGTGTGTCATTTCTTAATCTAATCACCTCAGCGTCGCCTGTTTAATTCAGCTACATTCCGTTAGTCTTGTTTTCCTCTGAAGACACTCTTCATTCCTTCAAACTACTCTTCCAAGTTCTTTGCTGTCTCTGACAGAATTATAATGTCATCGGCAAACCGCAAACCTTTTATTTCTTTATCCCCATATATTTGTGGAAATACAGTACACGATATCTTCGGAGGATTTGTCAGAATTTAATTATATGACATGAACGATAACTCAAAGCAAAAATATCCAGTATTTAAACATGGACTCTAGAATGCATACCGAAAGAGCTATGAGCACTTGTTGATCTTCATACTGTGAAGCAGATCCCTTCTACTGTAAGTCTTAGCTTTTCAGTTAGCGGAGTTACTAAATACAGTTTTCCGTAATCCCTTCACGAAAGAAGACGAAGTAAATATTCCAGAATTCGAAACCAGAACAGCCGTTAGCATGAGTGACATAAAAGTAGATATCTTAGGTGTTGCGAAACAACTCAGATCACTTAAGAAAGGCAAGTCTTCCGGTCGAGATGGTATACGAATCAGGTTCCTTTCAGAATATGCAGACACAATAGCGCCTTTCTTAGCAATCATATACAACAGCTCACTTGACGAAAGGTCTGTGAGCCGAGACAAAAAGATACTACTTACCCCCTCGTACATGCGTAAGTAGGGCATGATTTACGGAACGTCTTGCAGGGCGCTAGTCTGTTAAAGAGACGGTGCAGGTTTTCATGGCCACGACTGCGCTCGAAAGCATCTGGGAGTCCAGGGCCGTGGGAAGGTTGTAGCTGGACGGTGAAGCGCGTCGCGGACGAGGAAAAGCAGCGGGCGGAAGAGGTAGAGAGAGAGAGAGAGAGAGAGAGAGAGACAGAGAGAGAGAGAGAGAGAGTGAGAGAGCAGGGAAGGAGCGGCGGGAGAGGAAGGGGGAGACTGGAGATCAAACACCTGTTTGCACGGCGGCGGCGGCGGCGACGGCGGCGGCGGCTGTGTGAGCAGAAAAAACTGCTTTGGCCGCAAATTGCGTTTTGACACAGGTGGCCGCGGCCGGGCGCCTGTTGTTGGGCTAACGGGCCGTCCGGCGGACGGCGACACAGCGCAGCGCAGCGCAGCAAGAAGTGCTGCGCCGGTCATCGCGCCCTTCCCTTCCCTTCCCTTCCCTGCTCTCGGCACTCGTAGCGGCAGCCGGCAGCTGCGTAGCGCGGCGCAGAACTGTGAAACTACCGTAGGCTACCGTAGAGTAGCGTAAGCCAATGAACACTACTACGGTAGTTTCAAATGGCTCTGAGCACTATGCGACTTAACTTCTGAGGTCATCAGTCGCCTAGAACTTAGAACTAATTAATCCTAACTAACCTAAGGACATCACACACATCCATGCCCAAGGCAGGATTCGAACCTGCGACCGTAGCGGTCACGCGGTTCCAGACTGAAGCGCCTTTAACCGCACGGCCACACCGGCCGGCACGGTAGTTTCGCTAGTAGCTTTGGTCAGTTAAGATCGTACTCGCGTTAGGGATGGCGGTTATCCCCGAAAAAAAGCGCTTTTCTGTTACATCGGTTTTTTCCCACACATCTACATCCATATTCCGCAAGCCACCTGACGGTGTGTGGCGGAGGGTACCTTGAGTACCTCTATCGGCTGTTCCTTCTATGCCAGTCTCGTATTGTTCGTGGAAAGAAGGATTGTCGGTATGCCTCTGTGTGGGCTCTAATCTCTCTGATTTTATCCTCATGGTCTCTTCGCGAGATATACGTAGGAGGGAGCAATATACTGCTTGACTCTTCGGTGAAGGTATGTTCTCGAAACTTTGACAAAAGCCCGTACCGAGCTACTGAGCGTCTCTCTTGCAGAGTCTTCCACTGGAGTTTATCTATCATCTCCGTAACGCTTTCGCGATTACTAAATGATCCTGTAACGAAGTGCGGTGCTCTCCGATGGATCTTCTCTATCTCTTCTATCAACCCTATCTGGTAGGGATCCCACACTGGTGAGCAATATTCAAGCAGTGGGCGAACAAGTCTACTGTAAGCTACTTCTTTTGTTTTTGGATTGCATTTCCTTAGGATTCTTCCAATGAATCTCAGTCTAGCATCTGCTTTACCGACGATCATCTTTGTACGATAATTCCATTTTAAGTCACTCCTAATGTCTACTCCCAGATAATTTATGGAATTAACTGCTTCCAGTTGCTGACCTACTATATTGTAGCTAAATGATAAAGGATCTTTCTTTCTATGTATTCGCAGCACATTACACTTGTCTACATTGAGATTCAATTGCCATTCCCTGCACCATGCGTCAATTCGCTGCAGATCCTCCTGCATTTTAGTACAATTTTCCATTGTTACAACCTCTCGATATACCACAGCATCATCCGCAAAAAACCTCAGTGAACTTCCGATGTCATCCACCAGGTCATTTATGTATATTGTGAATAGCAACGGTCCTACGACACTCCCCTGCGGCACATCTGAAATCACTCTTACTTCGCAAGACTTCTCTACTACTACTCAAGTACCCTCCGCCACACACCGTCAGTTGGCTTGCGGAGTATGGATGTAGATGTAGATGTAGATACTTTGCAAATCACATTTAAGTCCCTGGCAGAGGGCTCATCGATCCACCTTCACAATTCTCTATTATTCCAATATCGTATAGCACATGTAAAGAACGAACACCTATATACTTTCGTATGAGCTCTGATTTCCCTTATTTTATCGTGGTGATCGTTTCTCCCTACGTAAGTCGGCGTCAAGAAAAGTTTTTCGCATTCAGAGGAGAAAATTGGTGGGTGGAAATTCGTGAGAAGATTCGCAGCAACGAAACACGCATTTGTTTTAATTGTGGTGTCACCGCCAGACACCACACTTGCTAGGTGGTAGCCTTTAAAACGGCCGCGGTCCGGTAGTATACGTCGGACCCGCGTGTCGCCACTGTCAGTGATTGCAGACCGAGCGCCGCCACACGGCAGGTCTAGAGAGACTTCCTAGCACTCGCCCCAGTTGTACAACCGACTTTGCTATCGATGGTTCACTGACAAAATACGCTCTCATTTGCCGAGACGATAATTTAGCGTAGCCTTCAGCTACGTCATTTGCTACGACCAAGCAAGGCGCCATATTCAGTTAGTATTGATATTGTGAATCATGTACCGTCAAGAGCGACGTTCATCATTAATGAATTAAAGTATTCCACCATCTACGTCCGTTTTTCTAAATTCTAATTTCCTTGTCCTGTTCCAGACCTCACGCCAGCCTGCGAGAGCTAAAACGCGTGCATTTCGGCCTCCTCTAGTAACACGGTGTTGGCTCTCCTGCCAACCACAACATTAATGATGTCCAGCCAAGTGCTGTATCATTTCAATGACACTCTCTCCCGTACTGCTGCTCTTCTGTGAACTTTTTCGATGTACCCCGCCAGTCCTATCTGGCAAGGATCGAACACCGTGCAGTAGTGTTCTAAAAGAGGACGGACAAGCATAGTCTTCGTAGCAGATCTGTTAAATTTCCTAAGTGTCCTGCCAATAAGGCGCAGTCTTTGGTTAACCTTCCCCACAACATTTTCTATGTGTTTCTTCCAATTTAAGTTGTTCGTAAGTGTAATTCCTAGGTATTTAGTTGAATTAACCGGCTTTACATTTGACTCATTTATCGTGTAACCGAAGTTCAATTCCTTTAGCACTCATGTGGATGATCTCACACTTTACCTTATTTAGAGTCAGTGGCGAATTTTCACACCATATTGATCTCTCTTCTAAATCGTTTTGCAATTTGTTTTGAACTTCTGATGACTTCACTTGTCGATAAACTGCAGCGTCATCTGCAGACAACCTGCTTTTCTTGTTAATTTGTCCGCTTTGAAAGGCTACAAGTAGATTAATCTATGTTATTTAGACACATGCAGCAGATCACCGACATTTTGTTTTCATTGTTTACTATGAATGAGTTGTTGTTATTACTGTTACCATAATTTCTTTCCTCTTAGATTATTTCACAGAAATGGCCGATGCACCTTCAATATTGCATTGCAATTCATTGGTACAACACTCCATAAAAATATTGGTGCCATTCTGGAATGCATCGGATGCCTGGTGACGACAACGAGAAACCACCGATCAGGCCAGGGGGGGGGGGGCACGTCTTGCACGCTGCAGGCATTCACGTACCTTAAGCCGTGACACAGAACAACGGGGATACTATTGTCTCACCTTGAGGTACCAGTTCTTATGCCATGTGTGTTTGGGTTGGGTTTGGTTGTTTGGGGGGGGGAGACCAAACAGCGAGGTTATCGGTCTCATCGGATTAGAGAAGGACAAAGAAGGAAGTCGGCAAGCCCTTTCAAAGGAACCATCCCGGCATTTGCCTGGAGAGATTTAGGGAAACCACGGAAAACCTAAATCAGTATGGCCGGACGTCCCGAATGCGAGTCCAGCGTGCTAATCACTGCGCAACGTTGCTCGGTTCGTGTGTGTCTGTTCCTCGTTTCTGTCGCCAAAGTTATGAAAACTGATGGCTTTTCCTATTTCCTATAATAACGCTATATTTCGAACCAATGCAAATTTTGTGGAATAAAAATTATTCCTTTTTAAAAATGGAGTACTTAAAAGCGAAAACTTTTAGTACTGCTCGTATTCCTAATTGATATTTCCGTTTTTTTACTCGGTTATTAGTACATAATAAAAGGTACCTCTTACAAACAGGCCCAAACAACTGCCTAAAAGCATTGGTTATTCAGAAGTAAAATACCGGTATCGATTTTAACCTATCGGTTTTTCCCCTATCTATCCTGTGTCACATCTATACCAGGTGCGTTGAATACCTATCAGGGTTACCTCACAATCATCGGTTTCTTTACACAAGCGGCCTGTGTCTTACTAGACTCCCCTAGAAACAGAAAGTGCTGAACCGCCTAGAATCTGAGTGAGGATATAGAAAGGGCCACATAGTCTACGGAACATACACTCCTGGAAATGGAAAAAAGAACACATTGACACCGGTGTGTCAGACCCACCATACTTGCTCCGGACACTGCGAGAGGGCTGTACAAGCAATGATCACACGCACGGCACAGCGGACACACCAGGAACCGCGGTGTTGGCCGTCGAATGGCGCTAGCTGCGCAGCATTTGTGCACCGCCGCCGTCAGTGTCAGCCAGTTTGCCGTGGCATACGGAGCTCCATCGCAGTCTGTAACACTGGTAGCATGCCGCGACAGCGTGGACGTGAACCGTATGTGCAGTTGACGGACTTTGAGCGAGGGCGTATAGCGGGCATGCGGGAGGCCGGGTGGACGTACCGCCGAATTGCTCAACACGTGGGGCGTGAGGTCTCCACAGTACATCGATGTTGTCGCCAGTGGTCGGCGGAAGGTGCACGTGCCCGTCGACCTGGGACCGGACCGCAGCGACGCACGGATCGCGCCAAGACCATAGGATCCTACGCAGTGCCGTAGGGGACCGCACCGCCACTTCCCAGCAAATTAGGGACACTGTTGCTCCTGGGGTATCGGCGAGGACCATTCGCAACCGTCTCCATGAAGCTGGGCTACGGTCCCGCACACCGTTAGGCCGTCTTCCGCTCACGCCCCAACATCGTGCAGCCCGCCTCCAGTGGTGTCGCGACAGGCGTGAATGGAGGGACGAATGGAGACGTGTCGTCTTCAGCGATGAGAGTCGCTTCTGCCTTGGTGCCAATGATGGTCGTATGCGTGTTTGGCGCCGTGCAGGTGAGCGCCACAATCAGGACTGCATACGACCGAGGCACACAGGGCCAACACCCGGCATCATGGTGTGGGGAGCGATCTCCTACACTGGCCGTACACCACTGGTGATCGTCGAGGGGACACTGAATAGTGCACGGTACATCCAAACCGTCATCGAAGCCATCGTTCTACCATTCCTAGACCGGCAAGGGAACTTGCTGTTCCAACAGGACAATGCACGTCCGCATGTATCCCGCGCCACCCAACGTGCTCTAGAAGGTGTAAGTCAACTACCCTGGCCAGCAAGATCTCCGGATCTGTCCCCCATTGAGCATGTTTGGGACTGGATGAAGCGTCGTCTCACGCGGTCTGCACGTCCAGCACGAACGCTGGTCCAACTGAGGCGCCAGGTGGAAATGGCATGGCAAGCCGTTCCACAGGACTACATCCAGCATCTCTACGATCGTCTCCATGGGAGAATAGCAGCCTGCATTGCTGCGAAAGGTGGATATACACTGTACTAGTGCCGACATTGTGCATGCTCTGTTGCCTGTGTCTATGTGCCTGTGGTTCTGTCAGTGTGATCATGTGATGTATCTGACCCCAGGAATGTGTCAATAAAGTTTCCCCTTCCTGGGACAATGAATTCACGGTGTTCTTATTTCAGTTTCCAGGAGTGTAGTAACTATCCTGTACAATGGCAAATCAAATTAATCATCACATCATGGCCGGCGGGTGTGGCCGAGCGGTTCTAGGCGCTTCAGTCCGGAACCGCACTGCTGCTACGATTGAAGGTTCGAATTCTGGCTCGGGCATGCGTGTGTGTGATGTCCTTAGGTTAGTTAGGTTTAAGTAGTTCTATGTTCTAGGGGACTGACGACCTCAGATGTTAAGTCCCATAGTGCTCTGAGCCATTTGAACCATTTGAGCTCATCATGTGTGACACAGATGATTGTCTCGTGCGGTTCGTTTTAGCGTCCGCATCTAAGCTGATGATCTCCTGTGAAGGTGGATTAAAGCTACGACAGCTGGTTTTCGCTCGTCCGTTTAGAGAGTATTGAATACCCGGTGTGTCCCATTTCCATCAGGACTGCTTGTGTGAAATCCCATACTGCAATTCTATCTCGTGGCAAGTTGTGCCGTTCACACTTGATGTTTCAAACACAGCGTCGAAGCGCAAGCACTGCTAGAGCAAGCATCTTGGCCGCTAACGTAGCACAACATGTCTGACACTCGTCAGAAAATAGCAGTGGAGCAGTGAGGTAACATCACGTCTTTTGAGTCCTCCAGCAAGTGTGTGCGAGAATTCGTCGAATTCGCCCCGAATACTGAGAGGCAGGTTCCTGGTTGCTCCTGCCAGCCCTCAAAGCGAAGATTTTGCACGAGTTTTTGGCCAGCATATGGATCACTCGCCATATTCGCCGGATTTAGCCCCAGTCGACTTCTGGTTGTTCCCCAAATTGAAACTGGCAATGAAAGGACCCGTTATGACACCGTTAAGGACATCCAAGAAAATTGTACTGCAGTACTAATTACAACTCCAAAAGCTACATCCACTGTTTGAAAACACATTTAAAACGATTTCAGGTGTGTTTTGATTCCGGGGAATACTACCCTCATACTCATAAATTAAGGATAATGCTAATACATGGTGAGACAACGCTCTGGTGGGCGGTTTGAGGGTTTAAACCACCTCGGGGTATGACCATGCGGTGCATCCGACCTGCGGTCGTCGCACGGTGGCGCTGGCAGCAGTCCACATACGCAGACGTGTGTTGGTGCATGTCAGGGTACGGTGCAGCGAGTATGTGTGCAGACGTTTTCAGACGTGCTAATGGTGACTGTGTGTTGAAAATGGCTCAAAGAACGCATATTGATGACGTTACGAGGGGTGGAATGCTAGGGCGACTGGAGGCTGGTCAAACACAGCAGGTCGTAGCACGGGCCGTCCGTCTGGCACAAAGTGTGATCTCAAGATTATGGCAACGATTCCAGCAGACAGGAAACGTATCCAAGCGCTACAGTACGGGACGTCCACAGTGTTCAACACCACAAGAAGATCGATATATCACCATCAGTGCCCGCACAGACGGCCACGGAGTACTGCAGGTAGCCTTGCTCGGGACCTCACTGCAGCCACTGGAATAGCTGTCTCTAGACACACAGTTTACAGACGACTGAACAGACATGGTTTATTCGCCCGGAGACCTGCAAGGTGCATTCCACTGACCCCTGGTCACAGGAGATCCAGAAAATCCTGGTGTCAAGAACACAGTACATGGTCATTGGACTAGTGGTCCCAGGTTGTGTTCACGGACGAGTCCAGGTATAGTATGAACAGTGATTCTCGGCGAGTTTTCATCTGGTGTGAACCAAGAACCAGATAAGAACCCCTTAATGTCCTTGAAAGAGACCCATATGGAGGTCGTGGTTTGATGGTATAGTGTGGGATTATGGTTGGTGCACGTACACCCCTGCATTGACAGAGGAACTGTAACAGGTCAGGTGTATCGTGACGTCATTTTGCACCAACATGTCCGCCTTTTCAGGGGTGCAGTGGGTCCCACCGAGCTGCCATCGTGGAGGAATATCTTGAAACAGAAGATACCAGGCGAATGGAGTGGCCTGCCTGTTGTCCAGACCTTAACCCCATCGAGCACGTCTGGGATTCTCTCGGTCGACGTATCGCTGCACGTCTTCAAACGCCTACGACACTTCAGGATCTCCGACAGGCACTGGTGCAAGAATGGGAGGCTATACCGCAGCGACTGCTCGACCACCTGATCCAGGGTATGCCAACCCGTTGTGGGGCCTGTGTACGTGTGCATAGTGATCATATCCCATACTGATGTCGCGGTACATGCGCAGGGTGTAGCACATGTGTTTCGCGACGGTTTTCTCAACTTACCGTGGACTTACAGCTGTGTCGTGTGTGTTCCCTATGTGCCTATGCTGTTAGCGCCAGTTGTGTGGCACCAAATTCTGCAATTATCCTTAATTTATGAGCATGAGTGTATTTGAAATAAATACAATGATTTCGTGACATAATACACTCCTGGAAATGGAAAAAAGAACACATTGACAGCGGTGTGGCAGACCCACCATACTTGCTCCGGACACTGCGAGAGGGCAGTACAATCAATGATCACACGCACGGCACAGCGGACACACCAGGAACCGCGGTGTTGGCCGTCGAATGGCGCTAGCTGCGCAGCATTTGTGCACCGCCGCCGTCAGTGTCAGCCAGTTTGCCGTGGCATACGGAGCTCCATCGCAGTCTTTAACACTGGTAGCATGCCGCGACAGCGTGGACGTGAACCGTATGTACAGTTGACGGACTTTGAGCGAGGGCGTATAGTGGGCATGCGGGAGGCCGGGTGGACGTACCGCCGAATTGCTCAACACGTGGGGCGTGAGGTCTCCACAGTACATCGATGTTGTCGCCAGTGGTCGGCGGAAGGTGCACGTGCCCGTCGACCTGGGACCGGACCGCAGCGACGCACGGATGCACGCCAAGACCGTAGGATCCTACGCAGTGCCGTAGGGGACCGCACCGCCACTTCCCAGCAAATTAGGGACACTGTTGCTCCTGGGGTATCGGCGAGGACCATTCGCAACCGTCTCCATGAAGCTGGGCTACGGTCCCGCACACCGTTAGGCCGTCTTCCGCTCACACCCCAACATCATGCAGCCCGCCTCCAGTGGTGTCGCGACAGGCGTGACTGGAGGGACGAATGGAGACGTGTCGTCTTCAGCGATGAGAGTCGCTTCTGCCTTGGTGCCAATGATGGTCGTATACGTGTTTGGCGCCGTGCAGGTGAGCGCCACAATCAGGACTGCATACGACCGAGGCACACAGGGCCAACACCCGGCATCATGGTGTGGGGAGCGATCTCCTACACTGGCCGTACACCACTGGTGATCGTCGAGGGGACACTGAATAGTGCACGGTACATCGAAACCGTCATTGAACCCATCGTTCTACCATTCCTAGACCGGCAAGGGAACTTGCTGTTCCAACAGGACAATGCACGTCCGCATGTATCCCGTGCCACCCAACGTGCTCTAGAAGGTGTAAGTCAACTACCCTGGCCAGCAAGATCTCCGGATCTGTCCCCCATTGAGCATGTTTGGGACTGGATGAAGCGTCGTCTCACGCGGTCTGCACGTCCAGCACAAACGCTGGTCCAACTGAGGCGCCAGGTGGAAATGGCATGGCAAGCCGTTCCACAGGACTACATCCAGCATCTCTACGATCGTCTGCATGGGAGAATAGCAGCCTGCCATGCTGCGAAAGATGGATATACACTGTACTAGTGCCGACATTGTGCATGCTCTGTTGCCTGTGTCTATGTGCCTGTGTTTCTGTCAGTGTGATCATGTGATGTATCTGACCCCATGAATGTGTCAATAAAGTTTCCCCTTCCTGGGACAATGAATTCACGGTGTTCTTATTTCAATTTCCAGGAGTGTACTTGACTTCTGTTTATCATCGTCGCAGTCCTAACGGAACTGGGGCGCACTGTGTAGTTGACGCTGCGAACTGTCGCTGGAGTCGTGCATATCGCACTGAGGCACACTTGCCATGTGCACAATCGACCTGAGCATTCGTGACCATGGTGAAGATCAAGTCAGCATCTTGCACGCTGAATGCCAGGGACCGGGAAAGTATACATACAGAGGAGACACGAAAGCGGGGCTATTCTAGCCACGATATCAACTGCAAATGGGAAAATCCACTGACACCAATGACTTTGACAAAGGGGAGATTGCTGTGTGCTGGCGCCTGGGAACGAGCACCTCGGAAACGGTCGAAGCTCATTCGCTGTTCTTGTGCTACTGTCTTGAGGGTATCTGGAAAGTGATACTATGGCGAAACTACACTCCTGGAAATTGAAATAAGAACACCGTGAATTCATTGTCCCAGGAAGGGGAAACTTTATTGACACATTCCTGGGGTCAGATACATCACATGATCACACTGACAGAACCACAGGCACATAGACACAGGCAACAGAGCATGCACAATGTCGGCACTAGTACAGTGTATATCCACCTTTCGCAGCAATGCAGGCTGCTATTCTCCCATGCAGACGATCGTAGAGATGCTGGATGTAGTCCTGTGGAACGGCTTGTCATGCCATTTCCACCTGGCGCCTCAGTTGGACCAGCGTTCGTGCTGGACGTGCAGACCGCGTGAGACGACGCTTCATCCAGTCCCAAACATGCTCAATGGGGGACAGATCCGGAGATCTTGCTGGCCAGGGTAGTTGAGTTACACCTTCTAGAGCACGTTGGGTGGCACGGGATACATGCGGACGTGCATTGTCCTGTTGGAACAGCAAGTTCCCTTGCCGGTCTAGGAATGGTAGAACGATGGGTTCGATGACGGTTTGGATGTACCGTGCACTATTCAGTGTCCCCTCGACGATCACCAGTGGTGTACGGCCAGTGTAGGAGATCGCTCCCCACACCATGATGCCGGGTGTTGGCCCTGTGTGCCTTGGTCGTATGCAGTCCTGATTGTGGAGCTCACCTGCACGGCGCCAAAGACGCATACGACCATCATTGGCACCAAGGCAGAAGCGACTCTCATCGCTGAAGACGACACGTCTTCATTCGTCCCTCCATTCACGCCTGTCGCGACACCACTGGAGGCGGGCTGCACGATGTTGGGGCGTGAGCGGAAGACGGCCTAACGGTGTGCGGGACCGTAGCCCAGCTTCATGGAGACGGTTGGGAATGGTCCTTGCCGATACCCCAGGAGCAACAGTGTCCCTAATTTGCTGGGAAGTGGCGGTGCGGTCCCGTACGGCACTGCGTAGGATCCTACGGTCTTGGCGTGCATCCGTGCGTCGCTGCGGTCCGGTCCCAGGTCGACGGGCACGTGCACCTTCCGCCGACCACTGGCGACAACATCGATGTAGTGTGGAGACCTCACGCCCCACGTGTTGAGCAATTCGGCGGTACGTCCACCCGGCCTCCCGCATGCCCACTATACGCCCTCGCTCAAAGTCCGTCAACTGCACATACGGTTCACGTCCACGCTGTCGCGGCATGCTACCAGTGTTACAGACTGCGATGGAGCTCCGTATGCCACGGCAAACTGGCTGACACTGACGGCGGCGGTGCACAAATGCTGCGCAGCTAGCGCCATTCGACGGCCAACACCGCGGTTCCTGGTGTGTCCGCTGTGCCGTGCGTGTGATCATTGCTTGTACAGCCCTCTCGCAGTGTGCGGAGCAAGTATGGTGGGTCTGACACACCGGTGTCAATGTGTTCTTTTTTCCATTTCCATGAGTGTACGAGTAGGCGACAAAATGTTCGTCTCCACCTAATCGCAGAATGTGGAGATCAGAAGCTTGCACGCACTGTAAAGTAGGACAAGTGGCGTTCTGTGGCAGATGTGAAGGCTTGAGTACAACGCAGACACAAGTGTTTTGGAGGAGATCGTTCAATGCACACTGCTGAACACGGCATTCCTTGACTGACGACCCCTACGTGTTTCCATGCCGACCAAACGACATCGCCATAGTGTCACTAAGACTGGGCTCTGCGCACTCAGGAGATGGTAGTGGCCGTGTCCACACACCCCATCATCCGAGCGAATGGCTCCTCTATACATTCAGCATGCCACCAATGCAGCCTGGTGGAGGCTGTGTTATGCTACGGGGGATATTCACTTGGGCATCCACAGGATGTGTGTCGGTAATCGAAGGCACTATGACAGATGTTTGCTATGTTAACATTAATGTGGGCCCAATGACGATGGTGTTTTCCAGCAGGTAACTGTCCATGTCACAAGGCCAGAATCATCCTGCAGTGAGTTGAAGATCGTGATAGCGAACTCGAGTTGGATGTCCTGGCCATCAAACTCATCTGATGTGAACAGAATGGAACACACCTGGGATGCAATCAGGTGCCAGCTCTGCAACTGCACTATTAGGCATTAAAATTGCTACACCGCAAAGATGACGTGCTACAGACGCGAAATTTAACCGACAGGAAGAAGATGCTGTGATATGCAAATGATTAGCTTTTCAGAGCATTCACACAAGGCTTGCCCCGGTGACGACAAATACAACGTGCTGGCATTTGGTAAGTTTCCAACCGAATTCTCATACACAAACAGCAGTTGATCGGCGTTGCCTGGTGAAAGGTTGTTGTGATGCCTCGTGTGAGGAGGAGAAATGCGTACCATCACGTTTCCGATTTTGATAAAGGGCGGATTGTAGCCTATCACGATTGCGGTTTATAGTATCGCGACATTGCTGCCCGCGTTGGTCGAGATCCAATGACTGTTAGCAGAATATATAGTTGGAGGGTTCAGGAAGGTAATACGAAACGCCGTGCTGAATCCCAATGGCCTCGTATCACTAGCAGTCGAGATGACAGGCATCTTATCCGCATGGCTGTAACAGATCGTGCAGCCACGTCTCGATCCCTGAGTCAATAGATGGGGACGTTTGCAAGACAACAACCATCTGCACTAACAGTTCGACGACGTTTGCAGGAGCATGGACTATCAGCTTGGAGACCATTGCTGCGGTTACCCTTGACGCTGCATCGCCTGCGATGGTGTACTCAACGACGATCCTGGGTACACGAATGGCAAAACGTCATTTTTTCGGATGAATCGCGGCTCTGTTTACAGCATCATGATGGTCACATTCGTGTTTGGCAACATCGCGGTGAACGCAAATTGGAAGCGTGTATTCGTCATCGCCATACTGGCGTATCACCCGGCATGATAGTATGGGGTGCCATTGGTCACACGTCTCGGTCACCTCTTATCGCAGTGACGGCACTTTGAACAGTGGACGTTACATTTCAGATGTGTTGCGACCCGTTGGTCTACCCTTCATTTGATCCCTGCGAAACCCTACATTTCAGCAGGATAATGCACGACCGGATGTCGCAGGTCATGTACGGGCCTTTCTGGATACAGAAAATGTTCGGTTGCTGCCCTGGCCAGCACATTCTCCAGATCTCTCACCAATTGAATACGTCTGGTCAATGGTGGTCGAGCAACTGGCTCGTCACAATACGCCAGTCACTACTCTTGATGAACTGTGGCATCGTGTACTAGAGATGGGCAAAACTGTTCTTTTCAGAGATTGGATCAGAACTGTTCACTCCCTGAAATGAATTAGCTCTTTTTCATGACTCACCACTCATTTACAATATAAAATAAATGGAAGGCACATTGCCCTTTAAACTTGGTTTATTCCAGTACTATACCTGTATTTTGATCTTATTTGATCCTGTTTTGAAGTAACACAGATAATGAGTAAGAATTTTGTATTGTTTATTGAAATTTCCACGATATGACAAAGTTTTTGATTATTGATTTATTTTGCACTATCGTGGTTTTTTGGGTGATCGGAAAATGTTGTAACTTGAGATTTACATTAACAATATATTTGGCTATAACGTATTAAAATTTCATTAACCTCATACAAATACATCGCAAGCCATATATTTTTAAAGTGAACGTTTCCTTTCGAAGACGCCTAAAATCGCAAAATCCGTACCAGAATAAGAAAAAAAAATATAAATTTGACTGTAAAACGAAAGTGCTGCATATAGCCTTACGCAAAATAAAACAAGGAAAATATTGGTGCATCACATTTTGCGATACGTTTATCGGTTCGCTCGTAATTAAAGCGTAAATTCGAGTGTCTATAATAAAAATCCTATAGTAAGAGGAGTCATCAGGAACCTAAACTAATCAGTTTAAACAAATAAAAATAAAATAAAAACAATTGATGTATACATAACATAATAATGTAATATACATAGCGGAATTACTACGAAGAACAATATCCAGTGGGGACGAACTCCGATGCAGAGGCGCTGAGTCGAGCAGGTCGAGCCGCGAGCTGTATTACTGCGTGAGCTGAGACCGCAGAGACCACAGTGACACCTGAGTCGCTATGCTCGACGCTCTGGCTAGAGTCGAGACGGTGGGGCGAGCGTTGAGCGGGCGAGTTCCGAGGGAGGGGGTAGTGGTGAACTCACCCGCTCCGAGACAAATAGTTCGTTCCCTTGCGAGCGGGTTTTTGGAAGTAGTTCCTATGTTATCCGCTAGGTGGCTCTCTGTCCTGTTGCTCGCATCAACTGCCCAGAGGGCAGGATGTGCGACTGAAACGATCGCCGACAGAGTGCGATGCGAAGTTACGCTGCGCCAGACACTGCGCGGCAGACGACGCACAGAGACGCCACGGCATATGTGAAACACAAAAATCCAATGGGGCACTGCACAATGCAGGCAGCCAAGGTAGAAGCAGGGCAGAGGCCGGCGCTGGCTGTGTTGTGTGGCGTGCACTGTGCTGTGACCAGCAGAGGCGCTGCTGATATGCTCCGTCTCTCTCTCTCTCTCTCTCTCTCTCTCTCTGCCGTGGGAAACGTTTGGAGCTACCGTTCTTTTTTTCTGAATCACTGATTGTTCACTCCTTTGAAAGATTGAACTCTATGAATTAGTTCAAGAGCGGATCCCCCATCTCTATTGTGTACCTGTATATGTCATCAAAGCTCTGTTTGACTCAATGCCCAGGCGTATCAAGGCCGTTATTACGGCCAGAGATGGTTGTTCTGGGTACTGATTTGTCAGTATCTATGTACCCAAATTGTGTGAAAATGTAATCACAAGTTAGATCTAGTATAATATATTTGTCCAATGAACACCCGTTTACCATCTGCATTTCTTCTTGGCGTAGCAATTTTAATAGCCAGTAGTGTAGATACAACTGGCTGGTACTGTACAGCGATTGCATGACCTGTTCATAGACGTTTCGTGCAACGTGTCTCAGGTAACCTACTAAGGAATCGTCGAATCCATGACATGCAGAATTGCTGCATTATTTTGTTCCAAAAGTGGACTAACACATTATTAACCAGATAGTCACAAAGGTTGGGTCCTGCAGTGTATAATGTTTTTAGATGCAAGCAGGCATAGTGGATCTGTGGCTCTGACAAAAAGTGAAATTAAAGAAAAGAGCTTTTCCATGCTTCAACTCGAAGTGTGTAGTGTTCGATGCACAGTAGATCTTGTGGTTTTTCCTGTCACTTACCACTCCTTTCACACACAACAATGATTAGTTGACGTCAAAAATACCAAAAAGGCAAAGTCAGTTCAGAAGTCCCTACAAGACAAGGCAGAGTCAACAAGACAATGTCTAGTGAAACACTCCAGTGCTGAAGCCAACCTTTAGGGTGACAGCTGCTTTACTTTTTATGTCAAAATGAACGTCAGGTATATGTAAGTTGCTTTAAAAATTGAAGAATCAAAAAATTTCCCTTCCCCTGCTTGAAAATGACGATTAGAGGTCACTTCCAGTTGAAACTAAATAGATTTGTTACTTTAAATTGGTGTGCAACCTCCAAACTTTTCCATTCTTTTGTTACAGGTTCATCTGATTACCTGTCTGTTGTACATTAAAAGCACAGTGTATGTGTGTATGTCCAGGGTCTCCTCCCAAGCCCCTGCATCGATTTCAACCAAATTTGGAGCAGAAACAGCAAGCCTCACGAGTACCAGCAATGTCAGGTTTATAACCTCGTCACTCCAACAGGGAAAAACTGTAGTCTTTACATTCCTTCACATATAGGCTGCATGACAGGCATGTGTGTTGAAACAGCATCGGCCTGCGAAATCGAGCTGTTTTGTAAGGCACCTACATGGCAGCGGCAGAAGACGAAGAGACAGTTTTCCATGCCTCAACATGCAGGCTGCCAACCATGACAGGTGCGTTGTGGTGGAGTGGTATCGGTCTGAATCATCGAACTGCTTTGCATGGCGGCCTGCGAGTCAGGGGCATGGGAGGAGGAGGTATGTTCAGTATATGTATTTACAGGGTGTTTCAAAAATGACCGGTATATTTGAAACGGCAATAAAAACTAAACGAGCAGTGATAGAAATACACCGTTTGTTGCAATATGCTTGGGACAACAGTACATTTTCAGGCAGACAAACTTTCGAAATTACAGTAGTTACAATTTTCAACAACAGATGCCGCTGCGGTCTGGGAAACTCTATAGTACGATATTTTCCACATATCCACCATGCGTAGCAATAATATGGCGTAGTCTCTGAATGAAATTACCCGAAACCTTTGACAACGTGTCTGGTGGAATGGCTTCACATGCAGATGAGATGTACTGCTTCAGCTGTTCAATTGTTTCTGGATTCTGGCGGTACACCTGGTCTTTCAAGTGTCCCCACAGAAGGAAGTCACAGGGGTTCATGTCTGGCGAATAGGGAGGCCAATCCACGCCGCCTCCTGTATGTTTCGGATAGCCCAAAGCAATCACACGATCATCGAAATATTCATTCAGGAAATTAAAGACGTCGGCCGTGCGATGTGGCCGGGCACCATCTTGCATAAACCACGAGGTGTTCGCAGTGTCGTCTAAGGCAGTTTGTACCGCCACAAATTCACGAAGAATGTCCAGATAGCGTGATGCAGTAATCGTTTCGGATCTGAAAAATGGGCCAATGATTCCTTTGGAAGAAATGTCGGCCCAGACGAGTACTTTTTGAGGATGCAGGGACGATGGGAGTGCAACATGGGGCTTTTCGGTTCCCCATATGCGCCAGTTCTGTTTATTGACGAAGCCGTCCAGGTAAAAATAAGCTTCGTCAGTAAACCATATGCATATCGCCGTCATCAATCCTGTGCACTATATCGTTAGCGAATGTCTCTCGTGCAGCAATGGTAGCGGCGCTGAGGGGTTGCCGCGTTTGAATTTTGTATGGATAGAGGTGTAAACTCTGGCGCATGAGACGATACGTGGACGTTGGCGTCATTTGGACCGCAGCTGCAACACGGCGAACGGAAACCCGAGGCCGCTGTTGGCTCACCTGCTGCACTAGCTGTGGTTGCCTTATGCGGTCGCCCTACCTTTCCAGCACGTTCATCCGTCACGTTCCCAGTCCGTTGAAATTTTTCAAACAGATCCTTTATTGTATCGCTTTTCGGTCCTTTGGTTACATTAAACCTCCGTTGAAAACTTCGTCTTGTTGCAACAACACTGTGTTCTAGGCGGTGGAATTCCAACACCAGAAAAATCCTCTGTTCTAAGGAATAAACCATGTTGTCTACAGCACACTTGCACGTTGTGAACAGCACACGCTTACAGCAGAAAGACGACGTACAGAATGGCGCACCCACAGACTGCGTTGTCTTCTATATCTTTCACATCACTTGCAGCGCCATCTGTTGTTGGAAATTGTAACTACTGTAATTTCGAAAGTTTGTCCGCCTGAAAATGTACTGTTGTCCCAAGCATATTGCAACAAACGGTGTATTTCTATCGCTGCTCCTTTAGTTTTTATTGCCGTTTCAAATATACCGGTCATTTTTGAAACACCCTGTAGATATAACAGAGTGCCAGCAATCAGTCGTCCTTTTAAGATTTTATCATGCAAATTCAGATTTCGGCTAGTAGCTAGCCATTCTTAATGCGCTATTTTTTTTATTCTCAATGGATGTAAGTTCCCTGTTCTTCGGGCGTCAGTCACAGTTCTTGGAGTATTCAAAGAACTGTGACTGACGCCCGAACAACAGGGAACCAACATGCATTGAGAATAAAAATTAGCGAATTGAGAATGTCTAGCTACTAGCCGAAATCTGGATTTGCATGATAAAATCTTAAAAGGACGACTGATTGCTGCACTCTGTTATTTATAAGTCACATACAGTCGCTGAGTGCGTCCACTTTCCGAATGGAAGGTAACCTGATGCGTTCAATGTATGTGCCAAAAGCAGTGTCGAGTGATGCTGCGAGGCAAAAGCATTGCATGTACGTCATTTTGATCTTCTAATACTGCTTTGATGCAACTCTCCATGCTACTCTATCTTGCACAACCCTCTTCATCTGAGAGTAACTACTGCAACTTCTAGTCATTCGAACCTGCTTACTGTACTGAACCAGTGCAAGGCAGCACTGCTGACAAATACCTTCAGGAAGGATTTACTAACAAATTTATATTTGATGTTAACAAATCTCTTTCTCAGGAATACTTTGCTTGCTATTACCAGTATGAGTTTGATATCCTCTCCACTTTGACAATTATTCTGCTGTCGAAATAGCAAAACTCATCTGATGCAAAACTCAGTTCCCAATCTTATTTTCTTAGCATCACGTGATTCAAATCGACTATATTTCAGTCGCATTGGGAAAGATTAGGACCTCGTGGGGCATGCCTAAGGATTTTCCAACGAAACTTCTGCAGCGCTGGCCCACATATTACTAAGATTGTTTCGACTAACATGCAGAAGTTTCGCTCGAAAGCCCTTAGACAACCTCTACACAGTCCAAATCTCTCTCAGTGCGATTTCCATATTTTTGAAGCCCTGAAGTAATACATTATTAGCCGTCAATTTCGTTCAGACGAAGACATGCACGCTTTCCTACAAATATGTTTCCATACGCAACGCCATACATTTTTCCGTGAAGGCACTGACTGTCTTGTCTTACAGTGGGACAAATGTGTTAACAGTTATGGTGAGTGCTTTGAAATATATGTAACATGACGATAAATAGTTGGGACGAGAATAGAAGCTTTCGAATTGTGGTGATACAGAAGAATGCTGAAGATTATATGGGTAGATCACATAACTAATGAGGAGGTATTGAATAGAATTGGGGAGAAGAGGAGTTTGTGGCACAACTTGACAAGAAGAAGGGACCGGTTGGTAGGACATGTTCTCAGGCATCAAGGGATCACAAATTTAGCATTGGAGGGCAGTGTGGAGGGTAAAAATCACAGAGGGAGACCCAGAGATGAATACACTAAGCAGATTCAGAAGGACGTAGGTTGCAGTAAGTACTGGGAGATGAAGAAGCTTGCACAGGATAAGTAGCATGGAGAGCTGCATCAAACCAGTCTCAGGACTGAAGACCACAACAACATGGAATACGCCAGTGGGCGACGCCACAGGCAAAAATAAGCCAAATTCAACAGGAGAACAGTTTTATACACAATTTAACAAAATGGTTCAAATGGCTCTGAGCACCATGGTACTCAACTTCTGAGGTCATCAGTCCTCTAGAACTTAGAACTACCTAAACCTAACTAAGGACATCACACACATCCACGCCCGAGGCAGGATTCGAACCTGCGACCGTAGCGGCCTCGCGGTTCCAGACTGTAGCGCCTAGAACCGCTCGGCCACTGCGGCCGGCCACAATTTAACACGCGGGGCGTTCAGGAAGTAATGAAACACGTTTCTTCCCATCTAATTTCGTTTGAAAAATGTGGAAGTTTTTGCGGGATATCGTGGTGTATTGCTGCTTGAGCCCTTATACACTGAAGAGCCGAAGAAACTGGTACACCTGCCTAATACCGCTTAGGGCCCCCGCGAGCATGCAGAAGTGCCGCAACACGACGTGGCATGGACTCGACTAATGTCTGAAGTAGTGCTGGAGGGAACTGATACCATGAATCCTACAAGGCTGTCCATAAATCCGTAACACTACGGCCGGATAGAGATCTCTTCCGAACAAGAGGTTGCAAGGCGTCCCAGATATGCTCAGTAATGTACATGTCTGAGAATTTGGTGGCCAACGGAAGTGTTTAAACTCAGAAGAGGGTTCCTGGAGCCACTCTGTAGCAATTCTGGGCGTGTGGGTTGTCACACTGTCGTGGTGGAATTGCCCAAGTCCGTCGGAATGTACAATGCACATGAATGGATGCAGCTGATCACACAGAGTGCGTCTACATCTACGTCTACATTTATACTCCGCAAGCCACCCAACGGTGTGTGGCGGAGGGCACTTTACGTGCCACTGTCATTATCTCCCTTTCCTGTTCCAGTCGTGTATGGTTCGCGGGAAGAACGACTGTCTGAAAGCCTCTGTGCGCGCTCTAATCTCTCTAATTTTACATTCGTGATCTCCTCGGGAGGTATAAGTAGGGGGAAGCAATATATTCGATACCTCATCCAGAAACGCACCCTCTCGAAACCTGGCGAGCAAGCTACACCGCGATGCAGAGCGCCTCCCTTGCAGAGTCTGCCACTTGAGTTTGTTAAACATCTCCGTAACGCTATCATGGTTACCAAATATCCCTGTGACGAAACGCGCCGCTCTTCTTTGGATCTTCTCTATCTCCTCCGTCAACCCGATCTGGTACGGATCGCACACTACATCTACATCTACATCTACATTTATACTCCGCAAGCCACCCAACGGTGTGTGGCGGAGGGCACTTTACGTGCCACTGTCATTATCTCCCTTTCCTGTTCCAGTCGCGTATGGTTCGCGGGAAGAACGACTGTCTGAAAGCCTCTGTGCGCGCTCTAATCTCTCTAATTTTACATTCGTGATCTCCTCGGGAGGTATAAGTAGGGGGAAGCAATATATTCGATACCTCATCCAGAAACGCACCCTCTCGAAACCTGGCGAGCAAGCTACACCGCGATGCAGAGCGCCTCTCTTGCAGAGTCTGCCACTTGAGTTTGTTAAACATCTCCGTAACGCTATCACGGTTACCAAATAACCCTGTGACGAAACGCGCCGCTCTTCTTTGGATCTTCTCTATCTCCTCCGTCAACCCGATCTGGTACGGATCCCACACTGATGAGCAATACTCAAGTATAGGTCGAACGAGTGTTTTGTAAGCCACCTCCTTTGTTGATGGACTACATTTTCTAAGGACTCTCCCAATGAATCTCAGCCTGGTACCCGCCTTACCAACAATTAATTTTATATGATCATTCCACTTCAAATCGTTCCGCACGCATACTCCCAGATATTTTACAGAAGTAACTGCTACCAGTGTTTGTTCCGCTATCATATAATCATACAATAAAGGATTCTTCTTTCTATGTATTCGCAATACATTACATTTGTCTATGTTAAGGGTCAGTTGCCACTCCCTGCACCAAGTGCCTATCCGCTGCAGATCTTCCTGCATTTCGCTACAATTTTCTAATGCTGCAACTTCTCTGTATACTACAGCATCATCCGCGAAAAGCCGCATGGAACTTCCGACACTATCTACTAGGTCATTTATATATATTGTGAAAAGCAATGGTCCAATAACACTCCCCTGTGGCACGCCAGAGGTTACTTTAATGTCTGTAGACGTCTCTCCGTTGATAACAACGTGCTGTGTTCTGTTTGCTAAAAACTCTTCAATCCAGCCACACAGCTGGTCTGATATTCCGTAGGCTCTTACTTTGTTTATCAGGCGACAGTGCGGAACTGTATCGAACGCCTTCCGGAAGTCAAGAAAAATAGCATCTACCTGGGAGCCTGTATCTAATATTTTCTGGGTCTCATGAACAAATAAAGCGACTTGGGTTTCACACGATCGCTGTTTCCGGAATCCATGTTGATTCCTACATAGTAGATTCTGAGTTTCCAAAAACGACATGATACTCGAGCAAAACACATGTTCTAAAATTCTACAACAGATCGACGTCAGAGATATAGGTCTATAGTTTTGCGCATCTGCTCGACGACCCTTCTTGAAGACTGGGACTACCTGTGCTCTTTTCCAATCATTTGGAACCTTCTGTTCCTCTAGAGACTTGCGGTACACGGCTGTTAGAAGGGGGGCAAGTTCTTTCGCGTACTCTGTGTAGAATCGAATTGGTATTCCGTATGCGTACGTACGTGTCACCTGTTAGTCGTATCTAGACGTATCAGAGATCCCATATCACTCCAACTGCACATACCCCACACCATTACAGGGCCTTCACCAGCTTGTAAAGTCCCATGCTGACATGCAGGGTCCATGGATTCATGAGGTTGTCTCCATACGTGTACGCGGCCATCCGCTCGATACAAATTCCAAACGACACTCGTCCGATGAAGCAACATGTTTCCAGTTATCTGCAGTCCAATGTCGGTGTTGATGGGGCCAGGCGAGGCGTAAAGCTTTGTGCCGTGCAGTCATTATGGGTACACGAATGGGCCTTCTGCTCTGTAAGCCATGTCGATGATGTTTCGTTGAATGGTTTTCACGCTGACACCTGTTGACGGCATGAAAATGTGCAGCAATTTGCGGAAGCGTTGCACTTTTGTCACGTTAAGCGATTCACTTCAGTCGTCATTGGTCCCGTTCTTGCAGGATCTTCTTCTGGGCGCAGCGGTGTCGGAGATTTGCTGTTTTACAGGATATTATTCACTGCAGACTCGTGAAATGGTCGTACGGGAAAATCCCCACTTCATCGCTACCTCGGCGATGCTGTGTCCCTTCGCTCGTGCGCCGAGTATAACACCACGTTAAAGCTCACTTAAATCTTGATAAACTGCCACTGTAGCAGCACTATGCTACACTCCTGGAAATTGAAATCAGAACACCGTGAATTCATTGTCCCAGGAAGGGGAAACTTTATTGACACATTCCTGGGGTCAGATACATCACATGATCACACTGACAGAACCACAGGCACATAGACACAGCCAACAGAGCATGCACAATGTCGGCACTAGTACAGTGTATATCCACCTTTCGCAGCAATGCAGGCTGCTATTCTCCCATGGAGACGATCGTAGAGATGCTGGATGTAGTCCTGTGGAACGGCTTGCCATGCCATTTCCACCTGGCACCTCAGTTGGACCAGCGTTCGTGCTGGACGTGCAGACCGCGTGAGACGACGCTTCATCCAGTCCCAAACATGCTCAATGGGGGACAGATAGGAAGATCTTGCTGGCCAGGGTAGTTGACTTACACCTTCTAGAGGACGTTGGGTGGCACGGGATACATGCAGACGTGCATTGTCCTGTTGGAACAGCAAGTTCCCTTGCCGGTCTTGGAATGGTAGAACGATGGGTTCGATGACGGTTTGGATGTACCGTGCACTATTCAGTGTCCCCTCGACTATCACCAGTGGTGTACGGCCAGTGTAGGAGATCGCTCCCCACACCATGATGCCGGGTGTTGGCCCTGTGTGCCTCGGTCGTATGCAGTCCTGATTGTGGCGCTCACCTGCACGGCGCCCAACACGCATACGACCATCATTGGCACCAAGGCAGAAGCGACTCTCATCGCTGAAGACGACACGTCTCCATTCGTCCCTCCATTCACGCCTGTCGCGACACCACTGGAGGCGGGCTGCACGATGTTGGGGCGTGACCGGAAGACGGCCTAACGGTGTGCGGGACCGTAGCCCAGCTTCATGGAGACGGTTGCGAATGGTCCTCGCCGATACCCCAGGAGCAACAGTGTGCCTAATTTGCTGGGAAGTGGCGGTGCGGTCCCCTACGGCACTGCGTAGGATCCTACGGTCTTGGCGCGCATCCGTGCGTCGCTGCGGTCCGGTCCCAGGTCGACGGGCACGTGCACCTTCCGCCGACCACTGGCGACAACATCGATGTACTGTGGAGACCTCACGCCCCACGTGTTGAGCAATTCGGCGCTACGTCCACCCGGCCTCCCGCATGCCCACTATACGCCCTCGCTCAAAGTCCGTCAACTGCACATACGGTTCACGTCCACGCTGTCGCGGCATGCTACCAGTGTTAAAGACTGCGATGGAGCTCCGTATGCCACGGCAAACTGGCTGACACTGACGGCGGCGGTGCACAAATGCTGCGCAGCTAGCGACTAGCGCCATTCGACGGCCAACACCGCGGTTCCTGGTGTGTCCGCTGTGCCGTGCGTGTGATCATTGCTTGTACAGCCCTCTCGCAGTGTCCGGAGCAAGTATGGTGGGTCTGACACACCGGTGTCAATGTGTTCTTTTTTCCATTTCCAGGAGTGTATGTAACAACTGTGGCAGACACGTGTCGTCTTATGTAGGCGTAACCGACCGCAGCGCCGTATTCTGCCTGCTTAGATATCGCTGTATTTGAATGGGCATGCAGTCTCTTTAGCGCTTCACTGTAGTTTCACCAAGTCCGGGTAGGTGGCATATGTAACGCAGGTGTATCGCAAACAGAGAGCTGTCATTGAGTTTCTGCTGCGATTGCAGAATGTGTACAGAAACGGTGAACAAAAGCACGGTGAGTCGTTGGGACAGGCTCTGTCATCATCGCAACAGGATCGCGCAAACCTGTCCGATCTCCCTCGTGGCGGCCGGGCGCGCACAGCTGTGGCTCCTGCAACGTTGGAATGTGGCAACACTCTCATTCGAGGTGACTGACAGATCACAATCGAACGCCGCATTGCACAGATGAACGTCTGTGTTGTCAGTGCTGAGACACTCACCTACGAATTGGGGTGCTCAAGGGTGTGTCCTCTGGGTTCCTCACTGTCTAACAGAAGACTATAAAGAATAACGGACTGTCCCATGGGAAGCACTATGTGGATAGTGTCGAGTATATTGATGCAGCAAGTCGTTGGCTCCGACGTAGACCAATGAAGTGGTAGCATGCCCTCCCAGAATGGTGGCGTAACGCTGTAGCATTGATCGGAGAGCATTTTGGAACTTACGATTTCTTAGACAAAAGAGTGCGGAATAATATGTTGAATGCAATCCCGAATGAAAGCTACCTGGCTTCTGAAAAAAAAGTGTTGTATTATTCATTGTACACCTCTCGTATAATGAGTATGGAAGTTTTATTTCCATACACTAAACGGACAGCAGCAGATTCTCAACATTTTTCTTCTCTGTAATTCTAATCCCTTTGAAGCTCACACAGATATACTCTCCTGGAAATGGAAAAAAGAACACATTGACACTGGTGTGTCAGACCCACCATACTTGCTCCGGACACTGCGAGAGGGCTGTACAAGCAATGATCACACGCACGGCACAGCGGACACACCAGGAACCGCGGTGTTGGCCGTCGAATGGCGCTAGCTGCGCAGCATTTGTGCACCGCCGCCGTCAGTGTCAGCCAGTTTGCCGTGGCATACGGAGCTCCATCGCAGTCTTTAACACTGGTAGCATGCCGCGACAGCGTGGACGTGAACCGTATGTGCAGTTGACGGACTTTGAGCGAGGGCGTATAGTGGGCATGCGGGAGGCCGGGTGGACGTACCGCCGAATTGCTCAACACGTGGGGCGTGAGGTCTCCACAGTACATCGATGTTGTCGCCAGTGGTCGGCGGAAGGTGCACGTGCCCGTCGACCTGGGACCGGACCGCAGCGACGCACGGATGCACGCCAAGACCGTAGGATCCTACGCAGTGCCGTAGGAGACCGCACCGCCACTTCCCAGCAAATTAGGGACACTGTTGCTCCTGGGGTATCAGCGAGGACCATTCTCAACCGTCTCCATGAAGCTGGGCTACGGTCCCGCACACCGTTAGGCCGTCTTCCGCTCACGCCCCAACATCGTGCAGCCCGCCTCCAGTGGTGTCGCGACAGGCGTGAATGGAGGGACGAATGGAGACGTGTCGTCTTCAGCGATGAGAGTCGCTTCTGCCTTGGTGCCAATGATGGTCGTATGCGTGTTTGGCGCCGTGCAGGTGAGCGCCACAATCAGGACTGCATACGACCGAGGCACACAGGGCCAACACCCGGCATCATGTTGTGGGGAGCGATCTCCTACACTGGCCGTACACCACTGGTGATCGTCGAGGGGACACTGAATAGTGCACGGTACATCCAAACCGTCATCGAACCCATCGTTCTACCATTCCTAGACCGGCAAGGGAACTTGCTGTTCCAACAGGACAATGCACGTCCGCATGTATCCCGTGCCACCCAACGTGCTCTAGAAGGTGTAAGTCAACTACCCTGGCCAGCAAGATCTCCGGATCTGTCCCCCATTGAGCATGTTTGGGACTGGATGAAGCGTCGTCTCACGCGGTCTGCACGTCCAGCACGAACGCTGGTCCAACTGAGGCGCCAGGTGGAAATGGCATGGCATGCCGTTCCACAGGACTACATCCAGCATCTCTACGATCGTCTCCATTGGCGAATAGCAGCCTGCATTGCTGCGAAAGGTGGATATACACTGTACTAGTGCCGACATTGTGCATGCTCTGTTGCCTTTGTCTATGTGCCTGTGGTTCTGTCAGTGTGATCATGTGATGTATCTGACCCCAGGAATGTGTCAATAAAGTTTCCCCTTCCTGGGACAATGAATTCACGGTGTTCTTATTTCAATTTCCAGGAGTGTATGTTGAATGCAATCCCGAATGAAAGCTACCTGGCTTCTGAAAAAAAAAAAGTGTTGTATTATTGATTGTACACCCCTCGTATAATGAGTATGGAAGTTTTATTTCCATACACTAAACGGACAGCAGCAGATTCTCAACATTTTTCTTCTGTGTAATTCTAATCCCTTTGAAGCTCACACAGATATAATAATTTCCGAATCCTTTTGTAAGTGTATTTACCAAAAGCTTCGCACGAAAACAAAAGTGGCAGACAGCAGCACCACCCAATCTGAACTGTCGTCGCTCCCTGGCCACCTGGAGTAAGCCGGAATCTGCGAGTGGTATGACGCCAATGCTCTGGCTTCGAACATACGGTCCGTGGCTGGCGCCAGCATATACCTCGAAGTGTCAAAAGCTGAGGCAACGCAAACATGCAGTAAAAACGTAAAAGTGGTTCGTCCACAAATGAGACCAGGATTCATTGGAAATAAACTTTGCTAGCGTAGGCCAGTGTCCAGCCACGACTTGGTTCCCACCTTTTTCACTTGGACAGTGGTCTTCCGATACTGGAGCTATATCGGTGGGATCAGGTGGATGGTTGCCACAATGTAGAATGTAGGTGCCTTGTTCCCTACCTCTCCCCGCCGCTGCAGACAAGGACGCCGTCTCGTTGCCGAGTGCCGTCGACGGCTGCGTCGTCAGCGACAGAGCGGTCGCAGCGACCAGGAGGGTCGCCAGATGAAGCATGCTGCCCCTTTTTGCGGAATCTGAAAGACGTGAAAAGTCACCTATGGCGGCAGGCAGCCCTGTTTTGCATCTCCATTCACAAATATGTATTGGCGCTGCGTCCAGATCGGACCAGTGAAGCAAAAGATAGGCAGGGGAACATTGGCGGAAGGTAGGAGAAGGTCGGGCAGCTGACAACACACATGTAAACATAGGTTCTTACTTTACGATTTTTGAGAGCGGACATAGCTTAAGATGGGAAAAATATTTAAGTGAATTATTTTTCATTTAAGGATTTTGATGAGGGAGTCTACTCGGGTTATCAGCCGTGTCATGGCGCGTTTTTACGGCAAAGTTGACGAGTTTCCTACTGATCTTCAGGCGAAGTATCAGTTTCATGTCCAGTCAGTATCTTTATAGACGCTGCTCTGCAAGCTCTCTTGCCTCTTCTGCAACGACTGGGCCAGTCGTACGCCTCCGGAAGGCGTGCCTGCAGTAGAAAAAAAAAAAAAAAAAAGGCTCTGAGTACTATGGGACTCAACATCTTAGGTCATAAGTCCCCTAGAACTTAGAACTACTTAAACCTAACTAACCTAAGGACATCACACACACCCATGCCCGAGGCAGGATTCGAACCTGCGACCGTAGCAGTCCCGCGGTTCCGGACTGCAGCGCCAGAACCGCTAGACCACCGCGGCCGGCGGCAGTAGCAAAGAACAGCCTCAACGAAGATAATATATGTTTGATTTTGAACAGACAGAGGTGTTGAGTCGGACAAATGGGTTCTGGGATTCGCTCTCTAAAAGGCGGTGGAAATAGATGTTCATGATGATGTTTTCAACCAGGACTCGATCATCTGAGAGGCAGTGGAGATACGTATCCACATTGATCTTGTCAACCAGGACTCGATCATCAGAGAGGCAGTGAAGATACAGGTAAACGATGATCTTGTGAATTAGGACTCGATCACCAGAGAGGCCAGTGGGTATATACATGTGCATGGCGACCATGACAACCACATATCGTTTTCCAATTCGGCGTGCATGGGATGCAGCGCTAGCAAGAACACGTCACGAGCGCTCTGATGTGAATGCGGCGAAGTCAGCGGATGGAATAGACGGGCAGTAACAGCAGGCGATTCCAGGATCCACCAACACGCCGGGAGTCCGCCCCCTCTACTATCCGCGACATCCTTCCGGAGGCGTGCGATTGGCCCAACCGTTGCAGACGAGGCAGAAGAGCTTGCGGTCCAAGTTGGACATGAACGCGAAACTTGGCCTATAGAAAACTTGGCGAGTAGGAAACTTGTCGAAACGTTGCCACCTCGACTCGGCTGAAAATCCGAGACTTCATCGAATTTCGGCGAGAAACCAGGACGCGCTACTCAGAGAGGCATTTCCACACTTCAACATTTTGTTGGTCCTTGAGTACCGGGTGATCAAAAAGTCAGTATAAATTTGAAAACTGAATAAATTACGGAATAATGTAGATAGAGAGGTGCAGAGCAGATAATTAGTTTAAAATTGATTATGGCATACTACAAGAAACGGAACAAACCTCTGGCAATAACATTTGTAGATTTTAAGAAGGCATATGACTGTCTCCACAGACCTTCAGTATTAAAAATTTTAAGAAATCTAGGTCTCCATCCAAAATTAATTAAAATAATACAACTCACTCTAACCAACACCAAATCAAAAGTGAAGTTTAGAGGAGAAATTTCGGAACCATTCCTCATAAAAACAGGCTTAAGACAAGGTGACTGCATGTCACCATTACTTTTTACTTTTCAACTGTGCACTGGAATACATAATGAGAGAATGGTACAAGGACAATCCAAAGAGGATAAGAATTGGAAGTGCAAAAGATGATATTAGCTTAAACTGCTTGGGATTCGCTGATGATCTTGCTCTCCTAGCCAACACCGTTCAAGAAGCCAGGCAACAAGTGAAATCACTACAAGAAATAGCAGAGAAAGTAGGCCTTAGAATATCATTTGAAAAAACGGAGATTATGCTAACTGATCCACCACTTGCAAACGAAATTACAATAGGAGAACAGGAAATCAAAATTGTTGATAAATTTAAGTATTTAGGCGAAATAATAACATACAATCTAAATGAGAAGCCATCATGGCAAAATAGAATAAAAAAACTGAACTATGCAAATTACATTACCAAAACTACATACAACAAAAAAAGCCTATCTATAGATGCAAAATTAAAACACTATAAAACAGTTACACATCCAGAAATAACGTATGCAGCTGAAACTATCTTCAAAACAACTAATACAGCAGAAATTGACAGAATACTAAAAATAGAAAGAAGAATAATTAGGACATGTATAAATAAACAGTATAAAATAAATGGACATTGGAGAATAGCATCAAATGAAACAGTATATAAGAAAATAGAACCAGTCATGAGGACAATCAGGAAGAAACGCATCTCATTCTTTGGACATCTGATGAGAACTCCAGAAAACAGAATTAGTAAAAAAATAATACAAAAATTGTGGAATAGCAAGAGCGACATTAAATGGATCACAGAAATTAAGGACGATATAAAAGAACTTCAAATTACAGTAGATGACCTAAAAAACAAGACAGAGAAAACCAGAATACTGCAAGACCCGCAAACCAGACTACAAATGAAAATCAATAAAAGGAGTACAGGAAGAGTTGTCTCAGATGAAGAAAGAAAGAAAATATCTGAAAGAATGAAGAAATATCGGGCAGACAGAAGAGAAAAACACCTTTCATATAAGAATAGCCTCTAATAATTATATTACCTAAATATATTAAGTTACTTTCGAACCAAATTGTATCCATTTGTAACAACTTGTTTAGAACTTTGTATTTTTGACTACAGTGGTCCAATGAAGGCCATAAAATAAATAATAATAAGAGAGGTGCAAATTGACACACATGCTTAGAATGACATGGGGTTTCAATAGAACCAAAAAAATACAAAAGTTCAAAAAATTTACGACAGATGGCGCTTCATCTCATCGGAATAGCAATAATTAGCATAACAAAGTAAGACAAAGCAAAAATGATGTTCTTTACAGGGAATGCTCAATGTGTCCACCATAATTCCTCAACAATAGCTGTAGTCGGGGAATAATGTTGTGAACAGCACTATAAAGCATGCCCGGAGTTACGGTGAGGCATTGGCGTCGGATGTTGTCTTTCAGCATCCCTAGAGATGTCGGTCGATCACGATACACTTGCGACTTCAGGTAACCCCAAAGCCAATAATCGCGCGGACTGAGGTCTGGGGACCTGGGAGGCCAAGCATTACGAAAGTGGCGGGTGAGCACACGAACATCACCAAACGACGTGCGCAAGAGATCTTTCACGCGTCTAGAAATGTGGGATGGAGCGCTATCCTGCATAAACATCGTACGTTCCAGCAGGTGTTTATCAGCCAGGCTGGGGATGATGCGATTCTGTAACATATCGGCGTACCCCTCACCCGTCACGGTATCAGTTACAAAACCAGAATCACGCATTGCCTCGAAGAAAAAAGGCCCGTTAACAGTAGATGTGCTAAATCCAACCCATACCGTGACTTTCGCGTCGTGCAATGGAGTTTCCACGACAGTTCTAGGATTTTCGGTAGCCCAAATTCTGCAGTTGTGCACGTCGACAGGCCCTCGGAGCGTGAAATGAGCTTCGTCGGTCCACAACACGTTACTCAACCAATCGTCATCTTCCGCCATCTTTTGAAACGCCCACACCGCAAATACCCTCCGCTTCACTAAATCGCCAGGTAACAGTTCATGATGCCGATGGATTTTGTACGGATAGCATCGGAGGGTACGCTTCGGTGTCAACCAAACAGTAGTGTATGGAACGCCGGTGCGGCGTGCGACTGCACGAGCGCTGACTTCCCCGTGCATAGACGAACCCGCTACAGTTTCAATTTCTTCCTGAACTGTCTCAGCAGCATTACGCCTTGTCCTCGGTCGGCCACTACGCGGTCTATCGTCTAAAAACCCGTGGCTTCGAAATCATTCTCGCCACAGTTGCATTTGTCAACGAACCTTTACCCGTTCGAATCCCCTTCCTTTGGCGATACGATCGTAACGCTGAACTAGCACATTCCCCATTATGATAATACAGCTTCACTGAAAGCGCCTTTTCAGGTAACGTCAACATGCTGCGACTGCTGGCGCATCTGATTCTCTCTCTCATTACAGCTCCTTTTATGCGCAATTGTCATGCGCAGTCACTGACGTTTTGCTGTCCAGCGCCATCTGTCGGGCATTCTGTGAACTTTTTTTTGTTATAATAAAACCCCATATCATTACAAGCATGTATCAATTTTTATCTCTCTATCTACATTATTCCGTGGTTTATTAAGTTTTCTAATTTATACTGTCTTTTTGATCACCCAGTACATTAAAAATAGCAATATATATTTTTTTACCAATGTGTACCAAATAGGAATATTAAATATCTTAGCTGTGGGTAATTCGAGTTCAAAAATCTGTATGAAATGTGTCCAATTTTTATTGGTTGTAAAGACATAGCTGTTTACCAAGATATTTTTTCATTTAGCATATTGGAACCCCAGTTCCAAAGGTTTCCTTGTTGATTGTCATTTTTGCTTTTAAGTTCAGCTTGACGTCCCCCTTGAGTACATATCTGACTTCCTCAACTGTGATTTTAACTGCGGTTTTTAATTCAATTGTCCTGTATCATTTAAGCAAGCTGCACATGTTTGCAGAAGCGGATTATGCTGATGCGGTATCTATGCACGCGTTTCTTAATGGATATGCCGCTGCTGCTTATAGAGAGTATGGTAGAACATTTCGTAACTGTAGAGTACAAGATTCAAGAGCGTTTTCACTAATCCATGTGAGGCAGGTACAATGGCCAGCAGTCACATCTCATCTGAATGTGCATATGTGCAGAGTGTGGGTGAGTAGACATGAGTTAATTGGTAGAACGCAGTCCTTCATAAAGCACATGAAGAATTTCTACACACGTCGGTGTTTCACATACAATAATATGCACGAAATTATGTATGCACAGCCTTTATCCCTAACATTTATAGCGGATTCGACATCTTGCAGAAAGAGAGGAAGGTAAACCGTTGGATTTTTATCATTGGCTAATTGCAAATCACTGAATAATTCGATTCATCCAGTTTACTTACGAAGCTACTGTCACTCTTCACGGTGCTGCGGTATCGTCCAGTGATCATGGCGCAATGCCAGAGTCAGCAACGCACGTCGATACCACAGATATTAGCAATGTCTCACTGCAGTCCGCAACAAGAGATGGGAGATGCAGAGGAAGACAGACCCTCTCTCTAGGCACAGTAGCACCCTCTCACAGGTTTCAATATAGAGGTGAGCATGGAAGGACTTGTGACCCCAGCTGAATCAGTCACTGTCGCCGGGTACGACCGGTGTTAGTCAAGTTTGAGACGGAAACATACTTTTGTAAGTGTTCAATATTCAATAGGCTCTTACTTTACCAGGCGACAGTGCGGAAATGTATCGAACGCCTTCCGGAAGTCAAGGAAAATGGCATCTACCTGGGAGCCTGTATCTAATATTTTCTGGGTCTCACGAACAAATGAAGCGACTTGGGTCTCGCACGATCGCTGTTTCCGGAATCCATGTTGATCCCAACAGAGTGGATTCTGGGTTTCCAAAAATAACATGATACGTGAGCAAAAAACATGTTCTAAAATTCTACAACAGATCGATGTCAGAGATATAGGCCTATAGCTTTGCGCATCTGCTCGACGACCCTTCTTGAAAACTGGACCTACCTGTGCTCTTTTCCAATCATTTGGAACCTTCCGTTCCTCTAAAGACTTGCGGTACACGGCTGTGTGGCTGCATTGAAGAGTTTTTAGCAAACAGAACACAGCATGTTGTTCGCAATGGAGAGACGTCTACAGACGTTAAAGTAACCTCTGGCGTGCCACAGGGGAGTGTTATGGGACCATTGCTTTTCACAATATATAAAGAAATGACCTAGTAGATAGTGTCGGAAGTTCCATGCGGCTTTTCGCGGATGATGCTGTAGTATACAGAGAAGTTGCAGCATTAGAAAATTGCAGCGAAATGCAGGAAGATCTGCAGCGGATAGGCACTTGGTGCAGGGAGTGGCAACTGACCCTTAACATAGACAAATGTAATGTATTGTGAGTACATAGAAGGAAGGATCCTTTATTGTATGATTATACGATAGCGGAACAAACACTGGTAGCAGTTGCTTCTGTAAAATATCTGGGAGTATGCGTACGGAACGATTCGAAGTGGAATGATCATATAAAATTAATAGTTCGTAAGGCGGGTGTCAGGTTGAGATTCATTGGGAGAGTCCTTAGAAAATGTAGTCCCGCAACAAAGGAGGTGGCTTACAAAACACTCGTTCGACCTATACTTGAGTATTGCTCATCAGTGTGGTATCCGTACCAGGTCGGTTTGATAGAGGAGACAGAGAAGATCCAAAGAAGAGCGGCGCGTTTCGTCACAGGATTATTTGGTAAGCGTGATAGCGTTACGGAGATGTTCAGCAAACTCAAGTGGCAGACTCTGCAAGAGAGGCGCTCTGCATCGCGGTGTAGCTTGCTCGCCAGGTTTCGAGAGGGTGCGTTTCTGGATGAGGTATGGAATATATTGCTTCCCCCTACTTATACCTCCCGAGGAGATCACGCATGTAAAATTAGAGGTATTCGAGCGGGCACGGAGGCTTTCCGGCAGTCGTTCTTCCCGCGAACCATAAGCGACTGGAACAGGAAAGGGAGGTAATGACAGTGGCACGTAAAATGCCCTCCGCGACACACCGTTGGGTGGCTTGCGGAGTATAAATGTAGATGCAGATGAGTAGAAGACACTCTGCCCGAAGAGGCCTCAGAAGGCCCAACAGGACCGAACATCCTCTGTGTTGTCCTCACCTGACAGGCATCACTGGATGCAGATATGGAGGGGCACGTAGCCAGCACACTGCTCTCCAAGCCGCTGTCAGTTTTCGTGACCAGAGCCGCTACTTCTCACTCAAGTAGCTCCTCAGTTGGTCTCACAGGGGCTTAGCTCACCCTGCTTGCCAACAGTGCTCGTCAGACCCGGACAGTCTCCCATTCAAGTCGAAGCCTATCCCGGCACTACTTCGGTGATCTGACGGGAGCCGGTGTTAGCACTGCGGCAAGGCAGTTGGCGTACTTCAAGAGAAGAGTTTGTTAATCAGTGCATCGAGTGATGCTTCAATACTTAATGACAGTTGTGAATTATCAAACACTCCAGGGTCAAAGTAATGTATCAAGAAATCTTTTTATCCATTGATGTAATAAACAAATAACATTTCATATGTTGTAGCTCCAATGAGCCAGCTAACAGAGTAATCTGAGAATCCACAGTTAAGACTGTGAAACATCCCCTTTGAAAAATTTATACAACACTATGCTTAAACTGACACACAATATTTTTTAGCGCAACGCAATCTGACTTTCAGAAATCCCTACAAAGGAATGGCCCTGACTAACAATAACCTATACCTTTTATGAATCACTTACCTCACAAAAATCTTCATTACTCGAACTACTGCAATACAGCGAGCGCCACTACTGCCAGCTAAATAAAAGATTCAAACTACGGTAGGCACTAACTACTGATAGGGATAGTTAGCAAATGAAAGATATTAATAGAGAACAAACAATGTATTTACCTTAATAGTCATAATATATATAGCAGTTCATGACAAATTACAAAACTCCGCCATCTCTCTCCCCACATCCACCATTGCTGGCGGCTTACCTCTAACTGCGCAACGCTACGCGCTGTTCACATCCAGCTGCCGCTGCCCAACACTGCAATGGCAGACAACAATGGAAACTAGCCACAGACTGTACACAGCACAGCCAGTGATTTTCATACAGAGAGCTACGTATTAAGGTAAATACATTGTTTGTTCTGTATTAAAATCTTTAATTTGCTAACTATGCCTATCAGTAGTTAGTGCCTTCAGTAGTTTGAATCTTTTATTTAGCTGGCAGTAGTGGCGCTCGCTGTATTGCAGTAGTTCGAGTAACGAAGATTTTTGGTGAGGTAAGTGATTTGTGAAAGGTACAGGTTAATGTTAGTCAGGGCCATTCCTTTGTAGGGATTTCTGAAAGTCAGATTGCGTTGCCCTAAAAAATATTGTGTGTCAGTTTAAGCATAGTCTTGTATAAATTCTTCAAAGGGGATGTTTCAACTGGACGATTGTATTTTCGTCTGATCAAAATGGGTATCAATAACAGTCGTAACTCACATTGGCGGTCCAATGAAAACCCACCTACTTTCGTGGAGAGACATTTTTAAGAACGTTTCTGTGTAAATGTGTCGTGCCATCTGACGGACATTCGTCGATAGAGCCTGCTTCGTCTTACAGTGCCTTTTCTGTCTACATTCGCTTGAAAACGAATTTCCAGCTTTATCGTGAGAGGTTCCTTTGGCTAGAAGCATAGGTATGTTCTTATAACGCGATGGAGCTTCTGCACATTCTAGCTGCCGGGTGACTCATCAACTAAATCTAACATTCCCTGGAAGATGGACTGTGAGAAATGGTCACATTTCGTGGCCACCAACATCCCCGGACCTTGCCCCTTCAGATTTTTGCCTCTGGGGCATAGCTGAAAGACCACGTTTACAAAGAAAAAGTAAAAGCAAGAGACGAATTGATCATTTGGATTATAAACAGTGCTGCCCTAATAGAAAACGCCAAGACAACCTCCGAAGAGCTATACACGTTGTTATCAAGAGAATTCGAAAGTGCCCGCATCTCGTGGTCGTGCGGTAGCGTTCTCGCTTCCCACGCCCGGGTTCCCGGGTTCGATTCCCGGCGGGGTCAGGGATTTTCTCTGCCTCGTGATGGCTGGGTGTTGTGTGCTGTCCTTAGGTTAGTTAGGTTTAAGTAGTTCTAAGTTCTAGGGGACTTATGACCACAGCAGTTGAGTCCCATAGTGCTCAGAGCCATTTGAACCATTTTGAACCAATTCAAAAGTGCACTGAAGTCGCAGGAGAAATTTATGTAATTCAGCTGTCATCTGAATCATTTACCTTTGCTTAACACCTCCTGTGGGTATTTTTAAGGTTAAATTCTGTCAGCTGTATGACAGAAAATGCCTAAACTGTAACTTTGTGAACCATGTACTACTGTTCGTCAAGAATTCGTCTGAATCATTCCGAAATGGATGTGTAAAATAGTGGAAGCATAATAAGCGATTTAAGACTGCAGAGCGGTGGCGTGCACCTAGGTCCAGCGACGCCCTCTTTTGTGTGTCCAGGTGGGTCAGAGCCGACGGCAGACGAAGTGGAAGAGCGCAAGCAAGTGTAGGTATGCCTCGTTGATGTCAATGGGTGCTAGATTAGCATGTAAGTGATCTAGAATAGAGCAGAATGACTGGTGTCTGTGAGAGTTGGCAATACTCTCTTTAGGTTTTAAAGGTTGGCTACAGCGCGCATACGCAAGCTCTGGAATCTAAGATATTGTTGTCGCGCCACGCAGTGCACGGATTAACTACAGTCTATTCACCGAGAGCTGGGACGAAATATAAACAGTGTCACGTGAGCGACTACGCTCGTTTCCAGAGAAAGCATTCGGTGTTCACGTGATACGTAGGGGTGTGGAAAATCCTTGGCGCACCCTTTGCGGCTGGCGGCGTTCAGCTGGCTGCCGAACTGTCACAGCGGATCGTGAGAAACCTGGGCAACAATGTACGAAATAAATTTAACAATAATGTTAAAATAATGTTAAACTGAGTTCATTCTGTCGTAGCAGATTTATTTTCATTCAGGTTGCTAACAAAACGCTCCATTCACACACAATTGTTAATTTTAATAACAATACCAGTAATAATAATGAGAAAGGCCGAAACAAGGTTCACTCTGTCGAACTTGAACTGTTTTCATTGAGGTTTATAACAAACCGCTCCTCTCTCTCTCCTCTATAATGCAGTCTAATTTCCACATTTGAGTTTCCACTCGTGAAGGACAAACGGTTGCACCCATCGTATTCGAAAAAACTACAAAATTAAATTCAAACCTTTCTGAAACTTTTCTCGCTTACACCCCCACAAAAAAATTTAAAGGGGAAAAGTTTGTCGCGTACTATATTTCGGATGATGATTTGGTAAAAGTTCTGCATCAGACGTGAGATTTTAATTTATTACTTCACAATTACTGACTCTATTGCGCAGAAAATTTGCGGACGTCATCAACATATAGTACTGAAGGCAATTATAAAATTATTTTGCTGTGCGACACACAGTTTAGGAGATATGGCGTTATTAATATAGAGTAACGTGAAAAAACAACTTTTCCTGAAAGCTTAAATATTTCTCTTTTTCAGTGACAATAAATTTTAATGTAATGTAAAAAAACGGTTCGATAGGTAGTTCTCGGATCACTTTATCATTCTCAGGTGCCAAATTATAAAAAACACGACTTTCATTTTTTAATTTCTGACGCCCCTGCCTTGTACACACCTCGACGGGAGCGCTGTGGTCACGCGCCTTGCCGTGTTTACAATACGTTTCTTGTTTCGGTGGATGGAGTATAGTGGCAGTTTTGAAGCCAGTGTAGGAGCCCACCTGCTGTTGTGCGCACGTGTGTTGGGCGAGGGGGTCGTCGCCGAGCTGCCGTACTGCCGTGTCCGCCAGCAGCGACACAGGATTTCGTATTTAGTTGATATTTTTTATAATTTGCAGCGCGCTTATTAATTTAAAGAAAAGTGTTTGTGTATGTGCGTAGCAGCAGACGGTAATTTTGATGATGATATGAGTTGAATTCTTAAGGGGAAATCATTGTTAGATTAAGTATTGATTTTTATCATTGATTTCTTTTGTAACTGTCAGGGAATTGTTTCGCTATGTATTCAATTGAGAAGTATTTCAGTCTGTCTGAAGAGTTTGATTAATTTGTAATATTGCTTTGATGCCACTGGAGGCAGATTCACAAACGAAGCGATTATTCAAAGAGCTTCCAGCGTTTTGTTAATTGAATGAGAAAGAATCGCTTTCAAAATACACTACTGGAAATTGAAATAAGAACACCGTGAATTCATTGTCCCAGGAAGGGGAAACTTTATTGACACATTCCTGGGGTCAGATACATCACATGATCACACTGACAGAACCACAGGCACATAGACACAGGCAACAGAGCATGCACAATGTCGGCACTAGTACAGTGTATATCCACCTTTCGCAGCAATGCAGGCTGCTATTCTCCCATGGAGACGATCGTAGAGATGCTGGATGTAGTCCTGTGGAACGGCTTGCCATGCCGTTTCCACCTGGCGCCTCAGTTGGACCAGCGTTCGTGCTGGACGTGCAGACCGCGTGAGACGACGCTTCATCCAGTCCCAAACATGCTCAATGGGGGACAGATCCGGAGATCTTGCTGGCCAGGGTAGTTGACTTACACCTTCTAGAGCACGTTGGGTGGCACGGGATACATGCGGACGTGCATTGTCCTGTTGGAACAGCAAGTTCCCTTGCCGGTCTAGGAATGGTAGAACGATGGGTTCGATGACGGTTTGGATGTACCGTGCACTATTCAGTGTCCCCTCGACGATCACCAGTGGTGTACGGCCAGTGTAGGAGATCGCTCCCCACACCATGATGCCGGGTGTTGGCCCTGTGTGCCTCGATCGTATGCAGTCCTGATTGTGGCGCTCACCTGCACGGCGCCAAACACGCATACGACCATCATTGGCACCAAGGCAGAAGCGACTCTCATCGCTGAAGACGACACGTCTCCATTCGTCCCTCCATTCACGCCTGTCGCGACACCACTGGAGGCGGGCTGCACGATGTTGGGGCGTGAGCGGAAGACGGCCTAACGGTGTGCGGGACCGTAGCCCAGCTTCATGGAGACGGTTGCGAATGGTCCTCGCCGATACCCCAGGAGCAACAGTGTCCCTAATTTGCTGGGAAGTGGCGGTGCGGTCCCCTACGGCACTGCGTAGGATCCTACGGTCTTGGCGTGCATCCGTGCGTCGCTGCGGTCCGGTCCCAGGTCGACGGGCACGTGCACCTTCCGCCGACCACTGGCGACAACATCGATGTACTGTGGAGACCTCACGCCCCACGTGTTGAGCAATTCGGCGGTACGTCTACCCGGCCTCCCGCATGCCCACTATACGCCCTCGCTCAAAGTCCGTCAACTGCACATACGGTTCACGTCCACGCTGTCGCGGCATGCTACCAGTGTTAAAGACTGCGATGGAGCTCCGTATGCCACGGCAAACTGGCTGACACTGAAGGCGGCGGTGCACAAATGCTGCGCAGCTAGCGCCATTCGACGGCCAACACCGCGGTTCCTGGTGTGTCCGCTGTGCCGTGCGTGTGATCATTGCTTGTACAGCCTTCTCGCAGTGTCCGGAGCAAGTATGGTGGGTCTGACACACCGGTGTCAATGTGTTCTTTTTTCCATTTCCAGGAGTGTATTAGTGAAATTTTCGTTATTTTTCTGTTCAATGATGTTTCGCCCTGCGTAGTAATATGTTGTTCAAATCTGACGTCATTCTCTGTAGAAACTGGAACATTAATTGTGGACACCCCGTATAATTAGAGCTGAGGCTGGAATATTTCACGTCCCCGTCGGCAGTATATATGAAGACAGTAACTTGTTCTCGAAAGAACAGTTACTGTTGATGACCATGCAGCTTTTCCCTGGAATAAATGATGACTAACTGACAACCTCAGCTGCCGACAGGTGTTGCTGTTATACCTCGATGGTCATCAACAGTAACTGTTCTTTCGAGAACAAGTTACTGTCTTCATATATATAGTTAATGGCTACCCAGCCATTGGCCTTCGTCTGTGCGAATGCGCACAAGTTGCCCAAACTCTTACGGGAATCGCCAGAGCGTGCGCGAGTAATGAGTGAGTGGGCAAATGTCTATAGGGTACAATACATATGTGGAATTGTGGACAGTTGGGAATGTGAGTCTCACGGGAAGCGTGCAAGGGATAAGTCCCTGCAGTCGCGCTATTCACCTGTGTCCTCGGTGGCTCATATGGATAGACCGTCTGCCATGTAAGCAGGAGATCCCGGGTTCGAGTCCCGGTCGGGGCACACATTTTCAGTTGTCCACATCGAGGTATAACACCTGTCGGCAGCTGAGGTTGTCAGTTAGTCATCATTTAAATCTCCAGTTTAGTGGAGTCGCAGAAAATGACTGCTGGAACTCAGCGAGAATTCTGTAAGGAATAAGAAGTTTGTTCCGCATTTCTAAAAGGGGGGGGGGCAAGAACCTCCTCGCCCTCCTCCCTCCCCCGCCCCCCCCCCCACGCTCCCCACCACACCCCTCTCAGGGATTGAGGACGTTATTTCAGAAATTACACAATCGTGTCAAGTTTGTAAACAATTTGGTGGTAGGAGCCCACTCATCAGTACGACTTTGCTCCCACTCTGACCAGCTGGATGGATCAGCTACATTTACATAGCCGCGCGGCATTAGCCGAGCGGTCTCAGGCGCTTCAGTCATGGGCTGTACGGCTGGTCCCGGAGGAGGTTCGAGTCCTCCCTCGGGCATGGGTGTGTGTGTTTGTCCTTAGGATAATTTAGGTTAAGTAGCGTGTAAGCTTAGGGACTGATGACCTTAACAGTTAAGTCTCATAAGATTTCACACACACATATATACATACACACTCCGCAATCCACCATACGGTACGTGGCGGAGGGTACCTCGTACCACAACTAGCATCTTCTCTCCCTGTTCCACTCCCAAACAGAACGACTGGAAAATGACTGCCTATATGCCTCTGTACGAGCCCTAATCTCTCTTATCTTATATTTCGCGGAAAGACCACAAAGATAAGTTGGCGGTAGAAAAATTGTACAGCAGCCAGCCTCAAATGTTGGTTCTCTAAATTTCCTCAGTGACGATTCACGAAAAGAACGCCTCCTTTCTTCCAGAGACTCCCACCCGAGTTCCTGAAGCATTTCCGTAATACTCGCGTGATTATCAAACCTACCAGTAACAAACCTAGCAGCCCGCCTCTGAATTGCTTCTATGTCCTCCCTCAATCCGACCTGATAGGGATCCCAAACGCTCGAGCAGTACTCAAGAATACGTCGTATTAGTGTTTTATAAGCGGTCTCCTTTTACAGATGAACCACATCTTCCCAAAATTCTACCAATGAACCGAAGACGACTATCCGCCTTCCCCACAACTGCCATTACATGCTTGTCCCACTTCATATCGCTCTGCAGTGTTACGCCCAAATATTTAATCGACGTGACTGTCTCAAGCGCTACACTACTAATGGAGAATTCAAACATTACAGCATTCTTTTTCATATTCATCTGCTTTAATTTACATTTATCTATATTTAGAGTTAGCTGCCATTCTTTACACCAATCACAAATCCTGTATCCTCCTACAGTTACTCAACGACGACACCTTCCCGTACACCACAGCATCATCAGCAAACAGCCGCACATTGCTATCTACCCTATCCAAAAGACCATTTATGTAGATAGAAAACAACAGCGGACCTACCACACTTCCCTGGGACACTCCAGATGATATCCTCACCCCCGATGAACACTCACCATCGAGGACAACGTACTGGGTTCTGTTACTTAAGATGCACTGAACCGGTTGATAAGGTTGTCATAAAGCGGTTGTATCCTGTCCTGAGCCAAGCTGGCCCATCACTGTTCTAACTGGTCGTTTATATCCAGAATACTGGCACAAGAACAGATCTGATGTTCGAGTTCGACCCGCAGATATTTCATTGGGGGAAGATCTGGGGCTACTGCTACATTGGCGAGACGTGATCTTGCTGTCCATGGGAGTACCTGATCATAGCGACAGCTGCCTGTGTCGACAGGTGCTTGTGTCACGTTGAAAAATGGCGCCACGATACTGTCGTGAGAGGGGTATCACATGAGGACGTAGGACGTACGTGATGTACTGTTGCGCCACGCGAGTTCCCTCTACGATCACTGGTCGTCACCTGAAATCGTACCCAAGGCCTCCTCACACCATTACGTCAAAAATAACACCACTGTGCCTCTCCTAAACATTGGAGGAATGGAGCCTCTCTACGTCGCCGTCATACTCGTTGAAGATGATCACGCAGGGTAGTGCCGAATCCTGATACATCTCTAGACACAATGCGACTCCTTCATCAGCAGACCATGCTTCGCACCGACAGCCCCACTCCACACGCAGCCGTTGACAGTAGCCTACATGCTGGACGGTTATTCCGTTGTCTGGCTGCAGTTACTCTGCGACCAATGGTACGAGACGAACACAGAATGTTATCGGATGGCAAGCACAGATGTGCCTCTGTGTTCAACACGGCGATCCTCTGTTGTGGTAGTCACACGTTGTCAACTGGAACCTTGAAGAGGACTGCGCCTCCCATCACATTCCCATGCAATCCATCATCGGTCCACTGTCAGATCCAAATACACCGCAAATATTGCAGAGTTCGACAGGCTGACGCTTTCAAACTATGTCATATGCTGATAACGCTGTCTCGCACGAGTACGTGGCATCGCTGTTCTTCACAGCCGTTAGTTAACAATCTGATCATCTACCAGACCTAGTAACAACACGAGCGACACTAATGCACTCTAGAGAATGTCAGATCAAACACCTATCAACTGTCTAAATTTCCAAATTGTTATTTTATTGGGCTACCAGTTTCAGCGATATTTCATGCCATCTTCAGGCACTCTGACCGATGTGTAGGAAAATTCCCATCTTTGGTCCAGTCAAAACAGGGTCCAACATTCAAAGACTGTATATTTCTACTTGAGGCAGCTATAACTTCAGGTGGCGGGTGGTGTTTGAAGTGATCACTGTCTCAAGTAGAAATTTACAGACACCAGTTTTTGAAAGCCGACCCCTATTTTGACTGGACCAAAGGTGGGAATCTTTCTACACGCAGGTCAGGGGCCTGAAGATAGCATAATATAGCGCCAAAAGTGGTAGCCCAATAAAATAGTAATTTGAAAATTTAGACGGCTGAAACGCATTTGATTTGCATTCATACTGTACTGAACAACTGTGGTCTCACAACCATCTATGAAAAGATGGACATACAGACATCTAACACACTCTTGTGGCCGCTCTGCCTGTCATACGGACACAACTCTAATTGTTTACATTCCCAACAATGGTGTATGTAGGAGGGCAGTTCAATAAGTAATGCAACACATTTTTTTTCTCGGCCAATTTTGGTTGAAAAAACCGGAAATTTCTTGTGGAATATTTTCAAACATTCCCGCTTCGTCTCGTATAGTTTCATTGACTTCCGACAGGTGGCAGCGCTGTACGGAGCTGTTAAAATGGCGTGTGTAACGGATGTGCGTTGCAAACAACGGGCAGTGATCGAGTTTCTTTTGGCGGAAAACCAGGGCATCTCAGATATTCATAGGCGCTTGCAGAATGTCTACGGTGATCTGGCAGTGGACAAAAGCACGGTGAGTCGTTGGGCAAAGCGTGTGTCATCATCGCCGCAAGGTCAAGCAAGACTGTCTGATCTCCCGCGTGCGGGCCGGCCGTGCACAGCTGTGACTCCTGCAATGGCGGAGCGTGCGAACACACTCGTTCGAGATGATCGACGGATCACCATCAAACAACTCAGTGCTCAACTTGACATCTCTGTTGGTAGTGCTGTCACAATTGTTCACCAGTTGGGATATTCAAAGGTTTGTTCCCGCTGGGTCCCTCGTTGTCTAACCGAACACAATAAAGAGCAAAGGAGAACCATCTGTGCGGAATTGCTTGCTCGTCATGTGGCTGAGGGTGACAATTTCTTGTCAAAGATTGTTACAGGCGATGAAACATGGGTTCATCACTTCGAACCTGAAACAAAACGGCAATCAATGGAGTGGCGCCACACTCACTCCCCTACCAAGAAAAAGTTTAAAGCCATACCCTCAGCCGGTAAAGTCATGGTTACAGTCTTCTGGGACGCTGAAGGGGTTATTCTGTTCGATGTCCTTCCCCATGGTCAAGCGATCAACTCTGAAGTGTATTGTGCTACTCTTCAGAAATTGAAGAAACGACTTCAGCGTGTTCGTAGGCACAAAAATCTGAACGAACTTCTCCTTCTTCATGACAACGCAAGACCTCACACGAGTCTTCGCACCCGAGAGGAGCTCACAAAACTTCAGTGGACTGTTCTCCCGCATGCACCCTACAGCCCCGATCTCGCACCGTCGGATTTCCATATGTTTGGCCCAATGAAGGACGCAATCCGTGGGAGGCACTACGCGGATGATGAAGAAGTTATTGATGCAGTACGACGTTGGCTCCGACATCGACCAGTGGAGTGGTACCGTGCAGGCATACAGGCCCTCATTTCAAGGCGGCGTAAGGCCGTAGCATTGAATGGAGATTACGTTGAAAAATAGTGTTGTGTAGCTAAAAGATTGGGGAATAACCTGGTGTATTTCAATGCTGAATAAAACAACCCCTGTTTCAGAAAAAAAATGTGTTGCATTACTTATTGAACTGCCCTCGTACGTGTACGAAGTTATGCTGACGTCCAGCCGTGTCCACCGGGAACTGCACTTTGTCTTTGTCGGGCAGAGTATGTACCATTAAGACAAACAACAAAATTTCCACGATATCGATGCGATCTCCGCTCGCTTCTTGTTCTCGAGGGGCAGCACGCTCTCTGGAAGAGAGCAGGCGACCCTTCATGCACCTCGCGCACCAGTCAAGTCCCGCGTGGAGGTCTGTCTGGGAGAACCTGTCCCGAGCCGTAAATCTCCTCCCCCTGGTGGATAACAGACTGCTGGCGCGCTGAAGACAGGGGTGGGCGTGGAGGGGACTGCAACCGGCTGATGGATGGCGCGTTTCGCTGCCGATTCAATGCAATCTGGCGCTCGGATCGGACCATCTGTGCCCCCGGCGCATCCGGGAGAGGCCGCGGTTCGAGGAACGTCCTGTTGCACAGCGAAACACCTCTAGGCCGCTCTTCTCCCACGATCCTAGCCCAGCTCGGCGATTATAGGAAGCGGCTTTTCGTAAAGACCTGGTTGCTGTGCGTTTGAACGATTTATGTCCCTATTGTTTACAGACAGCTACGAAAGCTTTTATGATAGAAGAGACGTGCATTCGTAGGGATTTTGAGCGGCGCGGATACTAAATGGCATTGGTAGGTTTCCAGAGGTACAGAGTTTGGAAAAAAATATGGAAACACTTGCGAGAAATGTATTCTTGAAGATAAACTGAGATGCTAGCCGAGCCAACAGGTGGCGCTGTTGTACTTGAGCACGAAAGGCACCTGTGCAGTTCCATCAACACGTTGCGTGTGTCAGCCGCGGTCAGAACAGTGTGTAAGTAGGCCGTTTAGGTTTTTATACAGGGTTATTACAAATGACTGAAGCGATTTCACAGCTCTACAATAACTTTATTATTTGAGATATTTTCACAATGCTTTGCACACACATACAGAAACTCAAAAAGTTTTTTTAGGCATTCACAAATGTTCGATATGTGCCCCTTTAGTGATTCGGCAGACATCAAGCCGATAATCAAGTTCCTCCCACACCCGGCGCAGCATGTCCCCATCAATGAGTTCGAAAGCATCGTTGATGCGAGCTCGCAGTTCTGGCACGTTTCTTGGTAGAGGAGGTTTAAACACTGAATCTTTCACATAACCCCACAGAAAGAAATCGCATGGGGTTAAGTCGGGAGAGCGTGGAGGCCATGACATGAATTGCTGATCATGATCTCCACCACGACCGATCCATCGGTTTTCCAGTCTCCTGTTTCAGAAATGCCGAACATCGTGATGGAAGTGCGGCGGAGCACCATCCTGTTGAAAGGTGAAGTCGGCGCTGTCGGTATCCAGTTGTGGCATGAGCCAGTTTTCCGCGGGCTACGCGTGAAACTTGCCCACACGCGTTCAACCGTTTCTTTGCTCACTGCAGGCCGACCCGTTGATTTCCCCTTACAGAGGCATCCAGAAGCTTTAAACTGCGCATACCATCGCCGAATGGAGTTAGCAGTTGGTGGATCTTTGTCGAACTTCGTCCTGAAGTGTCGTTGCACTGTTATGACTGACTGATGTGAGTGCATTTCAAGCACGACATACGCTTTCTCGGCTCCTGTCGCCATTTTGTCTCACTGCGCTCTCGAGCGCTCTGGCGGCAGAAACCTCAAGTGCGGCTTCAGCCGAACAAAACTTTATGAGTTTTTCTACGTATCTGTAGTGTGTCGTGACCATATGTCAATGAATGGAGCTACAGTGAATTTATGAAATCGCTTCAATCATTTGTAATAGCCCTGTATTGGTAACGCCACGTAGCGCTCTGTATGAAAATCACTTGCTTTGCTGTGTGCAGTCTGTGGGTGGTTTGCATTGTTGTTCGCTATTGTAGTGTTGGGCAGCTGGATGTTAACAGCGCGTAGCGTTGCGCAGTTGGAGGTGAGCCGCCAGCAGTGGTGGATGTGGGGAGAGAAATGGCAGAGTTTTGAGAGCGGATGATCTGGACGTGTGTTCATCAGAGACACAGTAAATTTGTAAGACTGGATGTCATGAACTGCTACATTTGTTATGACTTTTGAACACTTTTAAGGTAAATACATTGTTTGTTCTCTATCAAAATCTTTCATTTGTTAACTATGCCTATCAGTAGTTAGTGCCTTCAGTAGTTTGAATCTTTCATTTAGCTGGCAGTAGTGGCGCTCGCTGTATTGCAGTAGTTCGAGTAACGAAGATTTTTGTGAGGTAAATGATTTGTGAAAGGTATAGGTTAATGTTAGTCAGGGCCATTATTGAAAGTCAGATTGCGTTGCGCTAAAAATATTGTGTGTCAGTTTAGTGTTGGTCAGAATAGGTAAAGAGCGAAATGTCTGAGTACGTTCAGTTCTGCCCAGCTGTTTGAAAATCAAATAATGTAAGAGGTTTATCAGCACAGTAATTCATTAATTTTTCTAACGGGACGTTTCAAGTATTGTGTGTAGTCGGAGCTTAGTGACTTCGAACGTGACCAGATAACTCTTGGTGCTCGTCCGATGGATCATTCCGTAACCAGTTCGACACTGTCTGCTGTTTCAAAAGGCATCTTATCGAAAATTTATAGCACATACAAGGCAAGCGAAGAAACACCGTCCACTAAGTTACGAAGCGGACGAAAGTACGTGTTGCGTAATGAAAAATAAGATGACGACAGCTGCAAACGTCACTGCAGAACTGAATGCCGCGCTCGCGGATTTTGTCAGCGCCGAAGCGACCCGAATGGAGCTCCAGAAGCTACGAACTGCGGGGCGGGCTGGGATTCGAAAACCGCTCATCAGGCATGCACATACCCGTAAGAGGAAAACTGAGTCAGAGCCACGGAACCTGGGCTATGGAGCAATGGAAGAATGTCCGCTGGGTAGGATGCGTCTTGTTCCACATTATTTGAACTTCCCGGCCGAGTTTACATCCGGAGAGTGAAACATAGCCATACCGTTGTATTCCATGGGCCTCATGATTGCCTTGCAAGGTTGCATTAACTTATTGATTGGCGACTCCATGGCGTATTGTGTGCACCACGACCAAATAGTGGATGGAATTGGAAAGAAAATCAGCATTGGCGGTATTTTGTTGCTTTATTGTCAACAAAATCGATTTTCGGTCACTTAGTGACCATCCTCAGTGCTGTAATATACAATTAAAATTGGTAGGGACTGGTGTTGTCGTTGTGGTCTTCAGTCCTGAGACTGGTTTGATGCTGCTCTCCATGCTGCTCTATCCTGCGCAAGCTCATTCATCTCTGAATAATGGGCTGCAACCCGCATCCTACTGAATCTGCTTAGTGTATTCATCTCTTGGTCTCCCTCTACGATTTTTACCCTCCACCCTGTCCTCCAGTACTAAATTGGTGATCCCTTGATGCCTCAGAACATCTCCTACCAACCGATCCCTTCTTCTAGTCTAGTTGTGCCACAAACTCCTCTTCTCCCCAATTCTATTCAAGACCTCCTCATTAGTTATGTGATCTACCCATCTAATCTTCAGCATTCTTCTGTAGCACCACATTTCGAAAGCTTCTATTCTCTTCTTGTCTAAACTATGTTTCACTTCCATACATGGCTGCACTCCAACAAATACTTTCAGAAACGACTTCCTGACACTTAAATCAATAGATATTAACAAATTTCTCTTCTTCAGAAACGCTTTCCTTGCCATTGCCAGTCTACATTTTATATCACATAAACTGATCGCTCTAAGCTTGTGGTTATAGCTTGATACCAGTACCTACCAATTTTAATTGTATATTACAGCACTGAGGATGGTCACTAAGTGACCGAAAATCGATTTTGCTGACAATAAAACAACAAAATACGGCCAATGCTGATTTTCCTTCCAATTCTTGCATTGACTTTCAAGGATTATGTACCATTTTCCCGGATCAGGTCCATCCCTTGATACGTCCGCAGCTCGGTCTATTGGTTAGAGTTGCTGCCTCTGGATCACGGGGTCACGGGTTCGATTCCCGGCCGGTTTGGAGATTTTCTCTGACAGGGGACTGGGAGTCTGTGCTGCCATCATCATCATCATCATCATCATCATTAGTGACAGTGGTAAAATTGGACTGTGAAAAACTTGGAACTGTACTGTCGCTGATGACCAGGCAGTTGAGCGCCCCACTGAGCAAACATCATCGTCACCATCACGATCATCATCTTCATCATCCCATGGTACAATGTTTGTTCCCCAGTGTGCAGTGTTGCAAGAAGACCTTTGTGAGTGCGAGGTTGGGTTGTCATATAATCCCTGGCCATCACAGCCACCAAATCTCAATATTACTCTGCCTTTGTGATCTACTTTGCAGAGATCGTCACCTGAACTTGCCACTGTTTTGCAGAAAGATCGTACCCTGGCCTGAATTCATCCATTCCGAGACGGCTGGAAGCTGTTTTGAATGCCAACGTTTTTCTAACGCTGTATTAGGCGTAGTAATGTGTTGTAATAAGTGTCCAAGGAATAGAAAAGCAACTGGAATCACTCAACAGAGGAAAGTCCACTGGACCTGACGGTATACCAATTCGATTCTACACAGAGTACGCGAAAGAACTTGCCCCCCTTCTAACAGCCGTGTATCGCAAGTCTCTAGAGGAACGGAAGGTTCCAAATGATTGGAAAAGAGCACAGGTAGTCCCAGTCTTCAAGAAGGGTCGTCGAGCAGATGCGCAAAACTATAGACCTATATCTCTGACGTCGATCTGTTGTAGAATTTTAGAACATGTTTTTTGCTCGAGTATCATGTCGTTTTTGGAAACCCAGAATCTACTATGTAGGAATCAACATGGATTCCGGAAACAGCGATCGTGTGAGACCCAACTCGCTTTATTTGTTCATGAGACCCAGAAAATATTAGATACAGGCTCCCAGGTAGATGCTATTTTTCTTGACTTCCGGAAGGCGTTCGATACAGTTCCGCACTGTCGCCTGATAAACAAAGTAAGAGCCTACGGAATATCAGACCAGCTGTGTGGCTGGATTGAAGAGTTTTTAGCAAACAGAACACAGCATGTTGTTATCAACGGAGAGACGTCTACAGACGTTAAAGTAACCTCTGGCGTGCCACAGGGGAGTGTTATGGGACCATTGCTTTTCACAATATATATAAATGACCTAGTAGATAGTGTCGGAAGTTCCATGCGGCTTTTCGCGGATGATGCTGTAGTATACAGAGTAGTTGCAGCATTAGAAAATTGTAGCGAAATGCAGGAAGATCTGCAGCGGATAGGCACTTGGTGCAGGGAGTGGCAACTGACCCTTAACATAGACAAATGTAATGTATTGCGAATACATATAAGGAAGGATCCTTTATTGTATGATTATATGATAGCGGAACAAACACTGGTAGCAGTTACTTCTGTAAAATATCTGGAAGTATGCGTGCGGAACGATTTGAAGTGGAATGATCATATAAAATTAATTGTTGGTAAGGCGGGTACCAGGTTGAGATTCATTGGGAGAGTCCTTAGAAAATGTAGTCCATCAACAAAGGAGGTGGCTTACAAAACACTCGTTCGACCTATACTTGAGTATTGCTCATCAGTGTGGGATCCGTACCAGATCGGGTTGACGGAGGAGATAGAGAAGATCCAAAGAAGAGCGGCGCAGGGTTATTTGGTAACCGTGATAGCGTTACGGAGATGTTTAGCAAACTCAAGTGGCAGACTCTGCAAGAGAGGCGCTCTGCACCGCGGTGTAGCTTGCTCGCCAGGTTTCGAGAGGGTGCGTTTCTGGATGAGGTATCGGATATATTGCTTCCCCCTACTTACACCTCCAGAGGAGATCACGAATGTAAAATTAGCGAGATTAGAGCGCGCACGGAGGCTTTCAGACAGTCGTTCTTCCCGCGAACCATACGCGACTGGAGCAGGAAAGGGAGGTAATGACAGTGGCACGTAAAGTGCCCTCCGCCACACACCGTTGGGTGGCTTGCGGAGTATAAATGTAGATGTAGATGTATTTCTGGTGTATCCATATGTTTGTCCACTATCTGTATGCGATACCATGTGTCTGCGCACAGGTCCACGGTTGACATAAATTGCGGTCCGGTGGTTTGTCGGCACAAAGCTTCTTCCATGACGTTACGATCAGGAGAATTTGTTGGCCAAGACACCAAAGTAAGCTATCAGACGTTTCTTCAGCACCTCTTCAGGAGAACACTGGTCATGTGATACGGAAGATGCCATTGGCATGGTCATGTGACATGGACAATTATCGTGCTGGAATATTCCATCGCTGTCGGAAAAGGCATCAAGCGTGAATGGATGTTAGCGGTCTGGAGTAACGTTCATATAGTCCAACAACTGTCATTGTGCCTTGGATTAGTAACACACGTCCCATATAGTAGTGGATCGTTTCGCTTATTTTTCCGCAGTACATTACAGTTATTTATGTTCAAGGTGAGCTGTCAGCCCTTGCCACAAATCATCGACCCTCGGCGCGGCTTCCTACATTTCGCCACAGTCTTCTGGCGTTGCTGCCTCCTCAGACAACCACGTCATATGCGAATAGTCTTTTGGAGCTTCCGACTTACTCACTAGATCATTTATGTACCGGGTGATCAAAAAGTCAGTATAAATTTGAAAACTTTATAAACCACGGAATAATGTAGATAGAGAGGTAAAAATTGACACACATGCTTGGAATGACATGGGGTTTTATTAGAACAAAAAAAAAACAAAGTTCATAAAATGTCCGCGTGATAGACCTCTTGCGCGCGTAGTTTGGTGATGATCGTGTACTCAGCCGCCACTTTCGTCATGCTTGGCCTCCCAGGTCCCCAGATCTCAGTCCGTGCGATTATTGGCTTTGGGGTTACCTGAAGTCGCAAGTGTATCGTGATCGACCGACATCTCTAGGGATGCTGAAAGACAACAACCGACACCAATGCCTCACCATAACTCCGGACATGCTTTATAGTGTTGTTCACAACATTATTCCTCTACTACAGCTATTGTTGAGGAATGATGGTGGACATATTGAGCATTTCCTGTAAAGAACATTATCTTTGCTTTGTCTTACTTTGTTATGCTAATTATTGCTATTCTGATCAGATGAAGCGCCATCTGTCGGACATTTTTTGAACTTCTCTATTTTTTGGTTATAATAAAACCCCATGTCATTTCAAGTATGTGTGTCAATTTTTACCTCTCTATCTACATTATTCCGTGATTTATTCAGTTTTCAAATTTATACTGACTTTTAGGTCACCCGGTATATGGTAAGCAGTAATGGCCCTATCACACTCCATAGGGGTACTCCAGAAATTATCTTTAAATCTGTCGGTTTGGTTTCATTAAGAGCAACGTGTTGAATTCCATCTGCAAGGAAGTTCTATATCCACTCGCAAAACTGGTCCGATACTCGGGTAAGCTCGTATTTCTCCATTAAACGACAGTGTGGTACTGTAGGTTTCCTTTAAGTCAAGGAACACATCAGCCTGGACGCCAAGTTTACGTCGTAATGTATCTCAGAGACGAAGAGAGAGAGAGAGAGAGAGACAGAGTTGAGTTTCACCGTATCTCTTTTTGCGGAATCCATGTTAATTTTTACAGCAAACTTTCATCCTCCAATGCCGTTATAACACGTCAGCATAAAAAGTATTCCTAAAGTCTACAACAGACTGACGCTAGCGGTTGTTGTTGTTTTCAGTCCGACGACTGGTATGGTGCAGCTCTCCATGCTACTCTATTCCGTACAAGCCTCTCATTGCTGAATAACCACTACAACCTACACCCGTCAGGATCTGCTTATGTTCATCTCTTGGTCCCCCTCTGCCCTTTTTACGCCCCAAACTTCACTCCAATATTAAATTGCTGATCCATTGAAGTCCCAGAACGCGTCCTATCGATATTTCCTTTGTTTTAGTCAACAAACTTCTTGTCTCCCCAATTCTATTCCGTACTTCCTCATTACTTATTCGATCAATCCATCTAATCTTCAGCATTCTCCTGTAGCACCATGTGTCTCTTGCCTAAACGGTTTATCGTCCAAGTTTCATTCCATGAAAGACTACACTCCAGAAAAATCCTTCGTCAAACACTTTCTAGCATTTAAGCCAATATTTTATGTAAAGAAAATGCTCTTCTTCAGAAACGCTTCTCTTGCTATGGATAGTCTACATTTTATATCCTCTCTATTTCGACCGTCATCAGTTCTTTTACTGTCCAAATAGCAAAACTCATCTGCTACTTTTGGTGTCCCATTTCCTAATCCAATTTCCTCAGAAATGCGTGATTTGATTCCATTACATTTTATTACCCTTCTTTTGCTTTTACTGATCTTCATCTGATATCCTCCTTTCAGGATACTGTCCATTCCATTCAACTGTTTTTCGAAGTCCTTTCCTAACAGTATTACAATGTCATTGGTAAAACACAATGTTTTTATTTCTTCTACAGGAACTTTAATTCCTCCTCCAAACTCTTTTTTAGCTTCCTTTACTGCTTGCTCAAAGTAGAAATTGAGTCACACTGGTGACAGGCTACAATCTTGTCTCACTCCCTTCTCAACCACTGCTTCCCTTTCTTGCCCCTTTGATATGCTCAGATGATCTAAAGAGGACAATCACAATTTGCCGAAACTAGTCAATATCAGTATGTGTGGTTATTGTGGTCTGGGCGAATAAAAATTCTCTAACGAGGAGATTATATTTTGTGGAACAGTTTTGTGTTGGCTGGCTCACTCAATGATATCAGTAGTAGCGAGGGTCTTGTTTCAACTTTGGTCTTCCAGTGCGATGTCAAATTCTCGCACTACCATGTCTCCTATTCTTATCTTCATATACTTCCTCTTTCATTACTATAACATTGCCTTCAAGTATGTCTCCCTGGTTTAGGTTTCCGATTGGTTTCCGATTTAACTCTTGGTACACAGAGAGCTGCTTCTGTTTTCTCCCAAAGTTCCTTTAACTTTCTTATAGGCGGTCTCTATCTTTCCACTAGTTATATAGACTTGCAACTCACCTCGAGCCATTCCCACCTAACCGTTTTGCACTTTCTGTCAATCACACTTAAGTCCCAGTTGCGCGTTTCATTTCCAACATTTTTATACACTGCTGGAAATGGAAAAAAGAACACATTGACACCGGTGTGTCAGACCCACCATACTTGCTCCGGACACTGCGAGAGGGCTGTACAAGCAATGATCACACGCACGGCACAGCGGACACACCAGGAACCGCGGTGTTGGCCGTCGAATGGCGCTAGCTGCGCAGCATTTGTGCACCGCCGCCGACAGTGTCAGCCAGTTTGCCGTGGCATAAGGAGCTCCATCGCAGTCTTTAACACTGGTAGCATGCCGCGACAGCGTGGACGTGAACCGTATGTGCAGTTGACGGACTTTGAGCGAGGGCGTATGGTGGGCATGCGGGAGGCCGGGTGGACGTACCGCCGAATTGCTCAACACGTGGGGCGTGAGGTCTCCACAGTACATCGATGTTGTCGCCAGTGGTCGGCGGAAGGTGCACGTGCCCGTCGACCTGAGACCGGACCGCAGCGACGCACGGATGCACGCCAAGACCGTAGGATCCTACGCAGTGCCGTAGGGGACCGCACCGCCACTTCCCAGCAAATTAGGGACACTGTTGCTCCTGGGGTATCGGCGAGGACCATTCGCAACCGTCTCCATGAAGCTGGGCTACGGTCCCGCACACCGTTAGGCCGTCTTCCGCTCACGCCCCAACATCGTGCAGCCCGCCGCCAGTGGTGTCGCGACAAGCGTGAATGGAGGGACGAATGGAGACGTGTCGTCTTCAGCGATGAGAGTCGCTTCTGCCTTGGTGCCAGTGATGGTCGTATGCGTGTTTGACGCCGTGCAGGTGAGCGCCACAATCAGGACTGCATACGACCGAGGCACACAGGGCCAACACCCGGCATCATGGTGTGGGGAGCGATCTCCTACACTGGCCGTACACCAGTGGTGATCGTCGAGGGGACACTGAATAGTGCACGGTACATCCAAACCGTCATCGAACCCATCGTTCTACCATTCCTAGACCGGCAAGGGAACTTGCTGTTCCAACAGGACAATGCACGTCCGCATGTATCCCGTGCCACCCAACGTGCTCTAGAAGGTGTAAGTCAACTACCCTGGCCAGCAAGATCTCCGGATCTGTCCCCCATTGAGCATGTTTGGGACTGGATGAAGCGTCGTCTCACGCGGTCTGCACGTCCAGCACGAACGCTGGTCCAACTGAGGCGCCAGGTGGAAATGGCATGGCAAGCCGTTCCACAGGACTACATCCAGCATCTCTACGATCGTCTCCATGGGAGAATAGCAGCCTGCATTGCTGCGAAAGGTGGATATACACTGTACTAGTGCCGACATTGTGCATGCTCTGTTTCCTGTGTCTATGTGCCTGTGGCTCTGTCAGTGTGATTATGTGATGTTCCAGGAGTGTATTACTTCGCCCAACATACATCTCGCGTATTGACCACGAGGAGAAAATTTCTTGAAATTAGAGCCAATACAGAGGCTTACCGGCAATCATTCTTCCCACGCACTATTCTCGAGTGGAACAATGTCGGAGGGATCAGATAGTGGTACCGAAAGTACCCTCCGCCACACACCATTAGGTGGCTTGCGGAGTATGATGTAGATGTAGAAACATTTTCCTTATGTGGCCGACCGCTTTCTTACAGCTCGGAGCGCTAGTTTCGCTCCAGCCGTGAAACAGTAACTACTTTCACAGCAGAGTGTGTAGCGACAGTGTGTGTTAGACTGTGCATTAGCGCTAGCGTAACAGTGGCCCCTCGATTACTGAATGTATGCAACCCTCAACATTCAACTCTTCCTCGCTGTCTGTGATTCCTACAGAGGTGGTGGCGGCTTCGAGAGGGCGGCAGTGTAGCTGTGCTGCATCTCGCAGAGACTGCCGCTCGTGTTTTCCGGCTGCGTGTGTGTGTGTGTGTGTGTGTGTGTGTGTGTGTGTGTGTGTTTCCCAGACGCGCCGGCCGTAAATACAGCGGCAGACGGCAGCCGGCAGAGCATCTCGAGCCGCCAAGGCCGCCCACGCAGAAGCGACCTGCCCGACTGCGTGCACGCACTCTTACGCACCGCCCGCAAACCGGATCCCGCGGCACGCATACGCGTCTGCGCACGCACCGGCCGCCCTTGCCGCAGGTCAGGAACTGGCTCCGCCGCCTCCGGAGCATCCACACGTGTCAGCTCTGCGCGTCGCCCTTCCCAGACGCGTCTACGCGTCTACCCGTCTTGTCTCAAGGTTTGCCAGAACTTTTCTAAACAAAGGTAGAATTCTTTTTCCAGAAACTTGGCCCTGAGAAAGTGTAGACAGCGGTGGAAAAGTCGGGTACGTGTAAATATGTCGTGTTATACAAAATACAGGGTGTTTCAAAAATGACCGGTATATTTGAAACGGCAATAAAAACTAAACGAGCAGCGATAGAAATACACCGTTTGTTGTAATATGCTTGGGACAACAGTACATTTTCAGGCGGACAAACTTTCGAAATTACAGTAGTTACAATTTTCAACAACAGATGGCGCTGCAAGTGATGTGAAAGATATAGAACACAACGCAGTCTGTGGGTGCGCCATTCTGTACGTCGTCTTTCTGCTGTAAGCGTGTGCTGTTCACAACGTGCAAGTGTGCTGTAGACAACATGGTTTATTCCTTAGAACAGAGGATTTTTCTGGTGTTGGAGTTCCACCGCCTAGAACACAGTGTTGTTGCAACAAGACGAAGTTTCCAACGGAGGTTTAATGTAACCAAAGGACCGAAAAGCGATACAATAAAGGATCTGTTTGAAAAATTTCAACGGACTGGGAACGTGACGGATGAATGTGCTGGAAAGGTAGGGCGACCGCGTACGGCAACCACAGAGGGCAACGCGCAGCTAGTGCAGCAGGTGATCCGACAGCGGCCTCGGGTTTCCGTTCGCCGTGTTGCAGCTGCGGTCCAAATGACGCCAACGTCCACGTATCGTCTCATGCGCCAGAGTTTACACCTCTATCCGTACAAAATTCAAACGCGGCAACCCCTCAGCGCCGCTACCGTTGCTGCACGAGAGACATCGCTAACGATATAGTGCACAGGATTGATGACGGCGATATGCATGTGGGCAGCATTTGGTTTACTTACGAAGCTTATTTTTACCTGGATGGCTTCGTCAATAAACAGAACTGGCGCATATGGGGAACCGAAAAGCCCCATGTTGCAGTCCCATCGTCCCTGCATCCTCAAAAAGTACTGGTCTGGGCCGCCATTTCTTCCAAAGGAATCATTGGCCCATTTTTCAGATCCGAAACGATTACTGCATCACGCTATCTGGACATTCTTCGTGAATTTGTGGCGGTACAAACTGCCTTAGACGACACTGCGAACACCTCGTGGTTTATGCAAGATGGTGCCCGGCCACATCGCACGGCCGACGTCTTTAATTTCCTGAATGAATATTTCGATGATCGTGTGATTGCTTTGGGCTATCCGAAACATACAGGAGGCGGCGTGGATTGGCCTCCCTATTCGCCAGACATGAACCCCTGTGACTTCTTTCTGTGGGGACACTTGAAAGACCAGGTGTACCGCCAGAATCCAGAAACAATTGAACAGCTGAAGCAGTAAATCTCATCTGCATGTGAAGCCATTCCGCCAGACACGTTGTCAAAGGTTTCGGGTAATTTCACTCAGAGACTACGCCATATTATTGCTACGCATGGTGGATATGTGGAAAATATCGTACTATAGAGTTTCCCAGACCGCAGCGCCATCTGTTGTTGAAAATTGTAACTACTGTAATTTCGAAAGTTTGTCTGCCTGAAAATGTACTGTTGTCCCAAGCATATTGCAACAAACGGTGTATTTCTATCACTGCGCGTTTAGTTTGTATTGCCGTTTCAAATATATCGGTCATTTTTGAAACACCCTGTATATTCCATATTTTTACAGGCAGTATGGACCAAAACAAGACAAAATGCCCAGTAAGCATGAACTCTAAACTGCAGACCTTAAGAGCTACGAGTGCCTCTTCATTTTCGCTACCGTGAAAGATACCTCTTGTACTGCAAGCTCTTTGCTATTACGAACGACTTATAGCGAGAAGAAATCAAATGAGGACAAAAATGGTTCAAATGACTGTGAGCACTATGGGACTTAACATCTGAGGTCATTAGTCCCCTAGAACTTAGAACTACTTAAACCTAACTAACCTAAGGACATCACATACCTCCAAGCGCGAGGCAGGATTCGAACCTGCGACCGTAGCGATCGCGCGGCTCCAGACTGAATCAAATGAGGACACATTATTCTGTTACCGGGAAATAGAAGAGCATCTAATATAACCTGCGTGTGGTTAGCACACTGGTCTCGCATTCGGGACAGCGGTTCAAATTCGCGTCCGACCATGCTGATTTGAGTTTTCTGTTATTTCCCTATATCGCTTAAGGCAAATGCCGGGATGGTTCCTTTGAAAGGGCACGGCCGATTTCCTTCTCCACTCTTCCCTATCCGACCTTGTGCTCCGTCTCCAATGACCTCATTATCGACGGGACGTAAACACTAAACTCCTCCTCCTCCAATATAACCTGCTTCCTATTACATACCACCTGCACTTGTGCCCCATCGCTAAGGGAGTTGTTCGATACTGTGTTGACTAATAGTAAGGCATGCTTGAGTCTGACGTTTACATCTACACTTCGCAAGCGGAGTGTGGCGGAGGGTACTTTGTACCACTGCCACTCCTCTTCCCGTCCTCTTCCAGTTGAATAGTTTGGGAAAAGAAGGGTTGCCGGTAAGCCTCCGCGTAGGGTCGAATCTCTCTAATTTTACCTCCACGGTGTTTTGGCGAGATGCCGAACACAACGTTAAGAGCTTTTTAACAAATGTCCAAAAGGATTCTTTCGCGTAAACAATATGTTGACGCCCCTACCTATTATACGTGGAGCACTACGAGACAAATTTTTCATCGACGAAAACAAGGAATTCCAGTAGAACATGTACGAATCATCGAAACTGGCTTACTAGGCCGAGTATACACCGGACATCTGAACAACGACGAACGTTCCTGTTTCCCGATGTTGCTACACGAAATACGTCGATTAGCAAGTTCCAACGTCAGGCTGTTGACGATCACCCATGCCAGACATACAGAGAAACATACCAACGCTTGTTGTTGTTGTGGTCTTCAGTCCTGAGACTGGTTTGATGCAGCTCTCCATGCTACTCTATCCTGTGCAAGCTTCTTCATCTCCCAGTACCCACTGCAACCTACATCCTTCTGAATCTGCTTAGTGTATTCATCTCTTGGTCTCCCTCTACGATTTTTACCCTCCACTCTGCCTTCCAATCCTAAATTTGTGATCCCTTCATGCCTCAAAACATGTCCTACCAACCGATCCCTTCTTCTAGTCAAGTTGTGCCACAAACTCCTTTTCTCCCCAATTCTATTTAATACCTCCTCATTAGTTATGTGATCTACCCATCTAATCTTCAGCATTCTTCTGTAGCACCACATTTCGAAAGCTTCTATTCTCTTCTTGTCCAAACTAGTTACCGTCCATGTTTCACTTCCATACATGGCTACACTCCATACAAATACTTTCAGAAACGACTTCCTGACACTGAAATCTATACTCGATGTTAACAAATTTCTCTTCTTCAGAAACGATTTCCTTGCCATTGCCAGTCTAAATTTTATATCCTCTCTACTTCGACCATCATCAGTTATTTTACTCCCTAAATAGCAAAACTCCTTTACTACTTTAAGTGTCTCATTTCCTAATCTAATTCCCTCAGCATCACCCGATTTAATTTGACTACGTTCCATTATCCTCGTTTTGCTTTTGTTGATGTTCATCTTGTATCCTCCTTTCAAGACACTGTCCATTCCGTTCAACTGCTCTTCTAAGTCCTTTGCTGTCTCTGACAGAATTACAATGTCATCGGCGAACCTCAAAGTTTTTATTTCTTCTACATGGTTTTTAATACCTACTCCTAATTTTTCTTTTGTTTCCTTCACTGCTTGCTCAATGTACAGATTGAATAACATCGGGGAGAGCCTACAACCCTGTCTCACTCCTTTCCCAACCACTGCTTCCCTTTCATGCCCCTCGACTCTTATAACTGCCATCTGGTTTCTATACAAATTGTAAATAGCCTTTCGCTCCCTGTATTTTACCCCTGCCACCTTCAGAATTTGAAAGAGAAAATTCCAGTTAACATTGTCAAAAGCTTTCTCTAAGTCTACAAATGCTAGAAACGTAGGTTTGCCTTTTCTTAATCTTTCTTCTAAGATAAGTCGTAAGGTTAGTATTGCCTCGCGTGTTCCAACATTTCTACAGAATCCAAACTGATCTTCCCCGAGGTCGGCTTCTACCAGTTTTTCCATTCGTCTGTAAAGAATTCGCGTTAGTATTTTGCAGCCGTGACTTATTAAACTGATAGTTCGGTAATTTTCACATCTGTCAACACCTGCTTTCTTTGGGATTGGAATTATTATATACTTCTTGAAGTCTGAGGGTATTTCGCCTGTCTCATACATCTTGCTCACCAGATGGTAGAGTTTTGTCATGACTGGCTCTCCCAAGGCCATCAGTAGTTCTAATGGAATGTTGTCTACTCCGGGAGCCTATTTCGACTCAGGTCTTTCAGTGCTCTGTCAAACTCTTCACGCAGTATGATATCTCCCATTTCGTCTTCATCTACATCTTCTTCCATTTCCATAATATTGTCCTTAAGTACATCGCCCTTGCATAAACCATCTATATACTCCTTCCACCTTTCAGACTTCCCTTCTTTGCTTAGAACTGGGTTGCCATCTGAGCTCTTTATATTCATACAAGTGGTTCCTTCTCTCCAAACGTCTCTTTAATTTTCCTGTAGGCAGTATCTATCTTACCCGTAGTAAGACAAACCTCTACATCGTTACATTTGTCCTCTAGCCATGCCTATTTAGCCATTTTGCACTTCCTGTCGATCTCATTTTTGAGACGTTTGTATTCCTTTTTGCCTGCTTCATTTACTTCATTTTTATATTTTCTCCTTTCATCAATTAAATTCAATATTTCTTCTGTTACCCAAGGATTTCTATTAGCCCTCGTCTTTTTACCTACTTGATCGTCTGCTGCCTTCACTACTTCATCCCTCAAAGCTACCCATTCGTCTTCTACTGTATTTCTTTCCCCCATTCTTGTCAATTGTTCCCTTATGCTCTCCCTGAAACTCTGTACAACCTCTGGTTCTTTCAGTTTATCCAGGTCCCATCTCCTTAAATTCCCACCTTTTTGCAGTTTCTTCAGTTTTAATCTACAGGTCATAACCAATAAATTGTGGTCAGAGTCCACATCTGCCCCTGGAAATGTCTTACAATTTAAAACCTGGTTCCTAAATCTCTGTCTTACCATTATATAATCTATCTGATACCCTTTAGTATCTCCAGGATTCTTCCAGGTATACAACCTTCTTTTATGATTCTTGAACTAAGTGTTAGCTATGATTAAGTTATGCTCTGTGCAAAATTCTACCAGGCGGCTTCCTCTTTCATTTCTGAGCCCCAATCCATATTCACCTACTATGTTTCCTTCTCTCCCTTTTCCTACTCTCGAATTCCAGTCACCGATTACTATTAAATTTTCGTCTCCCTTCACTACCTGAATAATTTCTTTTATCTCGTCATACATTTCATCAATTTCTTCGTCATCTGCAGAGCTAGTTGGCATATAAACTTGTACTACTGTTGTAGGCATGGGCTTTGTGTCTATCTTGGCCATAATAATGCGTTCACTATGCTGTTTGTAGTAGCTAACCCGCACTCCTATTTTTTATTCGTTATTAAACCTACTCCTGCATTACCCCTATTTGATTTTGTATTTATAACCCTGTATTCACCAGACAAAAGTCTTGTTCCTCCTGCCACCGAACTTCACTATTTCCCACTATATCTAACTTTAACCTATCAATTTCCCGTTTTAAATTTTCTAACCTACCTGCCCGATTAAGGGATCTGACATTCCACGCTCCGATCCGTAGAACGCCAGTTTTCTTTCTCCTGATAACGACGTCCTCCTGAGTAGTCCCCGCCCGGAGATCAGAATGGGGGACTATTTTACCTCCGGAATATTTTACCAAAGAGGACGCCATCTGTTGTGGCGTTGCAAGACAGCCACGCCACTCTGAAGTAGCCGAAATGCACGCGTTAACTCACGCCGGCTTGCGTGAGGTCTGAAACAGGATACGTAATGAATGCTATAAAGAAAAATACGTAGCTGCTGGAATACTTAACTTTAATCCATCATTTGTATACAGCATTCTTGATGATACAAGTGAGACTCTCTCTAGAAATGGTTAATGGCGCCTTGCTAGGTCGTAGCCATGGACTTAGCTGAAGGCTATTCTAACTGTCTCTCGGCAAATGAGAGAAAGGCTTCGTCAGTGTAGTCGCTAGCAAAGTCGTCGTACAACTGGGGCGAGTCCTAGTACGTCTCTCTAGACCAGCCGTGTGGTGGCGCTCGGTCTGCAATTACTGACAGTGGCGACACGCGGGTCCGACATGTACTAATGGACCGCGGCCGATTTAAAGCTACCACCTAGCAAGTGTGGTGTCTGGCGGTGACACCACACCATCATCATTTAATCATACAGTAAAGCTGCATGTCCTTGGGAAAAATTACGGCTGAAGTTTCCCCTTGCTTTCAGCCGTTCGCAGTACCAGCACAGCAAGGCCGTTTTGGTTAGGACTACTGAAAAACTTCAACCACTGAGAATTAACACTACAAGAAGCCCTACTCACAGCCGCAGTTGAAAAAAATGAGAGACTTCTTCGCCATAATTCTAACAATATGTAGCCCATCGAAATCAAGAGAGCTACGAGACTCCGTCAAAGAGAGTACGAGTGATGACATACTTTATCATATCCGACAAGCTCATCCTGAACGGACCTTCGAATTCAACATCTTCAAACACTCACTCGCCTAGAAGATAAATATTTACCAATAGACAACGAGACCTTAGTACAACTTGAGATGCAAACACTACGAAAAGATACTACCAGTGTGCTGAAACTTCGAAATTACAAAGGGAAAAAGCTACATCAACGACCTGATTCAAGACATTGCTCACAAGAAACCACTCCTCAATGACAATTAGAAGGAATTTTACGACGTTATCATTGACCGGATCGACAGCAACACTGGCGGAATTATTTACTTGGACACACCATGCTGCATCGGGAAAACGTTTCTAATAAATATATAGCTGAATGGAATAACTGTTAAAGAACACATCGCAGTTGCACTGGCGTCATACGGCACTGCAGCCACTCTCATGGAAGGAGGACGAACTGCCCATTCCGAGTTACAGCTACCGTTGAATATATCCGAAGAACAATTCGAGGTTTGTAAAATATCAAGAGCACCTGGACGGGGTGAACTTCTAAAGCAAGCTAAAATTATCTTCTGGGACGAATGCAAAATGCAACATAAAAAAAATCACTCGAAGCCATGGACAGAAGATTACAAGACTTGCGAGGAAACTCGGAAGTGATGGGAAGAACTCTATTTATACTCTCAGGTTATACTTCCAGTTATCCCTAAGTCAACACCAACAGAGGAGATCAATGCATGCTCAAAAAAGAAATCACATCTCTGGTCACACTTACAAATACTGCGACTAACAATAAATATGATAGCTGTACTGTCGAAAGACGAAACAACAGCACATTTTGCTCAACAACTTTTACAAATTGGCGAAGGCACATATCCTGTTGACCAGACGACCGGCCTCATTAAACTCAACAGTGATTTCTGCAACATACTCACAGCTAAAAACGAACTCATCTAACAAATTTATCCAAACATTGTTCACAACTATAGCAATCCGAAGTGGCTGTTTGAAAGAGCAATGTTGACTACTACAAATAATAGTGTCGACGGTATCAACTTTAGTATTCAAAAGAAAATTCCCGGCGAAGAGAGAACATACGAGTCTATCGCCACGATGCTAAAGGTTAAAGAAAGTGTTAACTTCGCTACAGCATTTCTGAAGTCTTTGCAGTTAGCAGGAATGGCATTATACTGCCTTCGACTTAAAAATGGATCTTCGGGAAATTTCAACTAACCAAGACTAAGTAATCGAACAAGCGTGATAGTGAAACAGCTATCGAACGACATTATCGAAGCCGAACTTATGACGGAAAAGTACAAAGGGCACACAATTTTTATTCCCAGATTACCACTGATCTCTACTGATCTGCCATTCCAATTTAAAAGACTGCAGTTTCCAATCAAATTAGCCTAACGTTTTACAATTAACAAAGCGCAAGGCAAACTTTCAAACACAGGGGCATCAACCTCAAGGACTCGTGCTTCTCTCACCATAAACTGTAGGTAGCTTGCTCTAGAGTAGGACATTCGAAAAATTTGTTCATATATACCCCGGATAACAAAATGAAAAATGTTGTATAAACAAGTTCATAAGTAGTTAGAATATGTTTTCGCTAAAAAATTTTTACCTCTTATACGAGGGCAGTTCAATAAGTAATGCAACACATTTTTTTTTTCTGAAACAGGGGTGTTTTATTCAGCATTGAAATACACCAGGTTATTCCCCAATCTTTTAGCTACACAACACTATTTTTCAACGTAATCTCCATTCAATGCTATGGCCTTACGCCACCTTGAAATGAGGGCCTGTATGCCTGCACGGTACCATTACACTGGTCGATGTCGGAGCCAACGTCGTACTGCATCAATAACTTCTTCATCATCCGCGTAGTGCCTCCCACGGATTGCGTCCTTCATTGGGCCAAACATATGGAAATCCGACGGTGCGAGGTCGGGCCTGTAGGGTGCATGAGGAAGAACAGCCCACTGAAGTTTTGTGAGCTCCTCTCGGGTGCGAAGACTTGTGAGAGGTCTTGCGTTGTCATGAAGAAGGAGAAGTTCGGTCAGATTTTTGTGCCTATGAACACGCTGAAGTCGTTTCTTCAATTTCTGAAGAGTAGCACAATACACTTCAGAGTTGATCGTTTGACCATGGGGAAGGACATCGAACAGAATAACCCCTTCAGCGTCCCAGAAGACTGTAACCATGACTTTACCGGCTGAGGGTATGGCTTTAAACTTTTTCTTGGTAGGGGAGTGGGTGTGGCGCCACTCCATTGATTGCCGTTTTGTTTCAGGTTCGAAGTGATGAACCCATGTTTCATCGCCTGTAACAATCTTTGACAAGAAATTGTCACCCTCATCTACATGACGAGCAAGCAATTCCGCACAGATGGTTTTCCTTTGCTCTTTATGGTGTTCGGTTAGACAACGAGGGACCCAGCGGGAACAAACCTTTGAATATTCCAACTGGTGAACAATTGTGACAGCACTACCAACAGAGATGTCAAGTTGAGCACTGAGTTGTTTGATGGTGATCTGTCGATCATCTCGAACGAGTATGTTCGCACGCTCCGCCATTGCAGGAGTCACAGCTGTGCACGGCCGGCCCGCACGCGGGAGATCAGACAGTCTTGCTTGACCTTGCGGCGATGATGACACACGCTTTGCCCAACGACTCAGCGTGCTTTTGTCCACTGCCAGATCACCGTAGACATTCTGCAAGCGCCTATGAATATCTGAGATGCCCTGGTTTTCCGCCAAAAGAAACTCGATCACTGCCCGTTGTTTGCAACGCACATCCGTTACAGACGCCATTTTAACAGCTCCGTACAGCGTTGCCACCTGTCGGAAGTCAATGAAACTATACGAGACGAAGCGGGAATATTTGAAAATATTCCACAAGAAATTTCCGGTTTTTTCAACCAAAATTGGCCGAGAAAAAAAATGTGTTGCATTACTTATTGAACTGCCCTCGTACGTTACAGTTTATCCCTTTATTCCAACTACACAGTCTCATATCAGTTCTCTGAGCGAAGCCGGTACCCAGCTGGTAAGTAATAAGTTAAGACGTTATGCCTGATGATGCAGTTTTACTGCGTCAACAGCTAAAATGTAGTAAGGGATAAATTTTTCCATAACATAATTTTTTGGGGGTTGTTAGGGAAAAAAGTATCGTAAAGGTTTGAAATTACGTGTAAAGATTGCTGCAAGTCACGAAATACTCTCATTCCCAAGTATTGGAAGAGGAAAGTCTGGACATCTAAACGCTGTGTGCTGTACTACTTTTCAACCCACCCACACCTCCTCGATTGGTAGGTGGTTCTTACCCTCACAGCGTCTCTTTCCAGAGAGCAAACGTTCAGGAGGAGAAGTAGAACACACAAACATACATGCTTTTTCATAACACGGATGGATGTATTCCACCTGACCACCTTAAACATTCTGTACATCGTTATTAAATGAAGATGTTACTTCCTCAGTAATTTTCTGCAAACATCTGTTCAGCCTCCCGAGGCGAAATGAGAAGCGGTTTGAATAAATAAGCAGTGAACCTGACACGCAAGCCACCGAAGCGGGGTCAGATTCCACGCGAGGTGTTTTTACCTGTGGAGTAGCCTCGGCTGTCGTGTTCGCTTTGTGAGGTGTGGGCAACACGCTGTTCGACAAACTGGAGCAGCAGCGAAAAGTCTCCAGATTGCATCGAGATGTCTAGCTGCTACTGCACAAAACGGCCAATCCTAATTGGACATTTTGGTAGCGGCGTAGCATTCCTGAGATAACGGATATTCATGTCAAAAGAGTAAAAAGGGAAGTTAGGTTGAAACATAGCGAGATGGGCTACCCCCATTTGCTGCAGTACTGCTACTATAAATTCTCTTACCGTGTTCCGCTCTCGGTAATAAAAGGTGCGTCCAGACAGTAACATGAGTTTTTGTAATTTCTCGGGTTGTGTAAGTTCGATTCGCTCGATATGAGCTCCATTTGTTTCGTTGTTGTGTTGGTAAACATGCAGGGTGTTTCAGAAATGACCGGTATATTTGAAACGGCAATAAAAACTAAACGAGCAGCGATAGAAATACACCGTTTGTTGCAATATGCTTGGGACAACAGTACATTTTCAGGCGGACAAACTTTCGAAATTACAGTAGTTACAATTTTCAACAACAGATGGCGCTGCAAGTGATGTGAAAGATATAGAAGACAACGCAGTCTGTGGGTGCGCCATTCTGTACGTCGTCTTTCTGCTGTAAGCGTGTGCTGTTCACAACGTGCAAGTGTGCTGTGGACAACATGGTTTATTCCTTAGAACAGAGGATTTTTCTGGTGTTGGAATTCCACCGCCTAGAACACAGTGTTGTTGCAACAAGACGAAGTTTTCAACGGAGCTTTAATGTAACCAAAGGACCGAAAAGCGGTACAATAAAGGATCTGTTTGAAATATTTCAACGGACTGGGAACGTGACGGATGAACGTGCTGGAAAGGTAGGGCGACCGCGTACAGCAACCACAGAGGGCAACGCGCAGCTAGTGCAGCAGGTGATCCGACAGCGGCCTCGGGTTTCCGTTCGCCGTGTTGCAGCTGCGGTCCAAATGACGCCAACGTCCACGTATCGTCTCATGCGCCAGAGTTTACACCTCTATCCATACAAAATTCAAACGCGGCAACCCCTCAGCGCCGCTACCATTGCTGCACGAGAGACATCGCTAACGATATAGTGCACAGGATTGATGACGGCGATATGCATGTGGGCAGCATTTGGTTTACTGACGAAGCTTATTTTTACCTGGACGGCTTCATCAATAAACAGAACTGGCGCATATGGGGAACGGAAAAGCCCCATGTTGCAGTCCCATCGTCCCTGCATCCTCAAAAAGTACTGGTCTGGGCCGCCATTTCTTCCAAAGGAATCACTGGCCCATTTTTCAGATCCGAAACGATTACTGCATCACGCTATCTGGACATTCTTCGTGAATTTGTGGCGGTACAAACTGCCTTAGACGACACTGCGAACACCTCGTGGTTTATGCAAGATTGTGCCCGGCCACATCGCACGGCCGACGTCTTTAATTTCCTGAATGAATATTTCGATGATCGTGTGATTGCTTTGGGTTATCCGAAACATACAGGAGGCGGCGTGGATTGGCCTCCCTATTCGCCAGACATGAACCCCTGTGACTTCTTTCTGTGGGGACACTTGAAAGACCAGGTGTACCGCCAGAATCCAGAAACAATTGAACAGCTGAAGCAGTACATCTCATCTGCATGTGAAGCCATTCCGCTAGACACGTTGTCAAAGGTTTCGGGTAATTTCATTCAGAGACTACGCCATATTATTGATACGCATGGTCGATATGTGGAAAATATTGTATTATAGAGGTTCCCAGACCGCAGCGCCATCTGTTGTTGACAATTGTAACTACTGTAATTTCGAAAGTTTGTCCGCCTGAAAATGTACTGTTGTTCCAAGCATATTGCAACAAACGGTGTATTTCTATCGCTGCTCGTTTAGTTTGTATTGCCGTTTCAAATATACCGGTCATTTTTGAAACACCCTATATATGAAAAGTATCTGTGCCTCAGCGATACAGACAGCCGTACCGTAGGTGCAACCACAAGGGAGGGGTATCTGCTGAGAGGCGACACAAACGTGTGGTTCCTGAAGAGGGCAGCACCCTTTTCAGAAGTCGCAGAGGCAACTGTCTGGATGACTGACTGAACTGGCCTTGTAAAATCAACAAAAACAGCATTGCTGTGCTGGTACTATGAACGGCTGAAAGCAAGGCGAAACTACAGCCGTAATTTTCCCGAGGGCACGCAGCTTCACTGTATGGATAAACGATGATGGCGTCCTATTGAGTAAAATATTCCGGGGGTAAAATAGCCCCCATTCGGATCTCCGGGCGTGGACTAGTCAGGAAGACGTCGTTATAAGGGGAAACTAACCTGGTGCTCTACGAACGGAGTGTGGAATGTCAGAGCCCTTAACTGGACAGGTAGGTCAGAAAATTTAAGGGGGGCCGGAACGATGAAAATGACAAAATTAACGTTTTATGGTTTTTCCATTATGAAATTATTTGGAGTTTTCTGAATAACACAAATCAAGTTTAACCCTTCTAAGTGAATTATAAGTGTGTTTTTTATCACTGCTAAGTTAACGCGTCGCGTAAACGGTTGTAGCGAGTTGGTGTCTCACATCTGACGGCGCCGCTCGCTGGCTGCAAGCACGGTATCTTTGCGGAATTTGACAGCGTTTTGTTTTCCAGCGTTGTATGGCTTCATCTGTGTGACAACTGACTGTTCAGATAGGTAAATATAAACGCTATACCGTGTGTGTTGACTTGTGGAGTTTGCTTTGTGTTGTTTAACTGTTCAATTTTGCGTATTTGACGAATTTTGCTCGTACCTGTTTTATGTACACTCCTGGAAATGGAAAAAAGAACACATTGACACCGGTGTGTCAGACCCACCATACTTGCTCCGGACACTGCGAGAGGGCTGTACAAGCAATGATCACACGCACGGCACAGCGGACACACCAGGAACCGCGGTGTTGGCCGTCGAATGGCGCTAGCTGCGCAGCATTTGTGCACCGCCGCCGTTAGTGTCAGCCAGTTTACCGTGGCATACGGAGCTCCATCGCAGTCTTTAACACTGGTAGCATGTCGCGACAGCGTGGACGTGAACCGTATGTGCAGTTGACGGACTTTGAGCGAGGGCGTATAGTGGGCATGCGGGAGGCCGGGTGGACGTACCGCCGAATTGCTCAACACGTGGGGCGTGAGGTCTCCACAGTACATCGATGTTGTCGCCAGTGGTCGGCGGAAGGTGCACGTGCCCGTCGACCTGGGACCGGACCGCAGCGACGCACGGATGCACGCCAAGACCGTAGGATCCTACGCAGTGCCGTAGGGGACCGCACCGCCACTTCCCAGCAAATTAGAGACACTGTTGCTCCTGGGGTATCGGCGAGGACCATTCGCAACCGTCTCCATGAAGCTGGGCTACGGTCCCGCACACCGTTAGGCCGTCTTCCGCTCACGCCCCAACATCGTGCAGCCCGCCTCCAGTGGTGTCGCGACAGGCGTGAATAGAGGGACGAATGGAGATGTGTCGTCTTCAGCGATGAGAGTCGCTTCTGCCTTGGTGCCAATGATGGTCGTATGCGTGTTTGGCGCCATGCAGGTGAGCGCCACAATCAGGACTGCATACGACCGAGGCACACAGGGCCAACACCCGGCATCATGGTGTGGGGAGCGATCTCCTACACTGGCCGTACACCACCGGTGATCGTCGAGGGGACACTGAATAGTGCACGGTACATCCAAACCGTCATCGAACCCATCGTTCTACCATTCCTAGACCGGCAAGGGAACTTGCTGTTACAACAGGACAATGCACGTCCGCATGTATCCCGTGCCACCCAACGTGCTCTAGAAGGTGTAAGTCAACTACCCTGGCCAGCAAGATCTCCGGATCTGTCCCTTATTGAACATGTTTGGGACTGGATGAAGCGTCGTCTCACGCGGTCTGCACGTCCAGCACGAACGCTGGTCCAACTGAGGCGCCAGGTGGAAATGGCATGGCAAGCCGTTCCACAGGACTACATCCAGCATCTCTACGATCGTCTCCATGGGAGAATAGCAGCCTGCATTGCTGCGAAAGGTGGATATACACTGTACTAGTGCCGACATTGTGCATGCTCTGTTGCCTGTGTCTATGTGCCTGTGGTTCTGTCAGTGTGATCATGTGATGTATCTGACCCCAGGAAGGTGTCAATAAAGTTTCAGCTTCCTGGGACAATGAATTCACGGTGTTCTTATTTCAATTTCCAGGAGTGTATTTGGTTTGTGGATATCAACATGCCCCGTATAAGAAAAGGCACAATGAGTGGAAGAAGAAATCTTTTGCTGTTTGGAAGGGGGATGCTGCTCAGGCTCCTTCACCGACTACTCCGAATGAATGTGATAGAACTTCTTCCAGCAAGAAACATGGGACAGCAAAGAAAAATTTGTAAACTATGAAAGTGACAGTAATGATGTGAATGAAATAATTAACATTTCCTTGCTCTCTAATATTTTTAAACATAACGTATTATGTATGCCAAGTTTGCAAAGAAAGAGGACTGGAATTGAAAATAACTTCACACATTGGTTTGACATGTAAAAAGTTATTGAAGTGTAACAAATGTGCTGCAGAAGTTCCGTTTTCTAATTCTAACACTATTCCACGTAGTGGTAATAGTGGACACAAGGTGTATGATATAAATGTTAGGCTAGTGTATGGCTTGCGTTGCATTGGCAAGGGCAATTCTGCAGGGACAATGTTATGTGGAATTATGAACTTGCCAAAACCACCAACCAAGTTTGGATTTTATAATGAATTCGTGGGATCTTCTGCTGAAAATATTGCTCAAGCAACAATGAAGAAAGTAGTTGAAGAAGCTGTGACAGTTAATGGGTACTGTAGAGATTTAACTGTTGCTTTAGATGGATCATGGCAACGTAGAGGTCATAAATCACTAAATGGAGTTCTGACAGCTACAAGTGGAGACAATTGCAAAGTAATTGATGTTGCTACTATCTCATAACATTGTAGATGTAAGGGCAATGCCAATGACGAACATAGTAAAAGTTGTAAAGTGTGCAGTGATGGAAGTAGAGAGAGTGAAAACAATTTTTTCCAGCTCATAGGATATAATGTAAGACACACTAACTATCTAGGAGATGGTGATTCTAATGGATATAAATCTGTAGAGGAACTCAAACCTTATGGCAATGAAATTCACATTAAAAAACAGGAGTGCATTGGACATGTGCAGAAGCGCATGGGGGCTCGCTTGCGCAAACTAAAGCAGACATTAGGATCCCAGAGGCTTAGTGATGGTAAGGCCCTTGGAGGAAGAGGAAGATTGACAGATGAAGAAATTGATAGATTGCAGAGGTATTATGGGTGCGCAATTAGGCAAAGTACAAGAAGCACTGAGCATATGAGGAGAGCAGTATGGGCTATATTTTTTTTATTCTGCATCAACAAATGAGCACCAACAACATGCACTACGCCCCACAGGTGAAGACTCATGGTGTAAGTACCAATCAGGAAAGGAATATGCCCATAAAAACAGTTTGCCAAATGCTGCAACTGATGTAATTAAGCCCATATTCAAAGATTTATCACAACCAAGTTTATTGGAAAAGTGTTTACATGGAAAAACACAAAATCCAAATGAAAGTGTAAATAATTTAATTTGGATTAGGATTCCCAAAAGAGTGTTTGTATGGATAAAAACATTGCATTTTGGAGTCTATGATGCAGTGGCAACATACAATGAAGGAAACATTATCAAATGTGATGTGCTGAAACGTTTAGGTTTCCAACCAGGACACACCATTTCAACAATGCGCCTAACTGATGAAGAAAGACTAAGAGGTGCAGGAAGAAGAGACAAAAGCCTACAACATGCAGCAAAAGGGAAGAAAAGACCAATGAAAAGGAAACTAACACTGGAAAAAGAAGAGGATGCTGACAGTCCATCATATGGGGCAGGAATGTATTAAAAAACTTTGGAAGCCATTTCCTGTAACTTTAAAATTCTTATCTTTGAAGAACATTTTCTCAAAACCTGCTAACAGTATATCAATGAAATTTATACACAATGTTGTTTACTTTTTTCCTTCATTTTTTTAACAAATTTTAAAAAATATTGTATAATTCAATAGTTATAGAAGAAAATGTGCAAAATTTTAGAGAAAAAATACGCATTTGTTTAAAAAAATTGTAAAACAAAAACGAATAAATATTTCTTAACATGGCATTATAGCTTTGTAGAGAAATATTCACTGAACGTGTAATCGAAATTTCAGAGCAATATGTTTAATGGTTTTAGAAAAAATGTTCCTTCTATTTGCTAAAATTACCATGGAGGAGATAAATCGTTCCGGCTCCCCTTAAAAAGGGAAATGGATAGGTTAAAGTTAGATGTAGTGGGAATTAGTGAGGTTCGATGTCAGAAAGAACAGGGATTCTGGTAAGGTGAATACAGGGTTACAAATACAAAACCAAATCGGGGTAATGCAGTAGTAGTTCTAATAATGATCAAAGAAATAGAAACTACTGCTAACAGCATAGTGAACGCATTATTGTAGACAAAGAGACACGAAGCCGACGCCTACCACAGTAGTTCAACTTTATATACCAACTAGCTACGCAGCTTATGAAGAGATCGAAGAAATGTGTGATGGGACAAAATAAATCATTTAGATATTTAAGGGAGACGAAAATTTAGTAGTCATGGGGTACTGGAATGCGATGGTAGGAAAAGGAAGAAAACAAAACTGGGGCAAGGAATGACAGGGGAAGCCGCCTGGTAGAATTTTGCGCAGAGCATAACTTGTTGTTGTTGTGGTCTTCAGTCCTGAGACTGGTTTGATGCAGCTCTCCATGCTACTCTATCCAGTGCAAGCTTCTTCATCTCCCAGTACCTACTGCAACCTACATCCTTCTGAATCTGCTTGGTGTATTCTTCTCTTGGTCTCCCTCTACGATTTTTACCCTCCACTCTGCCCTCCAATACTAAATTGGTGATCCCTTGATGCCTCAAAACATGTCCTACCAAGCGATCACTTCTTCTAGTCAAGTTGTGCCACAAACTCCTCTTCTCCCCAATTCTATTCAATACCTCTTCATTAGTTATGTGATCTACCCATCTAATCTTCAGCATTCTTCTGTAGCACCACATTTCGAAAGCTTCTATTCTCTTCTTATCCAAACTAGTTATCGTCCATGTTTCACTTCCATACATGGCTACACTCCATACAAATACTTTCAGAAACGACTTCCTGACACTTAAATCTATACTCGATGTTAACAAATTCCTCTTCTTCAGAAACGATTTCCTTGCCATTGCCAGTCTACATTTTATATCCTCTCTACTTCGACCATCATCGGTTATTTTACTCCCTAAATAGCAAAACTCCTTTACTACTTTAAGTGTCTCATTTCCTAATCTAATACCCTCAGCATCACCCGACTTAATTCGACTACATTCCATTATCCTCGTTTTGCTTTTGTTGATGTTCATCTTATATCCTCCTTTCAAGACACTGTCCATTCCATTCAACTGCTCTTCCAAGTCCTTTGCTGTCTCTGACAGAATTACAATGTCATCGGCGAACCTCAACGTTTTTACTTCTTCTCCATGAATATTAATACCTACTCCGAATTTTTCTTTTGTTTCCTTTACTGCTTGCTCAATATACAGATTGAATAACATCGGGGAGAGGCTACAACCCTGTCTTACTCCTTTCCCAACCACTGCTTCCCTTTCATGCCCCTCGACTCTTATAACTGCCATCTGGTTTCTGTACAAACTGTAAATAGCCTTTCGCACCCTGTATTTTACCCCTGCCACCTTCAGAATTTGAAAGAGAGTATTCCAGTTAACATTGTCAAAAGCTTTCTCCAAGTCTACAAATTCTAGAAACGTAGGTTTGCCTTTTCTTAATCTAGCTTCTAAAATAAGTCGTAGGGTCAGTATTGCCTCACGTGTTCCAACATTTCTACGGAATTCAAATTGATCTTCCCCTAGGTATGCTTCTACCAGATTTTCCATTCGTCTGTAAAGAATTTGCGTTAGTATTTTGCAGCCGTGACTTATTAAACTGATAGTTCGGTAATTTTCACATCTGTCAACGCCTGCTTTCTTTGGAATTTGAATTATTATATTCTTCTTGAAGTCTGAGGGTATTTCGCCTGTCTCATACATTTTGCTCACCAGATGGTAGAGTTTTGTCAGGACTGGCTCTCTTAAGGCTGTCAGTAATTCTAATGGAATATTGCCTACTCCCGGGGCCCTGTTTCGATTCAGGTCTTTCAGTGCTCTGTCAAACTCTTCACGTAGTATCGCATCTCCCATTTAATCTTCATCTATATCCTCTTCCATTTCCATAATATTGCCCTCAAGTACATCGCCCTTGTATAGACCCTCTATATACTCCTTCCACCTTTCTGCTTTCCCTTCATCGCCTAGAACTGGGTTTCCATCTGAGCTCTTGATATGCATACAAGTGGTTCTCCTTGCTCCAAAGGTCTCTTTAATTTTCCTGTAGGCAGCATCAATCTTACCCCTAGTGAGATAAGCCTCTACATCCTTACATTTGTCCTCTAGCCATGACTATTTAGCCATTTTGCACTTCCTGTCGATCTCATTTTTGAGACGTTTGTATTCCTTTTTGCCTGCTTCATTTACTGCATTTTTATATTTTCTCCTTTCATCAATTAAATTCAATATTTCTTCTGTTACCCAAGGATTTCTATTAGCCCTCGTCTTTTTACCTACTTGATCGTCTGCTGCCTTCACTACTTCATCCCTCAAAGCTACCCATTCGTCTTCTACTGTATTTCTTTCCCCCATTCTTGTCAATTGTTCCCTTATGCTCTCCCTGAAACTCTGTAAAACCTCTGGTTCTTTCAGTTTATCCAGGTCCCATCTCCTTAAATTCCCACCTTTTTGCAGTTTCTTCAGTTCTAATCTGCAGTTCATAACCAATAGATTGTGGTCAGAGTCCACATCTGCCCCTGGAAATGTTTTACAATTTAAAACCTGGTTCCTAAATCTCTGTCTCACCATTATATAATCTATCTGATACCTTTTAGTATCTCCATGGTTCTTCCATGTATACAACCTTCTTTCATGATTCTTGAACCAAGTGTTAGCTAAGATTAAGGCTCCCTCTTTCATTTCTTAGCCCCAATCCATATTCACCTACTACGTTTCCTTCTCTTCCTTTTCCTACTGTCGAATTCCAGTCACCCATGACTATTAAATTTTCGTCTCCCTTCACTATCTGAATAATTTCTTTTATGTCGTCATACATTTCTTCAATTTCTTCGTCATCTGCAGAGCTAGTAGGCATATAGACTTGTACTACTGTTGTAGGCGTGGGCTTCGTGTCTATCTTGGCCACAACAATGCGTTCACTGTGCTGTTTGTAGTAGCTTACCCGCATTCCTATTGCTTTATTCATTATTAAACCTACTCCTGCATTACCCCTATTTGATTTTGTATTTATAACCCTGTAATCACCTGACAAAAAATCTTGTTCCTCCTGCCACCGAACTTCACTAATTCCCACTATATCCAACTTTAACCTATCCATTTCCCTTTTTAAATTTTCTAACCTACCTGCCCCATTAAGGGATCTGACATTCCACGCTCCGATCCGTAGAACGCCAGTTTTCTTTCTCCTGATAACGACGTCCTCTTGAGTAGTCCCCGCCCGGAAATCCGAATGGGGGACTATTTTACCTCCGGAATATTTTACCCAAGAGGACGCCATCATCATTTATCCATAAAGTAAAGCTGCATGCCCTCGGGAAAAAATTATGGCCGTAGTTTCCCCTTGCTTTCAGCCTTTCGCAGTACCAGCACAGCAAGGCCGTTTCGGTTAGTGTTACAAGGCCAGATCAGTCAATCATCCAGACTGTTGCCCCTGCAACTACTGAAAAGGCTGCTTCCCCCGCTTCAGGAACCATACGTTTGTCTGGCCTCTCAACAGATACCCCTCCGTTGTGGTGATTGAGCATAACTTAATCATAGCTAAGACTTGGTTTAAGAATCATGAATGGCGGTTGTATACAAGGAAGTGGCCTGGAGACACCGGAAGGTCTCAGATAGATTATATAATGGTAAGACACCGACTTAGGAACCAGATTTTAAATTGGAAGACATTTCCAGGGCCAGACGTGAGATTATGAACTGTAGATTGAAAATGAAGAAACTGCAAAAAAGTTCGGAATTTAAGGAGATGGAACCTGGATAATTAATTGAAAGAACCAGAAGTTGTAGGTAGTTTGAGAGGGAGTATTAGGGAACGATAAACAAGAAGCGGGGAAAGCAATACACTAGAAGGAGAATGGGTAAATTTGCAAGATGAAATAGTGGTGGCAGGATAGGATCAAGTAAGTAGAGAGACGAGGGTTAGCAGAAATCCTTTTGTGACACAAGAGATATTGAATTCAATTGATGAAAGGAGAAAATATAAAAATGCAGTAAATGAAGCAGGCAAAAACGAATACACCGTCTCAAAAATGAGATTGACAGGATGGCTAAGCGGGCATGGCTAGAGAGCAAATGTATGGATGTAGAAGCATGTATCACTAGGGGTAAGATAGATGCCGCCTACAGGAAGATTAAAGAGACCTTCGGAGAGAAGAGAACCACTTGTATGAATATCAAGTGCTCGGATGCAAACCCAGTTATAAACAAAGAAGGGAAATCAGAAAGGTGGATGGAGTATATAGATGGTCTATACAAGGCCGATGTACTTGACGGCCATATTGTGGAAGTGGAAGAGGACGTAGATGAAAATGAAATGGGGGATATTATACTGCGTGAGGAGTTTGACAGAGCACAGAAAGACCTAAGTCAAAACAAGGCCCCCGGAGTAGACAACATTCCATTAGAACTACTGACGGCCTTGGGAGAGCCAGCCATGATAAAACTCTTCCAACTGGCGGGCAAGATGTACGAGACAAACGAAATACCCTCAGACTTCAGAAAGAATATAATACCAATTCCAAAGAAAGCAGGTGCTGACAGGTGTGCAAATTACCGAACTATCAGTTTAATAAGTCACGGTTGCGAAATACTGACACGAATTCTTTGTAGACGAATGGAAAAACTGCTAGAAGCCGACCTGGGGAAGGTCAGTTTGGATTCAGTAGAAATGTAGGAACACGCGAGGCAACACAGACCCTACGATTTATGTCAGAAGATAGGTTAAGGAAATACAAACCTACGTTTATAGCATATGCAGACTTAGCTTTTGACAATGTTGACTGGTATACTGTATTTCAAATTCTGAAGGTGGCAGGGGTCAAATACAGGGAGCGAATGGTTATTCACAATTTGTACAGAAAACAGATTGCCTTATAAGAGTCGTGGGGCACGAAAGGGAAGCAGTGGTTGAAATGGGTGTGGGACATGGTTGTAGCCTGTCCCTGAGGTCATTCAGTCTGTATATTGAGCAAGCAGTAAAGGAAACAAAAGAAAAATTTGGAGTACGTATTGAAATCCAAGTAGACGAAACAAAAATCTTGAGGTTTGCCGGTGATACTGTAATTCTGTCAGAGACAGCAAAGGATTTGGAAGAACAGTTTAACGGAATGGACAGTATCTTGAAAGGAGGATCAACTAAAGTAAAACTAAGATAATGGACTGTAGTCGCGTTAAATCAGGCGATGCTGACGGAATTGGATTGGGAAACAAATGAGGAGGTACTGAATAGAACTGGGGAGAAGAGGAATTTGTGGCAGAACTTTATAAGGATAAGGGTTCGGTTGGTATATGAGGTTCTGAGACTTTAATCGATTCAATTTGGTATTGGAGGGCAGCGTGGAGGGTAAAAATCGTAGAGGGAGACCAAGAGATGATTACACTAAACAGATTCAGAAGGGTGTAGCTTGCAGTAGTTACTCGATGAAGCGGCTTGCAGAGGATAGTGTAGCATGGAGAGCTACATCATTCCAGTCTTCAAACTGAAGACCAAAACAACAACAAAAACAAGCACAACAACAACGCACTTGCTGACTCTTCGTTGTTCTTCCACGACTTCTTGGCCAAAAACGATTACGCACAAGCCTCCATATTCGCCAGGTATGGCTCCATGCGACTTTTTTACATTCCAAAATATAAAGCAAAACTTAAAGGGCCGTCGTTTTACAACCACAGGAAGGGATAAAAAACGAATAGCTGAGGGGGCTAAAAACTATACTAAAGATCAACTTCCAGAAGTGTTTTGAGAAAGCACTGATCTTATGGGGACTGTTCTGAGGTGGGTAACATTAATACAGATGAATAAATATGTTGTGTCTAGACAAGACAGCCTAGACACAATGAGAGGAAGCCGAAAGGCACGCGCTTAAACTCACGCAGGCTGGCGTGAGGTCTGAAACAGGATACATAATGAATGCTATAAAGAAAAGTACGTAGCTTCAATAGAATCTCAATATCAATTGAATACGGCGCCTTGCTAGGTCGTAGCAAATGTAGCTGAAGGCTATGCTAACTATCGTCTCGGCAAATGAGAGCGTAGTGATCAGTGAACCATGGCTAGCAACGTCGGCTGTACAACTGGGACGAGTGCTAGTACGTCTCACTAGACCTGCCGTGTGGCGGCGCTCGGTCTTCAATCACTGACAGTGGCGACCCGCGGGTCCGTCGTATACTAGCGGACCGCGGCCGATTTAAAGCTACCACCTAGCAAGTGTGGTGTCTAGCAGTGACACCACAAATACAGTACAAGGAAACTGCCTTTTCGAAGACTACAAAACAGTCGTGCACCAAGGGTACCTCAGCATCTGACTTTTTATCGCTAAAAGCCCCACCTACTGCCTCACAAACTGTGAAATTATCCCAGTCATAAATATTAGATTGTAGTTTTTGGATACAATGCGTTTTAGTGTTGTTTTAGACTCACATAAATAAATAAAAGACTATCAAACATTCCTCGAGCATACGTATCGTAAGTATGAAATATTCAAATTCTTATTCGAACTCTTTGTTTGCAAACGTTATTACGCAGTGTATAGTTTCCAGGGTGCCGCTGTCAACAGTGTGGATACTTAACATAGAAACATTTTGTTTCACGAAATTTCACAATTTACGATTTACTAAAACCACTTGTACATCATTGGACAACACACAACCTTTCTTTTTTTTCCAAATGTCACTATGTCTTCAGAATGAATTTTCACTCTGCAGCACAGAGTGCGCTGATTTGAAACCTATGTGCTGACGTCAAGTCGAACCCTTGTCTTTCGTGGACAGATGCGATGCAGGCTCACCTACCTAACTCGACTGACTAAACGCCCCGAAATATCTTGTACGTAAAAACGCTCGGATACTGTCAGGTCTTCGAAGGCGATTTCTTTTGTGTGTTTTACGACGCGCCGGTTTATGTTGTTACCAGTAAGCCCCCGATGTCTTCACGAAATGGCGTCTGATATCTGAAACAGCTTGAAACAACTCATTTCAAATGAGTTAATGTGATAAATGCACTACTGGCCATTAAAACTGCTACACTACGAAGATGACGTGCTATGGACGTGAAATTTAACCGACAGGAAGAAGATACTGTGATATGCAAATGATTAGCTTTTCAGAGCATTCACACAAGGTTGGCGCCGGTGGCGACACCTACAACGTGCTGACATGAGGAAAGTTTCCATCCGATTTCTCATACATAAACAGCAGTTGACCGGCGTTGCTTGGTGAAACGTTGTTGTGATGACTCGTGTAAGGAGGAGAAATGCATACCATCAGGTTTCCGACTTTGATAAAGGTCGGGTTGTAGCCTATCGCGACTGCGGTTTATCGATCGCGACATTGCTGATCGCGTTGGTAGAGATCCAATGACTGTTAGCAGAATATGGAATCAGTGGGTTCAGGATGGTAATACGGAACGCCGTGCTGGATCCCAACGGCCTCGTATCACTAGCAGTCGAGATAACAGGTATCTTATCCGCATGGCTGTAACGGATCGTGTAGCCATGTCTCGATCCCTGAGTCAACATAGGGGACGTTTGCAAGACAACAACCATCTGCACGAACAGTTCGACGACGGTTGCAGCAGCTTGGACTAACAGTTCGGAGACAATGGCTGCGGTTACCCTTGACGCTGCCATCACGGACACCTGCGATGGTGTACTCAACTACGAACCTGAGTGCACGAGTTGCGAAACGTCATTTTTTCGAATGAATCCAGGTTCTGTTTACAGCATCGTGACGGTCGCATCCGTGTTTGGCGACATCGCGGTGAACGTACATTGGAAGCGTGTATTCGTCATCGCCATACTGGCGTATCACCGGACGTGATGGTATGGGGTGCCATGGGTTTCACGTGTCGGTCACCTCTTGTTCGCATTGGCGGCACTTTGAACAGTGGACGTTAGATTTCAGATGTGTTACGACCCGTGCCTCTACCCTTCATTCGATCCCTGCGAAACCCTACGTTTCAGCAGGATAATGCACGACAGCATGTTGCAGGTCATGTACGGGCCTTTCTGGATAGAGAAAATGTTCGACTGCTGCCCTGGCCAGCACATTCTCCAGATCTCTCACCAACTGAAAACGTCTGGTCAATGGTGGCCGAGCAACTGGCTCGTCACTGTACACCAGTCACTACTCTTGATGAACTGTGGTATCGTGTTGAAGTTGCATGGGCAGCTGTACCTGTACACGCCATCCAAGCTCTGTTTGACTCCAGGCGTATCAAGGCCGTTCTTACGGCTAGAGGAGGTTGTTCTGGGTACTGATTTCTCAGTATATATGCACCCAAATTGCGTGAAAATGTAATAACAAGGCAGTTCTAGTATAATATATTTGTCCAGTGATTACCCGTTTATCATCTGCATTTCTTCTTGGTGTAGCAATTTTTATGGCCAGCAGTGTATATTTTGTAGGTACATCCATTGGTAGAGGAGATAACGGGCAAAGCGACCATTTGGTTCCTGGTTTCTGTAAGGTGCTGGGATGACTCGGGAAATGCTTTTAACTTATGCTCCCTGTAGAGCCCAGTCAACCCATGAAGTCTAACCTGTTACCATTTTTGTAGATTTTAATTATCCTGATGTAACGTAAGTGCTTAATTTGTCTATTCATTATTAATGTAATTTATTTTTAATGTAGTTATGTTGAAAGTGTCTTTCCTTTACACAAAAATCCTACTTTAGTTGTTGACTTTGCGGTCATACTATTAGAACGTATTACTGCTTTCTTGTAATGGCGTGACTGCGGTTAAAGTAGCCGTCTGGCTTCTGGCCACCTTGTATAGCGGGAAAACGCAAAAGCAGCGGCCGAAGGAAGGGCTCGTAGCAGGTCCTTATAATAGTGATCTACTAGTGGCGAATAAAGAAAGAGAAGAAAAAGAAAACAATAAGATCAAACGGAAAGCAGTCGAAGAAAAGAAATGCAATGAAAAGCGGAGTGGGAAGAGCAAGAAACCCAGCCTTAGAAGACCTTTTTTTGACGACCATGATGAAGACATGTAGTGCATGTAGCACGGTGAAAAACTTTCAGATTCGATGCTCCTCTGGCATCAATATTAATGTAGTGGCACTTGTCCTTCCTGTGAACAGGAAGAACACAAATCGACTCTTATTTCTGAAAAGCGTGAGTAATTTATTTCGAATCATGTTCCATAATGAAATATACGAGGGCAGTTCAATAAGTAATGCAACTCATTTTTTTTCTCGGCCAATTTTGGTTGAAAAAACCGCAAATTTCTTGTGAAATATTTCCAAACATTCCCGCTTCGTCTCGTATAGTTTCATTGACTTCCGACAGGTGGCAGCGCTGTACGGAGCTGTTAAAATGGCGTCTGTAACGGATGTGCGTTGCAAACAACGGACAGTGATCGAGTTTCTTTTGGCGGAAAACCAGGGCATCTCAGATATTCATAGGCGCTTGCAGAATGTCTACGGTGATCTGGCAGTGGACAACTACGGTGATCTGGCAGTGGACAAAAGCACGCTGAGTCGTTGGGCAAAGCGTGTGTCATCATCGCCGCAAGGTCAAGCAAGACTGTCTGATCTCCCGCGTGCGGGCCGGCCGTGCACAGCTGTGACACCTGCAATGGCAGAGCGTGCGAACACACTCGTTCGAGATGATCGACGGATCACCATCAAACGACTCAGTGCTCAACTTGACATCTCTGTGTCTTCACTTCAGCGTGTTCGTAGGCACAAAAATCAGAACGAACTTCTCCTTCTTCATGACAACGGAAGACCTCACACAAGTCTTCGCACCCGAGAGGAGCTCACAAAACTTCAGTGGACTGTTCTTCCTCATGCACCCTACAGCCCCGATCTCGCACCGTCGGATTTCCATATGTTTGGCCCAATGAAGGACGCCATCCGTGGGAGGCACTACGCGGCTGATGAGGAAGTTATTGTTGCAGTACGACGTTGGCTCCGACATCGACCATTGGAATGGTATCGTGCAGGCATACAGGCCCTCATTTCAAGGTGGCGTAAGGCCGTAGCATTGAATGGAGATTACGTTGAAAAATAGTGTTGTGTAGCTAAAAGATTGGGGAATAACCTGGTGTATTTCAATACTGAATAAAACAACCCCTGTTTCAGAAAAAAATGTGTTGCATTACTTATTGAACTGCCCTCGTATTTACTTTTTTGTTAAAAGTGTTTATTTCCTTTTGTTTATGAGGTTATAATTAAGTGGCCACTTTGCCCGCTTACGTCAGGTAAAGTGGCAGTTTTGCCAATTCGTGAAACCTGAATTGTTTTAAGTACTTCATTTGGTCGTAAGGTAAATAACTACTCGATATTATACTTCAGAAGTTGCAAATTATTATTCATTTCTACGCCTTTCCTTCAGTTGTTACACAGCTTAAGAAATAGGAATACCTTAGCCGAGTCGGTTTGGCCGGCTTTCCGCTGTATGTAGCTATTGTCTGAATGATCTGTTCCGAACTGAATCGGTAGTGAAGAAGTAATAAATCAAAAAGTCACGCATGATGCTCGAGAAATAGTGCAAGAACAGTGCAAATTGAAGTAACTGATGAACTTACTTTCCTTTCATCATTCTGTGAGGGGTGTCAGCGAGAAAAAATTTCGTAAAGGTTTAAAATAACATTTAAAGTTCACTAGAAATCGCTAAGTGCTCTCATTATGAAACACTGTATGAATATGGGCAATTCGCGATTCATTTTAAATAAACGCAAGTTTTGCACGAATGCATGCTTTCGCGTCGATATCCGTTAATAAAATATTCTCAGGTTTCAAGTGGTTTACTGCCCACGAGCTTCCGGCAGGGATCTCCGCTACCATTGTCAAGTGGATGACAATGACAATGGCAGCGGATATCTCTGCCGAAAGCTCGTGGGCAGTAAACCACTCGACGCGGCTTGAAACACGAGAGTGTTTTATTATACGCAAGTTTTTTTTTTGCCATCTCAACAGTAATGCCGTTATATCTCCAGAACTGTGTATCGTACATACATTGGTATATGTGCATACCGTAAGCAAAATGTGTTGCGGATAATGGGGCCACTTAGGGATATGGCGGCTAAGGAGGGGAAGAAATCCAGTGTGCACTCCGTGTGCATTCCGGGTGGAGTCATTCCTGATGTGGAAAGGATCCTTCCGGATGCCATGAAGAGCACAGGGTGCAGCCAGCTGCAGGTGGTGGCACATGTCGGCACTAATGACGTGTGTCGCTTTGGATCTGAGTAAATTCTCTCTGGATTCCAGCGGCTATCTCATTTGATGAGGGCTGCCGGTCTTGCTTACGAGATGAAGGCAGAGCTCGCCATCTGCAGCATCGTTGACAGAACCGACTACGGACCTTTGGTGCAGAGCCGGGTGGAGGGTCTGAATCAGAGGCTCAGACGGTTTTGCGACCGTGTTGGCTGCAGATTCCTTGCGCCGTAGGGTGGTGGGAGTTCACTACACTAAGCTGGCGGCTACACGGGTAGCGGAGGCTGTGTGGCGTGGACTGGGCGGTTTTTTAGGTTAGAAGGCCTCGGGAAAGTACGGGGTGGGCTGCAATATCGAAGGGTGCATGGCAAATACCGGACGTGCTTGGATCAAGGAACATTCGGGATTGTAGTTGTAAATTGTTGTATTTGTGCTGGGAAAGTCCCTGAGCTTCAAGCGCTAATAGGAAGCACAGAAGCTGAAATCGTTATAGGTACAGAAAGCTGGTAAAGCCTGAAATAAGTTCTGCAGAAAATTTTACGAAGTCTCAGACTGTGTTCAGGAAAGATATATTAGGCAGAATTTGTGGTGGTGTGTTTGTGTCTGTCAATAGTGGTTTATATTGTAGTGAAGTTGAAGTAGATACTCCATGCGAATTGGTATGGGTGGAGGTTATACTTAACAGCCGAACTAAGTTAATAATTGGCTCCTTCTACCGACCCCCAGACTCCGATGGTATAGTTGCTGAACAGTTCAGAGAAAATTTGAGTCTCGTAACAAATAACTACCCCACTCATACGGTTATAGTTGGTGGGGACTTCAACCTTCCCTCGATATGTTGGCAAAAATACTTGTTCAAAACCGGTGGTAGACAGAAAACATCTTCCGACATTGTCCTAAATGCTTTCACCGACATCATGACTGATACAGGGATTAATGATCACAAGGTCGTTGTAGCTAGGCTCAATACCGTTTCTTCCAAATCCACCAGAAACAAACGCAAAATAATTTTATTTAAAAGCGGATAAAGTGTCACTAGAAGCCTTCCTAAGAGACAATCTCCATTCCTTCCGAACTGACTATGCAAATATAGACGAGATGTGGCTCAAATTCAAAGACATAGTAGCAACAGCAATGGAGAGATTCATACCTCATAAATTGGTAAGAGATGGAACTGATCTCCCATGGTACACAAAACAGGTCCGAACCCTGTTGCAGAGGCAACGGAAAAAGGATGCGAAGTTCAAAAGAACGCGAAATGCCGAAGATTGGCTAAAATTTACAGACGCGCGAAATTTGGCACGGACTTCAATACGAGATGTCTTTAACAGGTTCCACAACGAAACATTGTCCCGAAATTTGGTAGAAAATCCGAAGAAATTCTGGTCGTATGTAAAGTACACAAGCGGCAAGACGCAGTCAATACCTTTGCTGCGCAGTGCCGATGGTACTGTTACCGACGACTGTGCCGCTAAAGCAGAGTTATTGAACGCAGTTTTCCGAAATTCCTTCACCAGGGAAGACGAATGGAATATTCCAGAATTTGAAACACGAACAGCTGCTAGCATGAGTTTCTTAGAAGTAGATACCTTAGGTGTTGCGAAGCAACTCAAATCGCTTGATACGGGCAAGTCTTCAGGTCCAGATTGTATACCGATTAGGTTCCTTTCAGATTACGCTGATACAATAGCTCCCTACTTAACAATCATATATAACCGCTCGCTCGCCGATAGATCTGTACATACAGATTGGAAAATTGCGCAGCTCGCATCAGCGTTTAAGAAGGGTAGTAGGAGTAATCGATCAAACTACAGACCTATATCATTGACGTCGGTTTTCAATAGGGTTTTGGAGCATATACTGTATTCAAACATTATGAATCACCTCGAAGGGAACGATCTATTGGTACGTAATCAGCATGGTTTCAGAAAACATCGTTCTTGTGCAGTTAGCTCTTTATTCGCACGAAGTAAAGGCCGCTATCGACAGGGGATCTCAGGTTGATTCCGTATTTCTGGATTTCCGGAAAGCTTTTGACACCGTTCCTCACAAGCGACTTCTAATCAAGCTGCGGGCCTATGGGGTATCGCCTCAGTTGTGCGACTGGATTCGTGATTTCCTATCAGGAAGGTCGAAACTCGTAGTAATAGACGGCAAATCATCGAATAAAACTGAAGTGATATCAGGTGTTCACCAGGCAAGCGTCCTGGGACCTCTGCTGTTCCTGATCTATATAAATGACCTGGGTGACAATCTGAGCAGTTCTCTTAGGTTGTTCGCAGATGATGCTGTAATTTACCGTCTAGTAAGGTCATCCGAAGACCAGTATCAGTTGCAAAGCGATTTAGAAAAGATTGCTGTATGGTGTGGCAGGTGGAAGTTGACGCTAAATAACGAAAAGTGTGAGGTGATCCACATGAGTTCCAAAAGAAATCAGTTGGAATTCGATTATTCGATGAATAGTACAATTCTCAAGGCTGTCAATTCAACTAAGTACCTGGGTGTTAAAATTACGAACAACTTCAGTTGGAAAGACCGCATAGATAATATTGTGGGGAAGGCGAACCAAAGGTTGCGTTTCATTGGCAGGACACTTAGAAGATGCAACAAGTCCACTAAAGAGACAGCTTACACTACACTCGTTCGTCCTCTGCTAGAATATTGCTGCGCGGTGTGGGATCCTTACCAGGTGGGATTGACGGAGGACATCGAAAGGGTGCAAAAGAGGGCAGCTCGTTTCGTATTATCACGTAATAGGGGAGAGAGTGTGGCAGATATGGTACGGGAGTTCGGATGGAAGTCATTAAAGCAAAGACGTTTTTCGTCGCGGCGAGATCTATTTACGAAATTTCTGTCACCAACTTTCTCTTCCGAATGCGGAAATATTTTGTTGAGCCCAACCTACATAGGTAGGAATGATCATCAAAATAAAATAAGAGAAATCAGAGCTCGAACAGAAAGGATTAGGTGTTCGTTTTTCCCGCGCGCTGTTCGGGAGTGGAATTGTAGGGAGGTAGTATGATTGTGGTTCGATGAAACCTCTGCCAAGCACTTAAATGTGAATTGCATAGTAATCATGCAGATGTAGATGTAATGTCTCCGAATTTTTTATGTGAAAAACATTCGTGTTTTTTAAATGAAACAAACGTTATTATGATTCTACATTTTGATTCTTCATGTCTACATATTTACACTGAAGAAACTGGATGTTGTTGTTGTGGTCTTGAGTCCTGAGACTGATTTGATGCAGCTCTCCATGTTACTCTATCCTGTGCAAGCTTCTTCATCTCTCAGTACCCACTGCAACCTACATCCTTCTGTATCTGTTTAGTGTATTCATGTCTTGGTCTCCCTCTAAGATACCTTCCACGCTGCCCTCCAGTACTAAATTGGTGATCCCTTGATGCCTCAGAACATGTCCTACCAAGTCCTCTGCTGTCCCTGACAGAATTACAATGTCATCGGTGAACCTCAAGAGTTGAATCCATGAATCCTGCAGAGCTGTCAAAAATCCGTAAGAGTATGTTGCAAGGCACCCCAGATATTCTCAATAATGTTCATGTCTGGGGAGATTTATGGCCAGGGGAAGTGTTTAAACTCAGAAGAGTGCTTCTGGAGCCATTCTGTATCAGTTCTGGACGTGCGAGATGTCGCATTGTCGTGCTGGAATCGCCCAAAACGTCGAGATGCACAATGGATATGAATGGATGCTGGTGGTCAGACAGGATGCTTACGTGTCACCTGTCACACTCATACCTAGACGTATCACGGGTCCGATATCACTCCAACTGCACACGACCCACACCATTGCAGAGTTTCCACCAGCTCCCCTGCAGACATGCAGGGTCCATGGATTCTTGAGGTGGTCTCTCCATACCTGCACACGTCCATCCGCTCGATACAATTACAAACGAGACTCATCCCACCAGACAACATGTTTCCATTCAGCAACAGTCGAATGTCGGTGTTGAAGGGCCCAGGTGAGGCGTAAAGCTTTGTGTCGTGCAGTCATCAAGGGTACACGAGTGGCCATCGGTTCCGAAAGCCCATATCGATGATGTTTCGTTGAATGGTTCGCAAGCTGACGCGTGTCGATGTCCCAGCATTGAAATCTGCAGCAATTTGCGGAAGGGTTGCACTTCTGTCACGTTGAACGATTCTCTTCAGTTGTCGTTGGTCCCGTTCTGGGCAGACACTTGTTGTCTTATATAGGCGTTGCCGACCGCAGCGCCGTATTCGGCCTGTTTACATACACTCCTGGAAATGGAAAGAAGAACACATTAAAAAAGGTGTGTCAGACCCACCATACTTGCTCCGGACACTGCGAGAGGGCTGTACAAGCAATGATCACACGCACGGCACAGCGGACACACCAGGAACCGCGGTGTTGGCCATCGAATGGCGCTAGCTGCGCAGCATTTGTGCACCGCCGCCGTCAGTGTCAGCCAGTTTGCCGTGGCATACGGAGCTCCATCGCAGTCTTTAACACTGGTAGCATGCCGCGACAGCGTGGACGTGAACCGTATGTGCAGTTGACGGACTTTGAGCGAGGGCGTATAGTGGGCATGCGGGAGGCCGGGTGGACGTACCGCCGAATTGCTCAACACGTGGGGCGTGAGGTCTCCACAGTACATCGATGTTGTCGCCAGTGGTCGGCGGAAGGTGCACGTGCCCGTCGACCTGGGACCGGACCGCAGCGACGCACGGATGCACGCCAAGACCGTAGGATCTTACGCAGTGCCGTAGGGGACCGCACAGCCACTTCCCAGCAAATTAGGGACACTGTTGCTCCTGAGGTATCGGCGAGGACCATTCGCAACCGTCTCCATGAAGCTGGGCTACGGTCCCGCACACCGTTAGGCCGTCTTCCGCTCACACTCCAACATCGTGCAGCCCGCCTCCAGTGGTGTCGCGACAGGCGTGAATGGAGGGACGAATGGAGACGTGTCGTCTTCAGCGATGAGAGTCGCTTCTGCCTTGGTGCCAATGATGGTCGTATGCGTGTTTGGCGCCGTGCAGGTGAGCGCCACAATCAGGACTGCATACGACCGAGGCACACAGGGCCAACACCAGGCATCATGGTGTGGGGAGCGATCTCCTACACTGGCCGTACACCACTGGTGATCGTCGAGGGGACACTGAATAGTGCACGGTACATCCAAACCGTCATCGAACCCATCGTTCTACCATTCCTAGACCGGCAAGGGAACTTGCTGTTCCAACAGGACAATGCACGTCCGCATGTATCCCGTGCCACCCAACGTGCTCTAGAAGGTGTAAGTCAACTACCCTGGCCAGCAAGATCTCCGGATCTGTCCCCCATTGAGCATGTTTGGGACTGGATGAAGCGTCGTCTCACGCGGTCTGCACGTCCAGCACGAACGCTGGTCCAACTGAGGCGCCAGGTGGAAATGGCATGGCAAGCCGTTCCACAGGACTACATCCAGCATCTCTACGATCGTGTCCATGGGAGAATAGCAGCCTGCATTGCTGCGAAAGGTGGATATACACTGTACTAGTGCCGACATTGTGCATGCTCTGTTGCCTGTGTCTATGTGCCTGTGGTTCTGTCAGTGTGATCAAGTGATGTATCTGACCCCAGGAATGTGTCAATAAAGTTTCCCCTTCCTGGGACAATGAATTCACGGTGTTCTTATTTCAATTTCCAGCAGTGTATATCTCTATTTGAATACGAATGCCTATACTAGTTTCTTTGGTGTACCAGTGTATGTTATGGATGGCATCAGGTGAAATCTCTAAGTAGGCCCTTATACTTGCAGGAAACACTATTTTCTAGGCGTCCGTGCTCACTGTGCGCTAAGAACTGAAAAGAGCGAAAAGTGACGCTAGAGACTGGCCAACACATCTGTGCAAAGCTCCATTGGAGTTTTCTCTGTAGTTTCCATTTCGCGCCCAGTCAGGCCTTGCTTTCCGAATAGCCCTAATACTTGTCTTATTGCATTAAACCTTCAGCAGGACATTATACCACTTAACGAATAGATTATGACAGTACTTTGAATTATTGAATTTGATCAATGATTGTAGGAAATTTTAAAAGTCCATTTTTTTTTTGGTTCCCGCAACATGCAACTGGGACGGTTCACCATAAATCAGGAACCTGGTTCGTGTTATAGTAATCAGGGCCCTGCGCTTCAAAACATAAAGAAAATCGAACAGGCCCAGTCCCTAAGGTCCTCGTTTTATAACAGGTGTATCACTTTTGTCCTCTCGAGTGCGACTTCCAATGTCTTACCGCCTCGCTCAGCGGTACATAAAGATGTAACGGCTACTCGAAGATAATGGATACAGCATGAGGTGAACGCAGAGACATACGATGTAGAAAGGAATGCTGTTATTATTACTGCACAACCTGCAACTAAAAAAATACAAAGAGTTTACTTTAAGGGCGACTGTGCGCCGACGCCCCGTTAAATATGGCCAATAAGTTGTGGCAGACCACAAATCTGGAACAATCTGGAAAACGGCTTCTTGATTACTGCGGGAAACAAATCTAAAGGCGCCTAATGAGAGCAAAGCCGACGGACTGCTTTACGACCGTGAGGAGCGAACAGCTGCAGTAATTGCTGCCAGCCGAGCCACTGCATCGCGTGTAGTAAGTCGGGGAGTCCCCGAACAGGTGTGCTCTGCCAACAGGTCGCTGCTTTCCGTGAGAAACGTCAGCCGCATCCCGCTCTCACTCACACACACACACACACACACACACACACACACACAGAGAGAGAGAGAGAGAGAGAGAGAGAGAGAAGGGGTCCCTCGCGAGCACGCGCAATTTCCTACACTGTGTATTCCAGGTAGATGTCGTATTGTGGTCTGCATTTAAGGGGCCCTCGCACGTTGAATATACCGGGTGATCAAAAAGTCAATATAAATTTGTAAACTTAATAAAACACGGAATAATGTACACTCCTGGAAATTGAAATAAGAACACCGTGAATTCATTGTCCCAGGAAGGGGAAACTTTATTGACACATTCCTGGGGTCAGATACATCACTTGATCACACTGACAGAACCACAGGCACATAGACACAGGCAACAGAGCATGCACAATGTCGGCACTAGTACAGTGTATATCCACCTTTCGCAGCAATGCAGGCTGCTATTCTCCCATGGACACGATCGTAGAGATGCTGGATGTAGTCCTGTGGAACGGCTTGCCATGCCATTTCCACCTGGCGCCTCAGTTGGACCAGCGTTCGTGCTGGACGTGCAGACCGCGTGAGACGACGCTTCATCCAGTCCCAAACATGCTCAATGGGGGACAGATCCGGAGATCTTGCTGGCCAGGGTAGTTGACTTACACCTTCTAGAGCACGTTGGGTGGCACGGGATACATGCGGACGTGCATTGTCCTGTTGGAACAGCAAGTTCCCTTGCCGGTCTAGGAATGGTAGAACGATGGGTTCGATGACGGTTTGGATGTACCGTGCACTATTCAGTGTCCCCTCGACGATCACCAGTGGTGTACGGCCAGTGTAGGAGATCGCTCCCCACACCATGATGCCGGGTGTTGGCCCTGTGTGCCTCGGTCGTATGCAGTCCTGATTGTGGCGCTCACCTGCACGGCGTCAAACACGCATACGACCATCATTGGCACCAAGGCAGAAGCGACTCTCATCGCTGAAGACGACACGTCTCCATTCGTCCCTCCATTCACGCCTGTCGCGACACCACTGGAGGCGGGCTGCACGATGTTGGGGCGTGAGCGGAAGACGGCCTAACGGTGTGCGGGACCGTAGCCCAGCTTCATGGAGACGGTTGTGAATGGTCCTCGCCGATACCCCAGGAGCAACAGTGTCCCTAATTTGCTGGGAAGTGGCGGTGCGGTCCCCTACGGCACTGCGTAAGATCCTACGGTCTTGGCGTGCATCCGTGCGTCGCTGCGGTCCGGTCCCAGGTCGACGGGCACGTGCACCTTCCGCCGACCACTGGCGACAACATCGATGTACTGTGGAGACCTCACGCCCCACGTGTTGAGCAATTCGGCGGTACGTCCACCCGGCCTCCCGCATGCCCACCATACGCCCTCGCTCAAAGTCCGTCAACTGCACATACGGTTCACGTCCACGCTGTCGCGGCATGCTACCAGTGTTAAAGACTGCGATGGAGCTCCGTATGCCACGGCAAACTGGCTGACACTGACGGCGGCGGTGCACAAATGCTGCGCAGCTAGCGCCATTCGACGGCCAACACCGCTGTTCCTGGTGTGTCCGCTGTGCCGTGCGTGTGATCATTGCTTGTACAGCCCTCTCGCAGTGTCCGGAGCAAGTATGGTGGGTCTGACACACCGGTGTCAATGTGTTCTTTTTTCCATTTCCAGGAGTGTAGTTAGAGAGGTAAAAATTGACACACATGCTTGGAATGACATGGGGTTTTACTAGCACAAAAAACCTAATTCAAATAATGTCCGACATATGGCGCTGGACAGCAAAACGTCAGTGACTGCGCATGACAATCGTGTATAAAAGGAGCTGTAATGAGAGAGAGAATCAGATGCGCAAGCAGTCGCAGCATGTTGACGTTACCTGAAAAGGCACTTTTAGTGAAGCTGTATTATCAGAATGGGGAATGTGCTAGTTCAGCGTTACGATCCTATCGCCAAAGGAAGGGGATTCGAACGTGTAAAGGTCCGTTGACAAAAGCAGCTGTGGCGAGAATGATTTCGAAGCCACGGGTTGTTTACGCGATAGACCCCGTAGTGGCCGACCGAGTACAAGGCGTAATGCTGCTGAGACAGTTCAGGAAGAAATGGCGACTGTAGCGGGTTCGTCGATGCACGGGGAAGTCAGCGCTCGTGCAATCGCACGTCGCACCGGCATTCCACACACTACTGTTTGGTTGGCACTGAGGCGCACCCTCCGATGCTATCCGTACAAAATCTATCGGCATCATGAACTGTTACCTGGAGATTTAGTGAAGCGGAGGGCATTTGCGGTGTGGGCGTTTCAAAAGATGGCGGAAGATGACGATTGGTTGAGTAACGTGTTGTGGACCGACGAAGCTCATTTCACGCTCCGAGGGCCTGTCGACGTGCACAACTGCAGAATTTGGGCTACCGAAAATCCTAGAACTGTCGTGGAAACTCCATTGCACGACGAGAAAGTCACGGAATGGGTTGGATTTACCACATCTACCGTTATCGGGCCTTTTTTCTTCGAGGAAATGCGTGATTCTGGTTTTTTAACTACTACCGTGACGGGTGAGAGGTACGCCGATACGTTACAGAATAGCATCAACCCCAGCCTGGCTGATAAACACCTGCTGGAACATACGATGTTTATGCAGGATGGCGCTCCACCCCGTATTGCTAGACGCGTAAAAGATCTCTTGCGCTCGTCGTTTGGTGATGATCGTGTGCTCAGCCGCTACTTTCGTCATGCTTGGCCTCCTATATCCTCAGACCTCAGTCCGTGCGATTATTGGCTTTGGGGTTACCTGAAGACGCAAGTGCATCGTGATTGACCGACATATCTAGGGATGCTAAAAGACAACATCCGACGCCAATGCCTCACCATAACTCCGGACATGCTTTGCAGTGCTGTTCAAAACATTATTCCTCGACTACAGCTATTGTTGAGGAATGATGGTGGAGACATTGAGCATTTTCTGTAAAGAACATCATCTTTGCTTTGTCTTACTTTGTTATGCTAATTATTGCTATTCTGATGAGACGAAGCGCCATCTGTCGGACATTTTTTGAACTTTTATATATTTTTTTGGTTCTAATAAAACCCCATGTCATTTCAAACATGTGTCTCAATTTGTATCTATCTACATAATTCCGTGATTTATTCAGTTTTCAAATTTATACTGACTTTTTGATCACCTGATATATTGCGCAGTAATACACCGAGATGAAACAAGTCCTGTGACACCTTCTAACATCGTGTCGCATCTCATTTTGCCCGGCGTAATGCAGCAACTGGACGTGGCATGGACTGGACAAGTCCTTCAAAGTCCTCATGTACTGACCCATGCTGCCTCTATAGCCACAAGTATTGCAAAAGTGTTGCCAGCACAGGATTTGTGCACGAACCGACCTCTATTATTTCCCATAAATGTTCGGCATCCAGAATGCTATTGTGGGGCAATGACATGGCGCATTATCAGCTATAAAAATTGTATCATTGTTCGGGAACATGAATTTCATGAGTGGCTGCAAGTGGTCTCCAAGTAGCCGAACATAATCACAGTCAGTGATCGGTTCAATTGGACCAGAGGACGCAGTCTATTTCATGTAAACACCCTTCACGCCGTTAGGAAGCCACCAGCTTTCAATCAATGTGCCTTGTTCACTACTTGGGTCCATAGCTTCGTGGGATCTGTGCCACACACGAACCCTACCATCAGCTCTTACCAACTGATATTTCACTGTAAAAATACAGCAACAAGCCACTTTTTAATGCGTTTTATTTATGCCAATATGCATTTCGGGTTTGCACCCATCTTCAGCTGGCAAATTACATGGATCTTCAGTTACTACAGTAGTACAATCTCGACAGCAGTTTGGACGCTGCAGCAGGCCTGTGCAAAAGCAACGATTCCAGTCATTTACTTCAATTTCGCGAGTTTAAAATTACGCACTATCAGTTGTTCATTTTACTTACATTCTCCTCTCCTTGTTTTTTCTTGGCTTTTCTTCTTTTTTGCAACAACACAAACACTTTTTATCACGAATTTACACAGGCGCACTGCGTTATCCGCCATGTTGTCGACTGACAGTTTTTGTTCACATACAAACGGATTATCTATGGACAGAGTTATATTTTACGACAGTTTTGAGGTTCTAAGATAAGCTATTGTTTTCTAAACATTGACTTGGGTGACAGAAGTATTCTAAGTACGATGTATACATTTTTTTTTGCAGTATTGAAGATAATAAACTAACATAACACATTTATACAAAGCAGTAATTCATACATTTATAATATAACAAAGATAGAATTAAGATTTTTATGTTTTATATTATTACATGCATTTGTTGGGTTTATATTAGATTATGTTATTTCTTGATTGTGCTTAGTAAGTGATTTGATGAGTAGAGTGTGGAAGTTTTTCAGAAATATTCGGTTTGGCAGCTCTGTTTGGTCGTTAAGTATGTCAGAAGGGGATGCATGTTTATGTGAATAAATGTCGATTTCTTCTAGGAGGTTCATTCTTTTTCCTTTGTTGGCTAGATGGAGAACTTGTAGGTTATGGGATATGTCTGTTACTTGATGCTCTTCTTCTGCTACATGTTGGGCGAATGTGGATTTATTTAAGTTTTTTAAACGAAGAGCATCCATGTGTTCTCGAAATTGTATGCTGAAGTTTCTCCCTGTTTGCCCTATGTATGTTTTTGGATATGAGTTGCAGTTAAGTTTGTATATTCCAGATTGATTGTACGGTTTGGTATTATTTTTAATGTAATGGATAGCTTTGTCCTTTATTTTGTTATTTGTATAGTAGCTGATTTTGATATCTGTTCCTCGGAACAGGTTTGCTATTTTATATGACAGCTTTCCTACAAATGGCAAGCTTACATATTTTTCTTTTGGCTGTGTCGTGGTATTCTTTAATGTTGTTTTGTTATTGTATTAGTTTATGTGGGGATTTATCTTAGAGTTTAGTTCAACTATTAATTTTGGATTGTAACCATTATTGTAAGCAATTGCTTTGATGGTGTTTAGTTCTTCTATTTGTTCAGCTGGTTCTAGTGGTATTTTGTGCATTCTCTTTAGCATTGCTCTGTATGAAGCTGTCTTATGTTTATCCGGGTGGCAGGACGATTTATTAATTGTGTTATCTGTGTATGTTGGTTTCCTGTATACTTGAAATTTGTGTTTGTTGTTGGAGCTACTTATGCAGAGATCCAGAAAATTTAAACCTACTTCTGTTTGGTGTTCTACAGTGAAGATGATGTTCTGATGCATTTTATTCATTTCTTTTGCAAGGTTATCAATTTCTTCTGCTGTGCCATCAAATAAGATTATTATATCATCAACATACCTTTTGTAATAAATTATCTTGTTTACTATCTGGGGGTTTTCTTTAAAAAATTTACATTCTAAGTTATTGATGAAAATATCTGCATGCAAACTGGCAAGGCAGCTACCCATAGCCAGGCCCTCTTTCTGCTGGTACATTTTGTTATTAAAAGAAAAATTGTTGCGTGATAGTACTAGTGTTAATAGATCAATGAATTCATATATTTCTGGTAATGCCAAATTTTTATGTATAAGTAAATTGTTTTTAATTATTTCTATTGTTTCTTTGACCGGTATGTTTGTGTAGAGGTTTGTGATGTCAAGTGATACAAACCTAGCAGTATCAGGAATTTGAATTTCCTTTAGACAATTAATAAGTTCATAACTGTTCTTTACTGAGTATGTCTCTTCAAATTTGAATGTGTTGCTAAGGATCTCATTCAGTTTCTTGCTGATTTTGTAAGTTGGGCTGCTCCGAGAATTAACAATTGGACGTATGGGACAGTTAACTTTATGGGTCTTGGGTTGTGCTCATAGATGTGGTGCATAAGGGTTCATAACAGTGCATTCATGTATATCTTTTGCATTTAAGAGGAAATCACATTTTTTCATCATATTTTTAAGTTTGTTCTGTAACTTAAGAGTGGGATCAGACTGAATTTCTACTATATTATTGTTACTGAAAAATTCAATGGTTTTTCTTACATATTGACTTTCATACATTACAACAATACCATTGCTTTTATCTGCTTTTACTACTAAAGCTTTATTGTCGCTTAGTTTCTTATTAACACTTTTAAGTATTGTACTGTCAGGGTGCTTTATACTACTATTATTATTTGCTTTCTCTATTTGTTTGGTGATAAATCCACGGCCACGGAGCTCAACAGTCCAAGTGTAATGGACAAATTATTATCGACACTACCTAGCCAGGTACTAAGAGCTTTACATGACTTCAGGAAGTACAAAATTAAGTTAGAAAGAACAATTCTTAGTATCAAGTTCAATAAAAAGTGTTTAAGTGCGAATGTAACTCCAAAATATGTCAAAGTGAATATCAACAGTCAAAGCAAAGCAGCGAAAATAGCTAAAGAAAGAAGTGAAATTACATGGCTTCAATCTAAAATCCGAAACCAACACAGAAAGAAGCAGTTTTTAAACCACCAGTTATATATATTACATTTAGAACTAGGTAAACAGTTTACTCCCACACAATTCAACCATGCATTACATTTTGTCAGTATAATAGCTATGAAAGAACAGCTAAAGTCAGATGTAGGCATAACAATAAGTTGAAAAAGTTAATGTCACAAATTCCAAAGGTGAATGACAATGTACCTTCCACTAAGCATAAATTCTCCAAATGGCTAGTAAAATCAACAAACATCATATTCAGTGATAAAGAAGTAAGATTGCTGAATAAAGGGCTTCAACATAATATCACCCCATTTCTGACTGATAATAATATTAAAGAGTTAGTAGTAGGCACCAAAATAGCCTGTGATACTGCAAAACTAACTCAGAATGATTAGATTGCCATAGGCCACAAAGTTAACAATTTTATCACCAAACAAATAGAGAAAGCAAATAATAATAATAGTATAAAGCACCATGACAGTACAATACTTAAAAGTGACAATAAAGCTTTAGTAGTAAAAGCAGATAAAAGCAATGGTATTGTTGTAATGTATGAAAGTGAATATGTAAGAAAAACCATTGAATTTTTCAGTAACAATAATATAGTAGAAATTCAGTCTGATCCCACTCTTAAGTTACAGAACAAACTTAAAAATATGATGAAAAAAAGTGATTTCCTCTTAAATGCAAAAGATATACATGAATGCACTGTTATGAACCCTTATGCACCACGTCTACGAGCACAACCCAAGACCCATAAACTTAACTGTCCCATACATCCAATTGTTAATTCTCGGAGCAGCCCAACTTACAAAATCAGCAAGAAACTGAATGAGATCCTTAGCAACACATTCAAATTTGAAGAGACATACTCAGTAAAGAATAGTCATGAACTTATTAATTGTCTAAAGGAAATTCAAATTCCTGATACTGCTAGGTTTGCATCACTTGACATCACAAACCTCTACACAAACATACCGGTCAAAGAAACAATAGAAATAATTAAAAACAATTTACTTATACATAAAAATTTGGCATTACCAGAAATATATGAATTCATTGATCTATTAACACTAGTACTATCACACAACTATTTTTCTTTTAATAACAAAATGTACCAGCAGAAAGAGGGCCTGGCTATGGGTAACTGCCTTGCCAGTTTGCATGCAGATATTTTCATCAATAACTTAGAATGTAAATTTTTTAAAGAAGACCCCCAGATAGTAAACAAGATAATTTATTACAAAAGGTATGTTGATGATATAATAATCTTATTTGATGGCACAGAAGAAGAAATTGATAACCTTGCAAAAGAAATGAATAAAATGCATCAGAACATCATCTTCACTGTAGAACACCAAACAGAAGTAGGTTTAAATTTTCTGGATCTCTGCATAAGTAGCTCCAACAACAAACACAAATTTCAAGTATACAGGAAACCAACATACACAGATAACACAATTAATAAATCATCCTGCCACCCGGATAAACATAAGACAGCTTCATACAGAGCAATGCTAAAGAGAATGCACAAAATACCACTAGAACCAGCTGAACAAATAGAAGAACTACACACCATCAAAGCAATTGCTTACAATAATGGTTACAATCCAAAATTAATAGATGAACTAAACTCTAAGATAAATCCCAACATAAATTAATACAATAACAAAATAACATTAAAGAATACCACAACACAGCCAAAAGAAAAATATGTAAGCTTGCCATTTGTAGGAAAGCTGTCATATAAAATAGCAAACCTGTTCCGAGGAACAGATATCAAAATCAGCTACTATACAAATAACAAAATAAAGGACAAAGCTATCCATAACAATAAAAATAATACCAAACCGTACAATCAATCAGGAATATACAAACTTAACTGCAACTCATATCCAAAAACATACATAGGGCAAACAGGGAGAAACTTCGGCATACAGTTTTGAGAACACATGGATGCTCTTCGTTTAAAAAACTTAAATAAATCCACATTCGCCCAACATGTAGCAGGAGAAGAGCATCAAGTAACAGACATATCCCATAACCTACAAGTTCTCCATCTAGCCAACAAAGGAAAAAGAATAATCCTCCTAGAAGAAATCGACATTTATTCACATAAACATGCATCCCCTTCTGACATACTTAACGACCAAACAGAGCTGCCAAACCGAATATTTCTGAAAAACTTCCACACTCTACTTATCAAACCCCTTACTAAGCACAATCAAGAAATAACATAATCTAATATAAACCCAACAATGCATGTAATAATATAAAACATAAAAATCTTAATTCTATCTTTGTTATATTATAAATGTATGAATTACTGCTTTGTATAAATGTGTTATGTTAGTTTATTATCTTCAATACTGCAAAAAAAAAAAAATTGTATACATCGTACTTAGAATACTTCTGTCACCCGAGTCAATGTTTAGAAAACAATAGCTTATCTTAGAACCTCAAAACTGTCGTAAAATATAACTCTGTCCATAGATAATCCGTTTGTATGTGAACAAAAACTGTCAGTCGACAACATGGCGGATAACGCAGTGCGCCTGTGTAAAATACGTGATAAAATGTGTTTGTGTTGTTGCAAAAAAGAAGAAAAGCCAAGAAAAAACAAGGAGAGGAGAATGTAAGTAAAATGAACAACTGATAGTGCGTAATTTTAAACTCGCGAAATTGAAGTAAATGACTGGAATCGCTGCTTTTGCACAGGCCTGCTGCAGCATCCAAACTGCTGTCGAGATTGTACTACTGTAGTAACTGAAGATCCATGTAATTTGCCAGCTGAAGATGGGTGCAAACCCGAAATGCATATTGGCATAAATAAAACGCATTAAAAAGTGGCTGGTTGCTGTATTTTTACAGTGAAATATCATTATCCACGGCCACAGAGCTCAACAGTCCAAATATAATGGACAAATTGTTATCTTACCAATTGAAATCGGACTCATCAGGCCACAGGTTGTGTAGGGTCCAAGAGATACTGTTAGGAGCCGAGGAGAAGCACTGAAGGCGATGTCGTGCTGTTAACAAAAGCATTCGCATCGGCCTGTGCTGCCATAGCCCATTAACGCCAAATATCACGACACTGCCCTAACACCCGCGAGGGTAACTGAGAGCGCTAACGCGCTGCTTCCTGGACTCGGGTAAGCGCGCCGGCTCCGGATCGAATCCGCCTGGCGGACTAACGACGAGGGCCGGTGTGCAGGCGAGACTGGATGTGGTTTTTAGGCGGTTTTCCACATCCTGCTAGGTGAATACCAGGCTGGTCCCTACATTCCGCCTCAGTTACACTACTCGCAGACATTTGTACCACATTCGCACTCTTCTATGGATTGCACTAGATGCAGACAGTTGGGGGTACACACATTCCGTCCTGATGGGGGGGGGGGGGGGGCGGAGGGTACAGGGTGGCGACAGGAAGGGCATCTGGCCAGCCCTTAAAATTAACACTCCAAATTCAGTTACCCATTACAGCAGACCCCGCCAGTCAGGATAAATGCTTGGAAAGGGAGAAGAGAGACCACCGCACTGTCATAACAAATACGTTCGCCGTACGTCGCATATTGATTTCTGCTTTTATATGATGCAGTGTTGCCTTTTTGTTGGCACTGATAACTTCATGGAAACGCCGCTGCTCTGGATCGGCAAGTGAAGGCCGCCGGCCACTGTGGTGTCCGTGGTGAGACATAATGCCTGAAAGTTTGTATTCTCAGCCCACTGTTGACTACGTGAATCTAGAAACACGGAATTCCCTAACTATTTCCAAAGTGTTATGTCCGATGCGTCTAGCTCCAACTACCATTGCACGTTCCAAGTCTGTTACTCTCCGTCGTGCAGTCATAATCACGTCGGTAACCTTTTCACAGGAATCACCTGCGTGCAAGTAACAGCTCTGCCAGTGCACTGCCCTTTTATACCTTCTGTAAGCGACACTACTGCCATCTGTGTTTGTGCATATCACTATCCCATTAGCTTTGTCACCTCACTGTATTCTCGAACTACCAGTAGAACGAAAAACCTGTCCAAGTTGAAAATTTTTACTTTTTATTCATTCGATGACTAGTTGCGGGCCGAGACCGACTTTCAAATCATCATAACATAGTCGAAAATGGCATTTCTGAGAAGGTCGAAGATGTGCAATGGACATTTACATTGCACCGAATGAATAAAAATTAAAAATTTGCAACTTGAACTGGTTTTTCGTTCTACTCATTGTAGTTTGTCAGTGTTTTGCGTGAAAATGCGAGGGCAGAAACGGCACAATATTACTGCACAATATTTATGCCTGTGAGGCGCCAGTTAGAATTCTGCCTTCGTAACGAACATGTCGGCGCTGCGCGATATGGAATTCGTATGTGTAGCTAGTGAGTTGTTGCCTCGTAAAACGAAAGCAGAAATTATGCAGAACGGAAGAAATAAGTCTGAAAAGCGTTTCAGTGGACCAGGTGCTCATTCACTGCAGCACGGATTCGTAAACCACGAGAACTATTTACTGTGAAATTTATCGTGCGCATGTGCTGTTTTCAATGGATTCCTCTTTTATAAAAACTATTGCAAACGAGAAAGAAATTAATAACTGGTTTCTAATTGTAAATATGAATGATCTTATGTCTGAAGTGTGACGACTGTTGCGTGGTGGTGGTGGTGGTAAGTTGGGGCTTATGGGCGCTCAACATCGAGGTCATCAGCGCCCTGACACACATTAAAAGGAACGAATGTGGACAGACCTAAGAAAACTAAAGTGCACACTCAAAGAAAGCAGGAAAATGCTACATAAGAAAGTAAAACCTAAGGAAAGGGGAAACATAGCAACAAGAATGTCACAGGAAATTGTTATTGGCTGGCCACTTACATAAAATATGGGCGAGCTTGTCACACAGTAAGCAAATTAAAATCCTCTCCCTAAAATCTTTGTAAAAGTATTTGACAGGGCACAGAACTTTAAAACTTTAGCCACATTCGTCCGAGTGTTGCCTAAAAGAGATGGCACGTCCGGTGGCAAGTCAGCCGCGACCAGCTGGTCAGAAAATAAAACGCAATCCAATAAAACAGTGACCTGGACGCCACAAGCACCACACATTGGAGGGTCCTGTCGCCGGAGAAGGAAGCCATGCGTCATAGGGCTGTGGCCTATTCGAAGCCGAGTGAGGAGAATCTCGTCCCGTCGATGGTGCTGAAAGGAAGTACACCACACACGCGTTGTGGGCTTGACTATACGAAGCTTATTGTCAGTCACTTCCAGCCACTCATCCTACCACCGACGCGTGACCCGTGAGCTCAACAGCGAGGTGAGTGCGTGCAAGGGGATAGCACACTGAGATACTTGTGGATCGAGACACGCCTCCTTGGCTGCGAGATCTGCCCTTTCATTGAAAAAAGTGTATGTGTGCTCACTGGACAACGACGCTGATCTTATTTTCCAGTTCTGAAAACTGCTACGAGTAAAATAAACATCTTTGCTTTCTTCACTTTCCTCTGCTATTTGTGGTGACGGTAGAAAATTTTAATTTTTATTCTTGCTTTTGTGACCATAATAAGAGTCCAGGCACCATAGGCAAACAGCCAGCTGACATTAAAAAATAGTTCACCAGGACGTAGGGACAAGATAAGTGGCGGACGCTGCCAAGTATGGCTTGTTGATCAAATAACGTAGTGTTTGACTTCCTGCCAGAGGATGCAGCACGAACTGAACTTGCGCAATGGAAGACGCAAACACCAGGGCGATAATACAGCAAGAGAGAGTGTCAGTCACGTGCGGAAAAGACTCGTGTGGAACCAAATTAAGTTGTGTGCAGCTAGAAACGAAAGCGCCGTTTGGAACCGAAGGCATTCTTGCGCAAGCCGAACAATTCGAAATGAGTGTCGTGTGGAACCATAGTCATTCTTGCGCAATCCGATCACTTAGAAATGAAAGGGTCGTGTGAAACAAATTAACTCCTGTGCACCCAAGTACATGAGAAACGAAATAAAAGGACAGGCAGCGGAATAGCTAGAGACTGAGATTCAGATGCAGATTCAGAACCAGTGCCGTCAGTTTGGAGATTCCGCAGCGAGACGCCAGCAGGGCCGAGTAGGCCCGTAGCAGCCGATACAGCTGATAAAGACTTCAACTACAAGGAGATGGTGATAGGCTATGGTGGACAAAAAAATGGCTCTGAGCACTATGGGACTTAACATCTGAGGCCATCAGTCCACTACAACTTAGAACTACTTAAATCTAACTAACCTAAGGACATCACACACATCCATGCCCGAGGCAGGATTCGAACCTGCGACCGTAGCGGTCGCGCGGTTCCAGACTGTAGCACTTACAACCATTCGGCCACTCTAGCCGGCTCTGGTGGACACACAGGAACTGCAGGTCAAGTAGAATTTTTAGAGTTTCGTTGGAATAGTGTTGAACAGAGGCTATCAGTCGTTGTGTCAATTACTTAGAGAGATTTCAGTGCTAACCGAGAACAAGTGATTGCCTTGTACTTGCTTCTTATATGTAGTGGCAATTAGCTTTGAAGTAGCAAGTCCGAATAAATAAACTGAATCTTATTAAGGGGTTTATGGTCCAACACCTCACATAAGTATATGTGAGAATAAACTTGATGGAAAGCAACCAATCTTTTCTGCCTATTGCAATTCTGTAACCTATTTTCAGGAAACTTATTTGCTTCAAACCAAGGAGTTTCTCTCTCTCTCATCTCCGATATAAAGGTTGACAGCAATTTATAAATAAATCATTGTCGTTAACGTCCCGATTGCGCTACGCTGGTATAGTGAGGCTGTGACGTGACGCGATATATTGTGGACAATAAGGTAGCTGGCGTGTCCTTAACAGCCAAAAATTTCGAATGAAACAGTAATTTTACTGGTACCACTCACTGTTTATTTACATCCACATCGCGTTCCTCCATCGTCAGTGAAGTTACACATATGTCACTACGACATTGGTGTGTTGTCTTACGACTTCGGGAGAAACTGTGTCTCGAGACACGTTTTCACTGGTCACCGGAGCTCACTGCAGAGTGGGTCTCATCAGTGAAGACAGTTCTACTCCAGTCTATGAGATTACGACTGTAAGACCTGCCTGGAGACGCTGTGAATAGCTGTGGAATGCCAACCTGAATGTCACCCGCCATACGACCCGACAGCCAAAAGTCATGATCTGAGGTGCTGAGCCGTGGTAAAATTTGCTGTTTTGAACAGCGCGCCGCAGCATGTAGTGTGAACTAGAGATGGGCAAAACTGTTCTTTTCAGAAATCGGATCAGAACTGTTCACTCTCTGAAATGAATTAGCTCTTTTTCATGACTCACCACTCATTTACAATAGAAAATAAATGGAAGGCACATTGCCCTTTAAACTTGGTTTATTCCAGTACTATACCTGTATTTTGATCTTATTTGATCCTATTTTGAAGTAACACAGATAATGAGTAAGAATTTTGTATTGTTTATTGAAATTTCCACGATATGACAAAGTTTTTGATTATTGATTTATTTTGCACTATCGTGGTTTTTTGGGTGATTGGATAATGTTGTAACTTGAGATTTACATTAACGATATATTTGGCTATAATGTATTAAAATTTCATTAACCTCATACAAATACATCGCAAGCCATATATTTTTAAAGTGAACGTTTCCTTCCGAAGACGCCTAAAATCGCAAAATCCGTACCAGAATAAGAAAAAGAAATATAAATTTGACTGTAAAACGAAAGTGCTGCATATAGCCTTACGCAGAATAAAACAGGGAAAATATTGGTGTATCACATTTTGCGATACGTTTATCGGTTCGCTCGTAATTAAAGCGTAAATTCGAGTGTCCATAATAAAAATCCTATAGTAAGAGGAGTCGTCAGGAACCTAATCTGATCAGTTTAAACAAATAAAAATAAAATAAAAACAAATGATGTATACATAACATAATAATGTAATATACATAGCGGTATTACTACGAAGAACAATATCCAGTAGAGACGAACTCCGATGCAGAAGCACTGAGTCGAGCAGGTCGAGCTGCGAGCTGTATTACTGCGTGAGCTAAGACCGCAGAGACCAGAGTGACACCTGAGTTGCTTTGCTCAACGCTCTGGCTAGAGTCGAGAACGGTGGGGTGAGCGTTGAGCGGGCGAGTTCCGAGGGTGGGAGGAGTGGTGAACGGCCACCACTCACCCGCTCCGAGACAAATCGTCCGTTCCCTTGCGAGCAGGTTGTTGCAAGTAGTTCCTATGTTATCCGCTAGGTGGCTCTGTGTCCTGTTGCTCGCATCAACTGCCCAGAGGGCAGGACGTGCGACTGAAACGATCGCTGACATAGTGCGATGCGAAGTTAAGCTGCGCCAGACACTGCACGCGGCAGACGACGCACAGAGACGGCACGGCATATGTGAAACACAAAATCCAATGGGGCACTGCACAATGCAGGCAGCCAAGGTAGAAGCAGGGCAGAGGCCGGCGCTGGCTGTGTTGTGTGGTGTGCACTGTGCTGTGACCAGCAGAGGCGCTGCTGATATGCTCCGTCTCTCTCTCTCTCTCTCTCTCTCTCTCTCTCTGCCGTGGGAAACGTTTGGAGCTACCGTTCTTTTTTTCTTAATCACTGATTGTTCACTCCTTTGAAAGATTCAACTCTATGAATCAGTTCAAGAGCGGATCCCCCATCTCTAGTGTGAAGCTGTCGCCCTCCGTTTCTGGCGGTGGCGCCGCTGTGGCAATCGCAGCTTTGGTGTCTCCCTCTGGTGGGAAAGGGAAAGGTTGCCTGTTCACATGCATTTAAGGGGCGCTATGAGCTCGCCAGTCGGTCAATCTAGGGAGTCTGGGCAGTTGGTCAGCTGGGTCAGTGTGGGGCAGTCAGTGTCTGTCTGTCGTCCAGAGTGCTAGTATGTGTTATGCCGGCAGTCTGCTCAGGCAATGGTCATTGCCGGTTGGATCGATCGGTTGGTCAGTCGCGCACTGGGACACAAGATGACTTGTCCGCCTCGAGTGTCGGCGCATGTGAGGTCGCCACGTGAGTCAAAGTGGGCCGCGCCGAATAGCGAGGGGTAGTGGCTTCGCGGCCGACACGAGGGCAACAGGAGTCAACCCACGACATCGGTCTGGCCGGTGCGAGCTGCGACGCCGTCAGACGGGAGATCGGCGCGCCTTCCATCGTCTGTCGAAGCGGCTGGCAGCGGACGATTCGGGAGAGCGTTTTGGGGGTGCTGCGCCAGGTCTTCGCCAGACATCGCAGTTTTTTTGTTAGAAGTGTTCGTGATATGTTGTTTCATTTACTTGCTAAATTCTACTTGTTTTCTTGGTCAGTCTCTCGTCCCCACCTTGCTCGTCTGTCTCTCGTACGCATTTGTTAGGCAGTTAGTGTCCGTCTGTCTGTCTGTCTGTCGGTCCGCCGTACGTTAATAGCTGCCTCTGTCATGTTTGTCGGCTTCGGTGTTAACGAATTTATTGCTTAAGGTTTAAAGGCTGAATTCCTGAAATATGTTTTTATCTTGCCTATCATCTTGAGAGGCGGTATATGTGTAATGTAGAGCATGTTTGCATATCTTATGTAAGACTGCATTCCATGGTTTTTTTTATTTAAATGGTCATTTTAGTATATGAAGTTGCCACCGTTCCACCGTAATAGTTTTCTTTTAAAAACAAGTTGCACTTTCGGTGACAAGTAATTTCTTTAATGTGAGTGGTTTGTACCATTTACATCCCTCCTACGGGGTGCATAGTTAATATGTTTGTGTGAGTTGTTAAAAATTTTTAGTTTAAATTAATCTGGTGTCTCAGCCCGAAAGCTCATACTGTCAAAAAAAAAAAAAAATAAAATAAAAGTTATTTCTGCCTCTGAATAAATTGTAACTTGATATTTAAAGGGTGCTTTCTGATTGTAATTTTTAAATTTTTTTTTAAAAAAGGGTTTTTAGGAATAAAATTTCCATTTGTTGAAAGAAATTTGTTTTCATCAGTTACCCACTGGCAACTACTTCCACGCTCACGTAGTGTGATTAAATGTGTTAATGTTCTTGATAAATCGCTAGTAAATAAAGTAAATTCTTTAAGAAAAGATTTTGAAACTAAATCCACGGTTCAGGTGCCATATCTTTCCACAGCAGAACCCCTTTAGTTACCATCCACGGCACATAGCACACCAGTATCTATTATACTCTCTGTTTTGTTGTCATTCATGACAAGTTATCCTTGGCTTACATTTCAGCAAGATAATGCCCGACCACGCACGGCGAGACTTCCTACTGCTTGCCAAACCCCACATCGGTCAGAAAGGTCACCGGATCTCTCCCCAACTGAGAACGTTTGGACCATTTTGGGCAGGGCTGTCCAACTAGCAAGGGGTTTGACGATCTATCGCGCCAGTTGGACGCAATTTGGCACTGTATCTCTCTATCAATGAGTGCCCAACCGAGCAACTGCCTGTATAAAGGACAGAGGTGGACCAACGCGTTATTGACTTACCCAATTTGTGAAGCTCTTTCTCTTGAATAAATCATCCAATTTTTCTGATATTGCAATCATTTGTTCGTCTGTACATGTATATCACATCTACCGATTTCCATCACCTCCCGATAATTCCCTCGTGGTGCGTCGTTTTCTTATGTGATAGTGTATAATTCCCTCAACATCACCTAATTTAATTCGACTATGTTAAATTGCCGTCGTTTTGATTTTGTTGACATTTTATTTGTAACATGTTTCCAAGACGCCATCCATTTCGTCTCTTCTGACTTTTGCGGTATCTGACATAACTACTATGTCATCGGCATACCTAAAACGTCTTATTTCTTCTCCTTGAACATTAACTCATTTCAAAAGTATCACCTACGTTTCCGTTTCTGCTTGCTCCGTGTACAGGCTGAATAACATTGGGGAGACGCTACAAACTTGCCTCACTCCCTTCTCAACCACTGTTCCCTATCATGTCCTTCGAAACTTGTGCCTGCTATCTCGTTTCTGTGCCTAGATAACTTTCCACTCCTTGTATTCCATCCCTCGTTCTTTAGAATAAAAAAAAAAATATGTCCTGACAATAACTACACTGCCGGAAAAAGATTAGTAAACCGTTTTAGAGATTTCTCATTCACCGTAAGATTTATTGTTGAAACAGTGCCTACGGAGTTCATGAAACAATTATATTTACAGGTCAGTAGCATAAGCTGTTTTGATGTACCAGTTATCAACCCAAGCTCAAACACTCACAGTAGTATCATATGTTCCGACTGGAATATTTATCGTAAGGATACGTTAGTCGTCAATGATGGCGGCGTGTTTATTGCAGTAAAGAATTCGATAAAATATAGTCAGATTATCACGGATTCGCTTGTGAATTAATCTGAGTGAAGTTGAGTATCAATGATCGGTCAGAAATGGTATTCCGATGCTTTTACAGACTGCCTGGGTCAGCAGCTCTAATGGTAGAGCGCTTCAGACAGAACGTGCAGAATATCAGTAACAATTTTCCTGATCATGCCATTGTAATAATAGGGTGTGGCTGCAACTAGCCAAGCATAGGGAGTTTCATGCTCTCAAAACTAGCGCCAGAGACAGGGATTCGTTTGAAACTGTTCTGGATGTCTTGTCCAAAAATTACTTTGAGCAGAGAGACAACTTGTGAGCGTAGCGTCTTAGACCTCCTTGCAACAAGCCGACATGAACTTATTGTATCAGTCAACGTAAAGGAAGATATTAGTGACCGTAAGACTGTGAAAGCATCTATGAGATCGGGTCTGACAAAGAATGTTAAGAAATGTAGGAAGTGTGACAGGGTACAAATTTCAGGATATCTGAGCAACCAGCATGAAATATTCGGTGATGAGGACGAAGATATGGGAAACAAATGGAAAAATTTCAAAGGAATCGTGTAACATGCCCTAAACAAATATTTTTCGAGTAAAGTCTTTAAGGATGGGAAAGACCCATCATGATTTAATAGCCGTGTTAGAAAAGTGCTACGTAAACGAAGAGAGCTTCATCTCAGATTCAAGAGAAGTAAAAACCTAACTGACGAGAAAAGCCGAAGGAAGCGAAACGAGCGTATGGGGAGCAATGAGAGAAGCGTTATATGAATTTGAAAGTAAAACTTTGTCAACAGGTCCGAGTAAAAACCGTAAGAGGTTTTGGTCGTATCTAAAATTAGTATGTGGGTCAAAGTCATCTATTCATTCACTCAGTGAAAATGCTGGCACCGAAACGGAAAATAACAGACAGGAGGTCGAAATACTGAATTCGGTCTTCCGAAATTGTTTCACCGCTGAAGGTCGTAACACGGTCCCTTCTTTCAGTCGTCGTACAAATGTCGAAATGATTGCTATTGAGATGACCGATCGCTGAATAGAAAAACAACTACAATCGCTTAGTATGGAAAGGCGTCAGGACCGGATGAGATACCACTAAGATTATACAAAGATTATGCCAAAGAACTTCAGCAACGAAGGGTACGTAGCGACTAGAAAAAATCGCAGGTCATTCCAGTTTTCAAGAAAGGCCGTAGACAATTGCAGACCTACGTCGCTGACGTCAATCTGTTGCAGAATTTATGCTCACGAATTATGACTTTCTTGAAGACTGAAAATCTCCTCTACAAAAATCAGCATGGATTCCACAAACAGAGATCCTGCGAAACTTAGCTCGCTCTGTTCCTTCATGAGATCCACAGTGCCCTAGACAACGGCGCTCAGGTTGACGCCATGTTCCTAGCCAACAGAAAGGCATTTGCCACCATCCCGCACTACTATTTAGTGGAAAAAATAGGATGTTATCGAGTATCGGAGCAAATTTGCGACAGGATTCGAGACTTCCTTGCAGACCGAACTCAACACGTCGCTGTTAACGGAACAAAATGGAAGGATGTAAACGTACAAACTGGCCATTAAAATTGCTACACCAAGAAGAAATGCGGATGATAAACGGGTACTCATTGGACAAATATATTATACCAGAACTGATATGTGATTACATTTTCACGCAATTTGGATGCACAGATCCTGACAAATCAGTACCCAGAATGACCATCTCTGGCCGTAATAACGGCCTTGATACGCCTGGGCGTTGAGTCAGAGCTTGGATGGCGTGGCACGTACAGCTGCCCATGCAGCTTCAACACGATACCACAGTTCATCAAGAGTAGTGACTGCCGTATTGTGATGAGCCAGTTGCTCGGCCACCATTAACCAGACGTTTTCAGTTGATGAGAGATCTGGAGAATGTGCTGGCCAGGGCACCAGTCGAACATTTTCTGTATCCAGAAAGGCCCGTACAGGACCTGCAACATGCAGTCGTGCATTATCCTGCTGAAATGTAGGGTTTCACAGGGATCGAATGAAGGGTAGAGCCACGGGTCGTAACACATCTGAAGTGTAACGTCCACTGTTCAAAGTGCCGTTACTGCGAACAAGAGGTGACCGAGACGTCTAACCAATGGCACCCACCCCATACCATCACGCCGGGTGATACGCCAGTATGGCGATGACGAATACACGCTTCCAATGTGCGTTCACCGCGATGTCGCCAAACACGGATGCGACCATCACGCTACTGTAAACAGAACCTGGATTCATCCGAAAAAATGAAGTTTTGCCATTCGTGCACCCAGGTTCGTCGTTGAGTACACCATTGAAGGCGCTCCTGTCTGTAATGCAGTGTCAAGGGTAACCGCAGCCATGGTCTCCGAGCTGATAGTCCATGCTGCTGCAAACGTCGTCGAACTGTTCGTGCAGATGGTTGTTGTCTTGCAAACGTCCCCATGTGTTGACTGAGGGATCGAGACGTGGCTGCACGATCCGTTACAGCCATGCGGATAAGATGCCTGTCATCTCGACTGCTAGTGATACGAGGCCGTTGAGATCCAGCACGGCGTTATGTATTACCCTCGTGAACCCACCGATTCCATATTCTGCTAACAGTCATTGGATCTCGACCAGCGCGAGCAGCAATGTTTCGATACGGTAAACCTCAATCGCGATAGGCTACAATCCGACCTTTATCAAAGTCGTAAACGTGATGGTACGTATTTCTCCTCCTTACATGAGGCATCACAACAACGTATCACCAGGCAACGCCGGTCAACTGTTGTTTGTGTATGAGAAATCGTTTGGAAACGTTTCTCATGTCAGCACGTTGTAGGTGTCGCCACCGGCGCCAACCGTGTGTGAATGCACTGAAAGGCTAATCAATTGTACATCACAGCATCTTCTTCGCCGGCCGTAGTGGCCGAGCGGCTCTAGGCGCTACAGCCTGGAACCGCGCGACCGCTACGGTCGCAGGTTTGAATCCTGCCTCGGGCATGGATGTGTGTGATGTCCTTAGGTTAGTTAGGTTTAAGTAGTTCTAAGTTCTTGGGGACTGATGACCTCAGAAGTTAAGTCCCATAGTGCTCAGAGCCATTTGAACAGCATCTTCTTCCTGTCGGTTAAATTTCGCGTCTGTAGCACGTCATCTTCGTGGTGAAGCAATTTTAATGGCCAGTAGTTTAACTTTTTTGGAGTATGCCAACGAAGAGAGAAATTGAAATAAGAACACCGTGAATTCAGTGTCCCAGGAAGGGGAAACTTTATTGACACATTCCTGGGGTCAGATACATCACATGATCACACTGACAGAACCACAGGCACATAGACACAGGCAACAGAGCATGCACAATGTCGGCACTAGTACAGTGTATATCCACCTTTCGCAGCAATGCAGGCTGCTATTCTCCCATGGACACGATCGTAGAGATGCTGGATGTAGTCCTGTGGAACGGCTTGCCATGCCATTTCCACCTGGCGCCTCAGTTGGACCAGCGTTCGTGCTGGACGTGCAGACCGCGTGAGACGACGCTTCATCCAGTCCCAAACATGCTCAATGGGGGACAGATCCGGAGATCTTGCTGGCCAGGGTAGTTGACTTACACCTTCTAGAGCACGTTGGGTGGCACGGGATACATGCGGACGTGCATTGTCCTGTTGGAACAGCAAGTTCCCTTGCCGGTCTAGGAATGGTAGAACGATGGGTTCGATGACGGTTTGGATGTACCGTGCACTATTCAGTGTCCCCTCGACGATCACCAGTGGTGTACGGCCAGTGTAGGAGATCGCTCCCCACACCATAATGCCGGGTGTTGGCCCTGTGTGCCTTGGTCGTATGCAGTCCTGATTGTGGCGCTCACCTGCACGGCGCCAAACACGCATACGATCATCATTGGCACCAAGGCAGAAGCGACACTCATCGCTGAAGACGACACGTCTCCATTCGTCCCTCCATTCACGCCTGTCGCGACACCACTGGAGGCGGGCTGCATGATGTTGGGGCGTGAGCGGAAGACGGCCTAACGGTGTGCGTGACCGTAGCCCAGCTTCATGGAGACGGTTGCGAATGGTCCTCGGCGATACCCCAGGAGCAACAGTGTCCCTAATTTGCTGGGAAATGGCGGTGCGGTCCCCTACGGCACTGCGAAGGATCCTACAGTCTTGGCGTACATCCGTGCATGGCTGCGGTCCGGTCCCATGTCGACGGGCACGTGCACCTTCCGCCGACCACTGGCGACAACATCGATGTACTGTGGAGACCTCACGCCCCACGTGTTGAGCAATTCGGCGGTACGTCCACCCGGCCTCCCGCATGCCCACTATACGCCCTCGCTCAAAGTCCGTCAACTGCACATACGGTTCACGTCCACGCTGTCGCGGCATGCTACCAGTGTTAAAGACTGCGATGGAGCTCCGTATGCCACGGCAAACTGGCTGACACTGACGGCGGCGGTGCACAAATGCTGCGCAGCTAGCGCCATTCGACGGCCAACACCGCGGTTCCTGGTGTGTCCGCTGTGCCGTGCGTGTGATAATTGCTTGTACAGCCCTCTCGCAGTGTCCGGAGCAAGTATGGTGGGTCTGACACACCGGTGTCAATGTGTTCTTTTTTCCATTTCCAGGAGTGTATATAACAAGTACTCCAGAAGCGGCCTACAAGAGGTGAAACAGCCTTCAGGTGTTCGAGATGTTGGTTTCAGTATAATGATCGACTGTCACGCAGACGCTGGGGCAACTGGTTTCGCGACTGGCGGCCAGTCCGTCTTCTTTGGGCTCCCCACGCGTCTGGGCCGCATAAGCGATGACCGCGCTGATTTAGGTGGCATCGCTCGTTAAGTGACGACACGGCGGGACAGGGTGGTGGGAAGTAGTGAAGCAGGATGGAGTGGGGGGGGGGGGGCATTCTGGTCAGCCGAGGCGGCACTGAAGTGCCGCGATTATGAAAACGGGACGGGAGCTGGGAAAACTCAGGCTGAAGACAGCCACCCAAGGACACGTCTGCTCTCCACGTTTCACCTCACAGTGTCGAGCACACATGTAACTTATCTTTCCGAACTTTTTAGCATTACATTACTCTTTCGGTGCAAGCGAAAAATTACCTCCAGAGAACTGATGAATGGTGCAGGTTTTGGCAGTTCACCAAACGTAAATAAATGCAACATACTGCGCATACACAGGAAGAGAAATCCACTGCTGTGTGGCTACACTGCTGCTGACAAACCGCTGGAAATGGTATCTACCGTAAAATATCTAGGAGCAACTATCCAGATCGATCTTAAGTGGAATCAACACATAAAACGAATAGTGGGAAAAGTAGATGTCCAACTCAGATTCATAGGAAGGATCTTACGGCAATGTTACTCATCCACGGAGGAAGTGATTTATAAGGCGCTTGTTCGGCCGATTCTTATTGTTCATCAATATGGGATCTCTACCAGACGGGACCTGATAGGACTGAAGAGATAGAGAAGATCCAAAGAAGAGCGGCACGTTTCGTTACAGGATCGTTTAGTCGGCACGAGAGCATTACGGAGATGCCCAACAAACTCAATTGGCGGAAGTTACAAGAGAGGCGTTGTGCATCACGTGCATGTTTACTATTGAAATGTCGAGAAAACACTTTCCGGAAGGAGTCCGAGAGCATATTACAGTACTGGCCATTAAAATTGCTACACTACGAAGATGACGTGCTACAGACGCAAAATTTAACCGACAGGAAGAAGGTGCTGTGATATGCAAATGATTAGCTTTTCAGAGCATTCACACAAAGTTGGCGCCGGTGGCGACACCTACAACGTGCTGACATGAGGAAAGTTTCCAACTGATTTCTCATACACAAACAGCAGTTGACCGGCGTTGCCTGGTGAAACGTTGTTGTGATGCCTCGTGTAAGGAGGAGAAATGCGTACCATCACGTTTCCGACTTTGATAAAGGTCCGATTGTAGCCTATCGCAATTGCGGATTATCTTATCGCGACATTGCTACTCCCGTTGGTCGAGATGCAATGACTGTTAGCAGAATATGGAATCGGTGGGTTGAGGAGGGTAATACGGCCTTCTGTCACTAGCAGTCTATATGACGGGCATCTTGTCCGCATGGCTGTAACGGATCGTGCAGCCACGTCTCGATTCCTGAGTCAACAGATGGGGACGTTTGCAAGACAACAACCATCTGCATGAACAGTTCGACGCCGTTTGCAGCAGCATGGACTATAAGCTCGGAGACCGTGGCTGCCGTTACCCTTGACGCTGCATCACAGACAGGAGCGGCTGCGAAGGTGTACTCAACGACGAACCTGGGTGCACGAATGGCAAAACGTCATTTTTTTCAGATGAATGCAGGTTCTGTTTACAGCATCATGATGGTCGCATCTGTGGTTGTCGACATCGCGGTCAACGCACATCGGGAGGGTGTATTCGTCATCGCCATACTGGCGTATCACCTGGCGTGATGGTATGGGGTGCCATTGGTTACACGTCTCGGTCACCTCTTGTTCGCATTGAGGACCCGTGGCTGTACCCTTCATTGGATCCCTGCGAAACCCTACATTTCAGCAGGATAATGCACGACCGCATGTTGCAGGTCCTGTACGGGCCTTTCGGGATACAGAAGATGTTCGACTGCTGCCCTGGCCAGCACATTCTCCAGATCTCTCACCAACTGAAAACGCCTGGTCAATGGTGGCCGAGCAACTGGCTCGTCACAGTACACCAGTCATTACTCTTGATGAACTGTGGTATCGTGTTGAAGCTGTATGGGCAGCTGTACCTGCACACGCCATCCAAGCTCTGTTTCACTCAATGCCCAGGCGTATCAAGGCCGTTATTACGGTGGTTGTTCTGGGTACTAATTTCTGACGATTGTGCACCCACATTGCGTGAAAATGTAATCACATGACAGCTTTAGTACAATATATTTGTCCAATAAATACCCGTTTATCATCTGCATGTCTCCTTGGTGTAGTAATTTCATTGGCCAGTAGTGTACTTTCACCCTCTCTCCCACATGCGTCTCGCGTAATGGGCATAAGAGAAAATTCGAGAAATTAGTGCCAATACAGAGGCTAACCGACGATCATTCTTTGCACGCGCTACTCGCGAGTGGAACAGGGTTTGACGGCTCACTTAGTGGTTCAAAATGTACCCTCCGCCACACACCATAAGATGGCTTGGGCAGTGAGATGTTGACATAGAATAATAGTACACGGGCGGCAATGCTGGTGCTGGCACCGGCGTACAGTCGGTCGTACAGATGGCGAACATTGTCCAGCTCGACCTGTTCACGCAGTTCCGAAGAGTTGTCGTTTGACTACTCTCATGAGTCAGTTCTCGTCCCATTATATCGGACACGTACTCGACTGGAGACAAGTCCGGAGATCAGGGAAACTGCTACTCGTCTTGTAGAAAACGTCGAGTTTCACGTGCAGAGTGTGAGCGAACATTAGCCTGGCGGAACAACACATCATCTACGTATTTCAAGAACAGCAAAAGAACGGATCAAAACAACATTCTCCACGTACTGAGTGCAGGTTAGCGTCCCCTCAGAACCATCAAGGGTGAACAAGAGTTTTGACTTATTGCACCCTGGACTATAACGAGATAACACTCTGCAGGTCGACGTGGTACGCGCAAACGACCGTCACTTCCTCTGACGGCACCAGTCAAACTGTACACATCGACGCTGTGGCACGACTGGAAGGCGGCTGAGAAGTTTGCGTGCCCTTAGTCCCAGTGCCAATAATCTGTTCGTAAAAGTTCTTGTGACGGTCATGGCGGTCATCTGTGCTACGTGGACGTCCACAACGTCGTTTACGGGTGGGAGAATGTGCACGTAACGAGTGATACCACCATAGATGCACAGCGATGTGTGCGCGAGCGTCATTCTGTTGGAAAAAACTTCCTTCAATGCTGTTCATGAGCTGCAGCACAACAGGTTGAAGCATCAGACCAATGTGCAATAAGTTCCTCACAAGCGGCATTTAATCAAGCTGCGGGCCTACGGCGTATCGCCTCAGTTGTGTCAGTGGATTCGTGATTTTCTGTCAGGAAGGTCGCAGTTCGTAGTAATAGACGGTAAATCATCGAATAAAACTGAAGTGATATCAGGTGCTCCACAGGGAAGCGTCCTGGAACCTCTGCTGTTCCTGATCTATATAAATGACCTGGGTGACAATCTGAGCAGTTCTCTTAGGTTGTTCGCAGATGATGCTGTGATTTACCGTCTAGTAAGGTCATCCGAAGACCAGTATCAGTTGCAAAGCGATTTAGAAAATATTGCTGTATGGTGTGGCAGGTGGCAGTTGACGCTAAATAACGAAAAGTGTGAGGTGATCCACACGAGTTCCAAAAGAAATCCGTTGGAATTCGATGACTCGATAAATAGTACAATTCTCAACGCTGTCAATTCAACTAAGTACCTGGGTGTTAAAATTACGAACAACTTCAGTTGGAAACACCAGATAGATAATATTGTGGGGAAGGCGAACCAAAGGTTGCGTTTCATTGACAGGACTCGTAGAAGATGCAACAAGTCCACTAAAGAGACAGCTTACACTACACTCCGCAGTGGTTAGCACACTGGACTCGCATTCGGGAGGACGACGGTTCCGGCCATCCTGATTTAGGTTTTCCGTGATTTCCCTAAATCGCTTGAGGCAAATGCCGGGATGGTTCATTTGAAAGGGCACGGCCGATTTCCTTCGCTATCCTTCCCTCACCCGAGCTTGCGCTCCGTCTCTAATGACCTCGTTGTCGACGGGACGTTAAACACTGATATCCTCTTACACTACACTCGTTCGTCCTCTGTTAGAATATTGCTGCGCGGTGTGGGGTCCTTACCAGGTGGGACTGACGGAGGACATCGAAAGGGTGCAAAAGAGGGCAGCTCGTTTTGTATTATCACGTAATAGGGGAGAGAGTGTGGCAGATATGAAACGCGAGTTGGGATGGAAGTCATTAAAGCAAAGACGTTTTTCGTCGCGGCGAGATCTATTTACAAAATTCCAGTCACCAACTTTCTCTTCCGAATGCAAAAATATTTTGTTGAGCCCGACCTACATAGGTAGGAATGATCATCAAAATAAAATAAGAGAAATCAGAGCTCGAACAGAAAGGTTTAGGTGTTCGTTTTTCCCGCGCGCTGTTCGGGAGTGGAATGGTAGAGAGATAGTATGATTGAGGTTCGATGAACCCTCTGCCAAGCACTTACATGTGAATTGCAGAGTAATCATGTAGATATAGATGCAGAAGGGTATATGGGATAACCACGAGAGTGCTCCTGCTGTCATTTAAAATCGCATCCCAAGCCGTAAGTCGAGGAGTAACTCCAATATTTCTAACATGTAGACAGGTTTGTCTCTGGTCCTCAGCTGGTCACCGTCTCACCGAGACACGCCCGTCAATGTCACCGAGGCAGAACCAGTTTCCTTCATCCAGTGAGCTCTCGCTTCACACCACTGAAGTCGTAAATGGCGGTGGTTTGGGGTGAGATTGATGAACGATGGCATCTGGCTCGGGGCTGTCCTTGAAGTAACCGATGATGGTGATGATGCTGTTTGGTTTGTGAGGCGCTCAACTGCGCGGTTATCAGTGCCGTACAAATTCCCAACCACTGCTCAGTCCAATCTCACCACTTTGATGAATGATGATGAAATGATGAGGACAACGCAAACACCTAGTCATCTCGAGGCAGGTGAAAATCCCTGCCCCCGCCGGGAATCGAACCCGGGACCCCGTGCTCGGGAAGCGGGAACGCGACCGCGAGACCACGAGCTGCGGACGAAGTAACCGATTTTCATCAGTTCATTTCGTCAGCCACAGTGGTGCCAACTGCTACTGAAGTCGCTGCTACAGACGTCGTACGACGCGCTACGTTCGTCTTCCCTCCCGGTAATGCCACGTGACTGTCCAGACTTCGGTCTTCTCGCCGCCGTAAGTTCTTGTGAACATTGCTGCCAACAGTCATGTAAAGTGGCTTCATTACTGCCAAGTCTTTAAGCAATACTGCAGAAGCTTCTCGTAGGCCTGTTAGAAGGTCTTGTTCAAACTCAATGATGTGGTGATAACGGCGTTTTTGTCGCCTTAGAGGCATTCTTGGCTAACATCAACTCACTAGATCCAATCTCTAAGATAACTAACGCTCACTACCCTTTTGGGGGGGGGGGGGGGGGCGGAGGGAATGGTTTCAGTCATCCTGGTTCGATGCGGTCCACCACGAATTCTTCTCCTGTGCCAACCTCTTCATCTCAGAGTAGCACTTGCAACCTACGTCCTCAGTTATTTGCTGGATGTATTCCAATCTCTTCCTCCACAGCTTTTGCCCTCTACAGCTCCCTCTGGTACCATGGAAGCCATTCCCCACTGATGTAAACCAATGCCCACTGGCAGCTAATGTCTCAAATCCGTTTGTGTCTCGATAGTGCCTGCACATCTTAGCCTCCTGGTGTATGTCACTAGCCTTGGATGTGGCACAGTCAATATCTGCTGGATCTAGTGTCACGTGTGTTTTATTTTACTGTTTTACGACTAAGCCTTACAGCATTGGGCGACTACCTTCAATTATGCGTTTTAACTAAAAACTTCCTGGCAGATTAAAACTGTGTGCCCGACCGAGACTCGAACTCGGGACCTTTGCCTTTCGCGGGCAAGTGCTCTACCATCTGAGCTACCGAAGCACGACTCACGCCCGGTCCTCACAGCTTTACTTCTGCCAGTATCTCATTATGCGTTTTAACTGTTGATATTTGTGTTTGACATGAACATTGTACTAGACAAGAGCCTTTTGGCTGTATTTTCCGTTGTTGCCAATATGTGATTTTAAGAGAGAATATGCTTTTCTATAAAAATTTACTAATTTTTGTTCGACGATTTTAGTTTCTTCTTTGTATAACATTTGTAACTAATTTGTAGTAATTTTTCAGTAGTTCCATTCTTCTCCTGAAGAACACAAAACTACATTTTTCGTAACCACGGTAAAGAATTAGTAAATCTTTACTTCTACAACGGATTGGCTATTATTTTCAATCCTATAAAATTTCTACGTGCACAGTAGCTGAAGCGCAGTTATGCTTACAATTTTAAAATATTTTGAAAATGTGAATCAGCTTCTCCACTGATCTTCGACAAACGAGGGGCTTCACTTCAACCCCTAGACAAAAAATAGTCATGAGTTACAAATTAATTTAGAAAATGAGTATTGAGATTTTTTCTCATTATGTCGTAAAATATAAAACTGTTTTTTAACACTGCTGTTTCTCGTATTGTGTAGCCGGCCGCAGTGGCCGTGCGGTTCTCGGCGCTTCAGTCTGGAACCGCGCGACCGATACGGTCGCAGGTTCGAATCCTGCATCGGGCATGGATGTGTGTGATGTCCTTAGGTTAGTTAGGTTTAAGTAGTTCTAAGTTCTAGGGGACTGATGACCTCAGATGTTAAGTCCCATAGTGCTCAGAGCCATTTGAACCATTTGAACCTCGTACTGTGTACCTGTACATTTACATAGCTCTATGAATAATTGGAGAATAGAAGCTTTCGAAAGGTGGTGCTGCAGAGGTATGTTGATGATTAGATGAGTAGATCACATAACTAATAGAATTGGGGAGAAGAGAAATTTGTGGCGCAACTTGACTAGTAGGTGGTATCGGTTGGCAGAACATGTTCTGGGGCATCAAGGGATCACCAATTTAGTATTGGAGGGCAGCGTGGAGGGTAAAAATCGTAGAGGCCAACAGATGAATACACTAAGCAGATTCGGAAGGATGTAGGTTGCAGTCGGTCGTGGGAGATGAAGAAGCTTGCACAGGATAGAGTAGCATGGAGAACTGCATCAAACCAGTCTCTGTACTGAAGACCACCACAACAACAACAACAACGACTAAGTGAAGAAATGTAGTTAACCATCATTAAAATTCGTAATAATAACTTTGAAATTGAAATAGGGAGCAGCAGTTTTAGAAGATGTTGGTGCAGATATAGATGACAAAACTCGTGGAGTAGCCAAATAGACAAGTATAGATGGCGATAGTATCACGTACGCAAGGTATAAAAGGGAAATGCGTTGGTGGAGCTGTCATTTGTAATCAGGCGACTCATGAAAAAAGATTTCCGAGTTGACTATGGCCGCCCGACCGGAATTAAGACAAACTCTGAATGGTACTTGAACCTAGAGGCATGGGAGATCCCATTTTTGAAATCCGTAGGGTATTCAGTATTCTGAGAGCTATAGTGTGCCGAGAACACAACGTTTCAGGAATTGCTTCTGACAACGGACAACGCAGTGTCCGACGGCCTTGACTTAATGGCGAGAGCACAGCGTTTGCTTACAGTTGTCAGTGCTAACAGACAAGCAACAGTGCGTCAAATAACCGCACAAATCAGTGTGAAACCCGGCGGACATATCCGTCAGGACAGTGCGGCGATGTGTTGCTGTTGTGGTCTTCAGTCCTGAGACTGCTTTGATGCAGCTCTCCATGCTACTCTATCCTGTGCAAGCTTCTTCATCTCCCAGTACTTACTGCGAACATTCGGGAGGACGACGGTTCAATCCCGCGTCCGGCCATCCTGATTTAGGTTTTCCGTCATTTCCCTAAATCCCTCCAGGCAAATGCCGGGATGGTTCCTTTGAAAGTGCACGGCCGACTTTCCTCTCCGTGCTTCCTTAATCCGATGAGACCAATGACCTCACTGTCTGGTTTTCTTCCCCCAAAAAACAACCCAACAACGACTTACTGCAACCTACATCCTACTGAATCTGATTTTACCCTCCGCGCTGCCCTCCAATGCTAATTTTGTGATCCCCTGATGCCTCAGAGCATGTCCTACCAACCGGTCCCTTCTTCTTGTCAAGTTGTGCCACAAACTCCTCTTCTCCCCAGTCCTATTCAATACCTCCTCATTAGTTACGTGATCTTCCCATCTAATCTTCAGCATTCTTCTGTAGCACCACATTTCGATATCTTGCGTTAATGGGCTGTGGCAGTAGGCGGCCTCTGCTAACAGCACGCCGCCGCCTGCCTCGCTTCCCCAGGGCTCGTGACCGTGTCGGTTGGACCCTAGACGATTGTAAAACCGTGGCGTGCGCAGGTGAGTCCCGATTTCAGTTGGTAAGAGCTGATGGCAGGGTTCGAGTGAATCACAGACCCCACGAAAACATGGACTCGAGTTTTCAACAAGGCACTTTGCAAGCTGATGGTGACTCCATTATGGTGTGGTCTGTGTTTACATGGAATGGACAGGTTGCTCTGCTCCAGCTGAACCGATCAGTGATTAGAATTGGTTATGTTTGCTTGCTTGGAGACCATTTACAGCCATTCATGTATTCATGTTCCCAAACAACGAAGGAATTTTTATGTATGGCAGTGCACCATTTACCGGGCCAGAATTTTTCGTAGTTGGAAGAACATTATGGACAACTGGAAGGAATAATTTGGCCTCTTACAGGGTGTTTCAAAAATGACCGGTATATTTGAAACGGCAATAAAAAGTAAACGAGCAGCGATAGAAATACACCGTTTGTTGCAATATGCTTGGGACAACAGTACATTTTCAGGCAGACAAACTTTCGAAATTATAGTAGTTACAATTTTCAACAACAGATGGCGCTGCGGTCTGGGAAACTCTATAGTACGATATTTTCCACATATACACCATGCGTAGCAATAATATGGCGTAGTCTCTGAATGAAATTACCCGAAACCTTTGACAACGTGTCTGGCGCAATGGCTTCACATCCAGATGAGATGTACTGCTTCAGCTGTTCAATTGTTTCTGGATTCTGGCGGTACACCTGGTCTCTCAAGTGTCCCCACAGAAAGAAGTCACAGGGGTTCATGTCTGGCGAATAGGGAGGCCAATGCACGCCGCCTCCTGTATGTTTCGGATAGCCCAAAGCAATCACACGATCATCGAAATATTCATTCAGGAAATTAAAGACGTCGGCCGTGCGATGTGGCTGGGCACCATCTTGCATAAACCACGAGGTGTTCGCAGTGTCGTCTAAGGCAGTTTGTACCGCCACAAATTCACGAAGAATGTCCAGATAGCGTGATGCAGCAATCGTTTCGGATCTGAAAAATGGGCCAATGATTCCTTTGGAAGAAATGGCGGCCCAGACCAGTACTTTTTGTGGATGCAGGGACGATGGGACTGCAACATTGGGCTTTTCGGTTCCTCATATGCGCCAGTTCTGTTTATTGACGAAGCCGTCCAGGTAAAAATAAGCTTCGTCAGTAAACCAAATGCTGCCCACATGCATATCGCCGTCATCAATCCAGTGCACTATATCTTTAGCGAATCTCTCTCGTGCAGCAATGGCAGCGGCGCTGAGGGGTTGCCGCGTTTGAATTTTGTATGGATAGAGGTGTAAACTCTGGCGCATGAGACGATACGTGGACGTTGGCGTCATTTGGACCGCAGCTGCAACACGGCGAACGGAAACCCGAGGCCACTGTGGGATCACCTGCTGCACTAGCTGCGCGTTGCCCTCTGTGGTTGCCGTACGCGGTCGCCCTACCTTTCCAGCACGTTCATCCGTCACGTTCCCAGTCCGTTGAAATTTTTCAAACAGATCCTTTATTGTATCGCTTTTCGGTCCTTTGGTTACATTAAACCTCCTTTGAAAACTTCGTCTTGTTGCAACAACACTGTGTTCTAGGCGGTGGAATTCCAACACCAGAAAAATCCTCTGTTCTAAGGAATAAACCCTGTTGTCTACAGCACACTTGCACGTTGTGAACAGCACACGCTTACAGCAGAAAGACGACGTACAGAATGGCGCACCCACAGACTGCGTTGTCTTCTATATCTTTCACATCACTTGCAGCGCCATCTGTTGTTGAAAATTGTAACTACTGTAATTTCGAAAGTTTGTCGGCCTGCAAATGTACTGTTGTCCCAAGCATATTGCAACAAACGGTGTATTTCTATCGCTGCTCGTTTAGTTTTTATTGCCGTTTCAAATATACCGGTCATTTTTGAAACACCCTGTATATCACCCGGTATGAATCCCATGGAACATTTAGGGGACATAATCGACAGGTCAGTTCGAGCACAAAATCCTGCACCGGCAATACACTCGCAATATGGACGGCTATGAAACAGCATGGCTCAATATTTGTGCAGGGGACTTCCGTCGCCTTTTTGTTGCACTGCGCCTGGGTAAAGGACATCAGACACGATATTAGGAGGTATCCCTCTGTGTGTGTGTGTGTGTTTGTGTGTGTGTGTGTGAGAGAGAGAGAGAGAGAGAGAGAGAGAGAGAGAGAGAGAGCTTTACTGCAAATTTAAACGGAACCAAAACCTTTCAGACAAACAGAAACTAAACGATGTCAAAGTTAGCGTAAAGAGAGCTATGCGTGAAGTGTTCAGTGAATTCGAAAGTAAAATTCTATGTACCGACTCGACAGAAAATCCTAGGAAGTTCTGGTCTTACGTTAAATCAGTAAGTGGCTCGAAACAGCATATCCAGACACTCTGTGATGATAATGGCATTGAAACAGAGGATGACAAGCGTAAAGCTGAAATACTAAACACCTTTTTCCAAAGCTGTTCCACAAAGGAAGACAGCACTGCAGTTCCTTCTCTAAATTCTCGCACGAACGAAAAAATGGCTGATATCGAAATAAGTGTCCAAGGAATAGAAAAGCAACTGAAATCACTCAACAGAGGAAAGTCCACTGGACCTGACGGGATACCAGTTCGATTCTACACAGAGTACGCGAAAGAACTTGCCCCCCTTCTAACAGCCGTGTACCGCAAGTCTCTAGGGGAACGGAAGGTTCCAAATGATTGGAAAAGAGCACTGGTAGTTTCAGTTTTTAAGAAGGGCCTTCGAGCAGATGCGCAAAACTATAGGCCTATATGTTTGACATCGATCTGTTGTAGAATTTTAGAACATGTTTTTTGCTCGCGTATCATGTCATTTCTGAAAACCTAGCATCTACTCTGTAGGAATCAACATGGATTCCGGAAACAGCGATCGTGTGAGACCCAACTTGCTTTGGTTGTTCATGAGACCCAGCAAATATTAGATACAGGCTCCCAGGTAGATGCCATTTTCCTTGACTTCCCGAAGACGTTCGATACAGTTCCGCACTGTCGCCTGATAAACAAAGTAAGAGCCTACGGAATATCAGACCAGCTGTGTGGCTGGATTAAAGAGTTTTTAGCGAACAGAACACAGCATGTTGTTATCAATGGAGAGAATTCTACAGACGTTACAGTAACCTCTGGCATGCCACAGGGGAGTGTTATGGGACCATTGCTTTTCACAATATATATATATAAATGAACTAGTAGATAGTGTGGAAGTTCCATGCGGCTTTTCGCGGATGATGATATAGTATACAGAGAACTTGCAGCATTAGAAAATTGCAGCGAAATGCATGAAGACTTACAGCGGATAGGCACTTGGTGCAGGGAGCGGGAACTGACCCATAACATAGACAAATGTAATGTATTGTGAAAACATAGAAAGAAGGATCCTTTATTGTAAGATTATATGATAGCGGAACAAATACTGGTAGCAGTTACTTCTGTAAAATATCTGGGTGTATGCGTACGGAACGATTTGAAGTGGAATGATCATATAAAATTAATTGTTGGTAAGTTGGGTGCCATGTTGAGATTCATTGGGAGAGTCCTTAGAAAATGTAGTCCACCAACAAAGGAGGTGGCTTACAAAACACTCGTTCGACCTATACTTGAGTATTGGTCATCAGTGTGGGATCCGTACCAGATCGGGTTGACGGAGGAGATAGAGAAGATCCAAAGAAGAGCGGCGCGTTTCGTCACAGGATTATTTGGTAAGCGTGATAGCGTTACGGAGATGTTTAGCTAACTCCAGTGGCAGACTCTGCAAGAGAGGCGCTCTGCATCGCGGTGTAGCTTGCTGTCCAGGTTTCGAGACGGGGCTTTTCTAGATGAAGTATCGAATATATTGCTTCCCTCTACTTATACCTCCCGAGGAGATCACGAATATAAAATTAGAGAGATTCGAGCGCGCACGGAGGCTTTCCGGCAGTCGTTCTTCCCGCGAACCATTCTCGACTGGGACAGGAAAGGGAGGTAATGACGGTGGCACGTAAAGTGCCCTCCGCCACACACCGTTGGGTGGCTTGCGGAGTATAAATGTAGATTTAGATGTAGATGTAGATGTAGATGTAGAGATAGAGAGAGAGAGAGAGAGAGAGAGAGAGAGAATTTTCTTCGCCTACCAAAAGGACGTGGCTGAGCGAAAAATAGAGGAGAAGAAGAAAAAAAGACTTAGAAGAAAAATGTGGGCATCACAGCGCGCTTTAGGCAGAAAATTGCTCCTGTTTTATTGGCACATCTCTGAAATAATTCAAACGTGTGAACACTCAGTCATTAATTACCGTCCGACACGGAGTGAGTCCGAGCAATCACCGGAGAATTTTTCTGTCTGTGGGCGCGGCGTCGCGCTGATGTGATTTAGGCGGTAATGTGTGTAAGTAAACGGCACATGCGTATAAATATGCAGATTGCATGAATTACGCACCTCCGACCGCCGGCGAATCTACTCCGCGCGTATAACTCATGCATATTGCAAGTCTCGGCCGCTAACTACCTTCGCACCACGTGTTACGTTGCACGGCAGCAATTTTTTTCCGCCTGCCGATACAGTTCGTTAGCTTTTTTTTTTTTCGCTGCCACTGCTCCTTACGGCCGTGCATCATGCCTGTAATTTGCAGAGTCGCTGATCGGATTCGATGTCATATATCAGTACGGCGGTACGCAAATATATTAAAAAAAATCCTGTCCTGGTTTGCAGAAAAAAGGGGAAGTTATACTAAGACTGGAAAGGATGTTATAAGGGATACATATTTTTGTACTGTCTTCATTCACTTTTTTAACCGGTTTGCATCTGTGTACTGGTTGGGACGAAATGATTTGAACACCTGTGGGGAGAGGTTAATAGGCTGCTGGCAGTGCCAGCAATTTCAGTCGAACGCAGTACACCCATGACTTCTTCTTCTTCTTTGGTATATGGGTCCTACGACAGACCAGTTGTGAGATTGGAACGATGTGTTACTAGCAGACAACACACGGTAGGTAAGGTTGTAATAAATGTGAAAGCATGTTCCTAAGTACATCATCATCATCATCATCATCATCATCCACCTAGGACATATATTCTGTTGAAATTTAAGAATGTTCCAGTCGAGAAAATTTGCATCGTGGCCGGGGTGGCCGAGCAGTTCTAGGCGTTACAGTCGCAGGTTCGAATTCTGCCTCGGACGTGGATGTGTGTGGTGTCCTTAGGTTAGTTAGGTTTAAGTAGTTCTAAGTTCTAGGGGACTGATGACCTCAACAGTTAAGTCCCATAGTGCTCAGAGCCATTTGAACAATTTTTTACGACGCATCAATAAGCAGTAAGCGAAACCAAATCAGGCAGAACACCAGCTACAAGCTAAACATATTTTAAAATTGAACCTACTGGGAACCAACACAAATATTAATTTTCAAGACACAATTTGCAAATGTCCCACGTGCCACGGTAAAGAGCTCCCTTCCACTTCAGGGTACAAGGTGGTGCATAACCGTTCAAGTATGGCTTAACTATCCAGACGCTACGTAAAATATAAGAATTTCACTCACCATAAACCTCTGTAATTAACAATATCCTCGTAACAGCTTTAACGTATTAGTATCTGAGTAGTCGGCGTTGCATTTGTACGTAATTATTCCAGTATTCTATTAGTCCATCTCCTTCTCCCCCTTTCTATCTACCCTGCCCCCCCCCCCCCAAGGTAATCTCCTCATGCTCTTCTACCTCCCCCACCACTGGAAGCCCATCTTCCCCTTCTCCTTCCCTCTGTCCATCTCCTACTCCCTCCTATCTACGTCCATATCCTCTCTACTTCCTCCTACCCCTTCTCTCTTCACGTTATCACCTTGTAAGTAGGCTGTTTATATTTTCTTATTGGCAACTATGTAAGTAGGCTGTTTATATTTTCTTATTGGCAACGTTACGTAGCGCTCTATATGAAAATCACTGGCTGTGCTGTGTGCAGTCTGTGGCTAGTTTGCATTGTTCTCTGCCATTGTAGTGTTGGGCAGCGGCAGCTGGATGTGAACAGCGCGTAGCGTTGCGCAGTTGGAGGTGAGCCGCCAGCAGTGGTGGATGTGAGGAGAGAGATGGCGGAGTTTTGAAATTACATATATTATGACTATTAAGGTAAATAAATTGTTTGTTCTCTATTAATATCTTTCATTTGCTAACTATCCCTATCAGTAGTTAGTGCCTTCCGTAGTTTGAATATTTTATTTAGTTGGCAGTAGTGGCGCTCGCTGTATTGCAGTAGTTCGAGTAATGAAGATTTTTGTGAGGTAAGTGATTTATGAAAGGTATAGGTTAATGTTAGTCAGGGCCATTCTTTTGCAGGGATCTTTGATAGTCAGATTGCGTTGCGCTAAAAACATTGTGTGTCAGTTTAAGCACAGTCTTGTATAATTGTTCAAAGGGGACGTTTCAACCTTACCCCATTAGGAGGTTGGTGTTCTTACCCCCACAGTATTTATTTCCATATACACACGTCAAAAAGAGTTTTGCATCACCCCAAAACTCCTGAAGACAGACGTTGACTGTGGATATTGTATCACCGACACAGTCCCTTTGACTGTTCAGATATGTCACTAAACCCGCCCAAAGATGTAAACAACCATGCACGAGCAGCGCCTATTAGACAGAGGAGGTCCGACAGCCGATCAGTTCCAGTTATTCCACCAAGAAGGAGGTACATGGCTCGTGTTGTCTGTAGTTCAACCATGCCTAGACGGTCAATACCGCGGTTCGATCGCGTCTGCATTGTTACTTCGTACCAGGAAGAGCTCTCAACAAGGGAAGTGTCCAGGCATCTCGGAGTGAACCAAAGCGATGTTGTTCGGACATGGAGGAGATACAGAGAGACAGGAACTGTCGATGACATGCCTCGCTCAGGCCGCCCAAGGGCGGATGAGCTACCTAAGGATTATGGCTCGGAGCAACCCTGACAGCAACGCCACCATGGTGAATAATGCTTTTCGTGCAGCCGCAGGACATCGCGTTACGACTCAAACTGTGCGCAAATTCATTGAAGGCATAAAGTGTGTAAACGAGCCCGCAATCATTTTTTGGCACTTTATTTTTACAAGTCCATCTTGATCGCACAGATTTTTGCACTTTATTACCGGTTTCGGCTACTGCCATCTTAAGATCTATTACAAAAATAAGTGCTATGTAAGTGACAGGCGCTAAATCTAACAAGTCCTAGTGGTACATAAAATATAAAGCATAAAAGTATAAACCGTGTGAGGTGGCTAGAATTTCGCACCTTACGAGAACTCATCCACATACTTTGCCGTGATCTACAAACGCAGTTAGGTATCATGTGACAGGTTGTACATCGTATATATGAATATATAAAGGAGACTGGCATTGTCACGTACGTCTTGTAAATAATTGTTAACGCTTATTGCATGAAAGGTGAAGGAGTGTCTTTATTATAAAAACGGCGTAATGAATGATTGCCTATAATAGTGGAGGTTGGAACGCCAGTGGAGATGAAACAGCAGGCAGAACTCAAGCTCTGGGTGGTAGGCCCGCACAGGTGTTGGTCCTGCTTAAGGGGCTCCGGAAAGGCTCAAAATCATGAAAAGTTCAATTTTTACTTTTTTGCGTTTTCTGAATCTGCAGACTATTACCTTTTAATAGATATATAATTTATTCAATTCCGAAGACTACAACTATTTTTAAATTTTTTTTGAAATGTGTTCTACATGGGCGTGACCCACTGTGGCGCTGTTAAACTGCTGTCAAATGGTGTTATTATTAACGTGCGTGTTCATCAGGCACATTTTAGTGATGTGAGATAAAGTATGTGTTGTGGCTAACCTGTGATGGTTCAGTATATATCGCTGGTGTGATTGTCGATTGTTTCATGTTTATTTACTCTGTCGTTATCTCGAAAATATTCGTAATTAATTCTGTTTCTTGAGTCTCTGTTTTGTTGAAGTACAATAATGAGTAAAAGTAAAGTTATTAGAAATCCTCTGAAGGCTTTTAAGAAAAGGAGAAATGTTGGAAAGCCAAAGGTATGTGCTACTACTGTAAATAATAAGATTCTAACATGGTACGAGCGATGCTTGCTTTAGACAAGGAACGCCTTCGGGCTGCAGACAGGGCTGCAAAGAGTCTAGAAATACAAGCGAGAGTAAACAGGAGGAGGAACAAGAGGAAGCTGGAGGAGGAGTTTGCAGAGGATGAAGATAATCCATCCTATGGACCTGGAATGCACTAAAAAGTTAATACAATCTTTGTCGCTCGATTCCCAAAACTTTTATTTTCTCATACTAATTACATGTTTTCTAACGATCTTCCAAACATTTTTGTTTCAAACTTTCAGTAAATGTTACACAGTACCTTCTGCATAATTTAACACAGCCTTTTTCCAAAAAACTGTATATTTTTGAATATATAAATAAAAAATTGCAAAAAAATGTTGTGAATTTTCATTACAATGGAAAAAAAATCATCTTTAATAACTGAACTAAAATTTTGTAAAATCCCTGTGTTAAGTTGTAGCCCATATTCCAATAAATAATCTGTAAAAAGTTCAACTTCCTACCTCAAATACTTTGTGAGGAAAGATGTAATTTATAAGCGTTATTTTAACATTGCAAGTATAGGGCGTTCCGGAGCCCCTTAAACACAGCAAGTAGGTAGACGGGCGTCGTGGCAGCTGAGCTCTGGAGCACAGTGGGATGTCGGCCGGCCGCTATTGTAGTAGGGGCCGGAAGGATAAATATGGTTGGTCGGCGTTCGGAAGAATCCGTAGAGAGGGACAATATTCCGTGGTTTCGGGAATATGATTCGTTTTCGGAATTACGATGGTGGGGAGCCGAGCCCTGCTGGGAGGCCAACAGTGGAGAGACGGGGTCTTCCGTTGTGAGCGCCCATGTGTGACGGTCGCTCGATATCAGCTTTGTTGGTACTGGCGGACTTGCTGCCTTAGCTCTCAGGACAGTTAGAACAGTTAGGCACTGTACTGTTGCAAACGTATACGCTTCTGGACTTTATATCCGGATTGGAAGTCGTCGTTGAGTACGGAACGTCCAGTAATTGAGAGCACTTCCTCTGCCTATACTTACATTGAGACGTTATCTGAACTCCGTCCTTGTGGCTGGCAGTTCGAGTTTCTCGTCTGTAGAACACAGAGAAGAGAAGACAGCATTAGAGTGTATTAGTCAGAGGACCGCATTCTGCCGTCCTAGTGTTTGAAAGAGTTTATTTGTGGCTGGAGTTCTTCCATCGTCACATTCCAGTGCGAGAACCATCACTTCGACGCACTGGACGCACATACGGTGATATCGCAAATTGCTTCCGCTCATTAGGGCTATGAAAGCTAAACAACTGGGATCACGTTAGATTATTTCCACTGAGGTTCTACACCACCGCAGATCATTTTTGCAAGTAGTGTCTTCTAGTGTTTGGTAGATACAGGGTGTTTCAAAAATGACCGGAATATTTGAAACGGCAATAAAAACTAAACGAGCAGCGATAGAAATACACCGTTTGTTGCAATATGCTTGGGACAACAGTACATTTTCAGGCGGACAAACTTTCGAAATTACAGTAGTTACAATTTTCAACAACAGATGGCGCTGCGGTCTGGGAAACTCTATAGTACGACATTTTCCACATATCCACCACGCGTAGCAATAATATGGCGTAGTCTCTGAATGAAATTACCCGAAACCTTTGACAACGTGTCTGGCGGAATGGCTTCACATGCAGATGAGATGTACTGCTTCAGCTGTTCAATTGTTTCTGGATTCTGGCGGTATACCTGGTCTCTCAAGTGTCTCCACAGAAAGAAGTCACAGGGGTTCATGTCTGACGAATAGGGAGGCCAACCCACGCCGCCTCCTGTATGTTTCGGATAGCCCAAAGCAATCACACGATCATCGAAATATTCATTCAGGAAATTAAAGACGTCGGCCGTGCGATGTGGCCGGGCACCATCTTGCATAAACCACGAGGTGTTCGCAGTGTCGTCTAAGGCAGTTTGTACCGCCACAAATTCACGAAGGATGTCCAGATAGCGTGATGTAGTAATCGTTTCGGATCTGAAAAATGGGCCAATGATTCCTTTGGAAGAAATGGCGGCCCAGACCAGTACTTTTTGAGGATGCAGGGACGATGGGACTGCAACATGGGGCTTTTCGGTTCCCCATATGCGCCAGTTCTGTTTATTGACGAAGCCGTCCAGGTAAAAATAAGCTTCGTCAGTAAACCATATGCTGCCCACATGCATATCGCCGTCATCAAACCTGTGCACTATATCGTTAGCGAATGTCTCTCGTGCAGCAATGGTAGCGGCGCTGAGGGGTTGCCGTGTTTGAATTTTGTATGGATAGAGGTGTAAACTCTGGCGCATGAGACCACACGTGCACGTTGGCGTCATTTGGACCGCAGCTGCAACACGGCGAACGGAAACCCGAGGCCGCTGTCGGATCACCTGCTGCACTAGCTGCGCGTTGCCCTCTGTGGTTGCCGTATGCGGTCGCCCTACCTTTCCAGCACGTTCATCCGTCACGTTCCCAGTCCGTTGAAAGTTTTCAAACAGATCCTTTATTGTATCGCTTTTCGGTCCTTTGGTTACATTAAACCTCCGTTGAAAACTTCGTCTTGTTGCAACAACACTGTGTCCTAGGCGGTGGAATTCCAACACCAGAAAAATCCTCTGTTCTAAGGAATAAACCATGTTGTCCACAGCACACTTGCACGTTGTGAACAGCACACGCTTACAGCAGAAAGACGACGTACAGAATGGCGCACCCACAGACTGCGTTGTCTTCTATATCTTTCACATCACTTGCAGCGCCATCTGTTGTTGAAAATTGTAACTACTGTAATTTCGAAAGTTTGTCCGCCTGAAAATGTACTGTTGTCCCAAGCATATTGCAACAAACGGTGTATTTCTATCGCTGCTCGTTTAGTTTTTATTGCCGTTTCAAACATACCGGTCATTTTTGAAACACCCTGTACATTGAGACGTTATCTGAACTCCGTCCTTGTGGCTGGCAGTTCGAGTTTCTCGTCTGTAGAACACAGAGAAGAGAAGACAGCATTAGGGTGTATTAGTCAGAGGACTGCATTCTGCCGTCCTAGTGTTTGAAAGAGTTTATTTGTAGCTGGAGTTCTTCCATCGTCACAGTCGAGTGCGAGAACCATCACTTCGACGCACTGGACGCAGTACATACGGTGATATCGCAAACTGCTTCCGCTCATTAGGGCTATAGAAGCTAAACAACTGTGATCACGTTAGTTTATCTCCACTGAGGTTCCACACCACCGCAGATCATTTTTGCAAGTAGTGTCTTCTAGTGTTTGGTACATAGATGATGTCAGATAATAGAGACCACAGTCACAATAAGGGGCAGAGTTGGGCAAGTGATTAGCAATTTTACTTACTAAATGTAAACTTTGTAATATAAAGTTTTTTTTAATCTACAATTAATATATAAGCAGGAACAACGTTTATCGTTTAGTAGAATTAGTTGCCTTCATCATTCATTTATGTTTAGATTGTAATTTATAGAATTAAGAGATCCTAAGATTTGCTTCAGGGGTTAGTCAGAAAGGACCAAATCTTCATTTTAGCGTTTATTATTCTCCGTTGTGCTCTTTCATTTTACACTCGTAGCATCTTGGAAATGTTCACAGCCACGTATAGCAGCCATACATACGATTAAAATATTCTGATGTAAATCATCGTCATGTTAAACATGTGAGTACATGGTACGTGCTAGCAATACTCTGATTGCGTCTGGTATTTATACAAGAAATTAATGCCAGCAGAGGGCACTTTAGTTAGAACGCATACTAAACCAGTGTCGCCAATGTGATGATTAAATTGCGGTACGCACAGCAATTTTTTAAATTATTTTAATCACTTCCCGTAACCAAACGAGCATCTCACAATAAATTAAAAAAATCTAGTGCGCAATAGGCTACATCATGCACAACTTCACTCCTGACGTCCACGGCGAGGTCCATCTTTGCAACCACGACACCGTGCAGCGTGGTACAGATGGACCCAACAACATGCCGAATGGACCGCTCAGGATTGGCATTACGTTCTCTTCACCGATGAGTGTCGCATATGCCTTCAAGCACACAATCGTTGGAGACGTGTTTGGAGGCAACCCGGTCAGGCTTAACGCCTTAGACACACTGTCCAGCGAGTGCAGCAAGGTGGAGGTTCCCTGCTGTTTTGGGGTGGCATTATGTGGGGCCGAAGTACGCCGCTGGTGGTGATGGAAGGCGCCGTAACGGCTGTACGATACGCGAATGCCATCCTCCGACCGGTAGTGCAACCATATAGGCAGCATATTGGCGAGGCATTCGTCTTAATGGACGACAATTCGCGCCCCCCATCGTGAATGACTTCATTAAGGATAATGACATCGCTCGACTAAAGTGGCCAGCATGTTCTCCAGACATTAACCCTATGGAACGTGCCCGGGGTAGACTGAAAAGGGCTGTTTGTGAACGACGTGACCCACCATCCGCCCTGAGGGATCTACAGCGAATCGCCGTTGAGGAGTGGGATAATCAGGACCAACAGTGCCTTGATGAACTAGTGGATAGTATGCCACGAAGAATACAGTCACGCATCAGTGCAAGAGGACGTGCTACTGGGTAATAGAAGTACCGGTGTGTACAGCAATCTGGACCAACATCTCTGAAGGTCTTGCTGTACGATGGTACAACATGCAATGTGTGGTTTTCATGTGCAATAAAAAGGGAGGAAATTATGTTGTTCTCTATTCCAATTTTCTGCACAGGTTCCGGAACTCTCGGAACCGAGATGATGCTAAACTTTTTTTATGTGTATAGTAAGTACTATGTGTAACAAGCTTAGCTGAAATCGATCCCGGGGCTTAGGGGGAGCTTTTTGCCTGCGGCTCTGTCCGTTTACGCACCTGTCACATATATTTCACATATATTTGCACACACCATCTGTGTCTGAATCGAGTTTCGCCCTGCCCTTTCGTATTCACGCAACTGAGTGTTTATGTCGTCATATTTACTGAACTACGTGTCGTTCAATGATACAAATTTGCACGTGTATTCAGTCGTTCAAGTGAATACTGCCTGTAAAATACGTCACGAATGCAGTTCGTATTACAGAAGTAAAAAATTAAAACGTCATGCATGATATGACACTTACTGGATGAACAGCGCAAATGTGGTAATGTGATAAACTTTCCTTCTTTCATCATTTTTTTGGAGTTGTCAGCGAGCAAAAGATTTGTAAAGCTTTGAAATTGTGTGTCAAGTTTGTTGGAAGTGACTAAGCACTCTCATTGTCAAACATGGATGAATGAAACCATGGTATTTGCGCGTCATGGGCTACACTTCTTTTTGATGCCCACCTCCAGTCCCACCCCTTGATGGGTGCGTAGATTTTTACGCCCATAGTGATTCTTTCCAGACAGCAAGTAATATGTTTGCCAACATTAGTTGCAGTCGGTAGAGTGGTATATAATATGTATGGATACAGCTGTTTAATTTGTATATATGCTGCAGAAAACACAAACTCATGTCTCACAACAACAAAAACGCTAAAAAATGCCCGAACTGCTTGTGGCGGTTTGTATCACACGTTCCTTCATGTAATTCTAGAAACAGTCCTTGATACGAACAGCGACCAGGAAACATCGTGCTAGGTACACCATCGTATACGTGCAGTGCCTTCCCCTGTATCATTGTCGATGGAGAGCAATCTAAAAGTGTCAAAGTAACTTTTGGCATACTCCAGACGAGTGTTACAGGACCATTGCTGTGCACTATCTATATGGTGTTCAAAAAAAGTATTCCATTTTTTTACAGGTTGTAGCGATAAAAACAAGAAAAAAATGACCTTTGAAGATGAGCTCCAAAATCCGGACATTAAGAGCTATGAGCTCGTATTCGCCAGCTCATTTTACACTACTGGCGATTAAAATTGCTACACCACGAAGATGAAGTGCTACAGACGCGAAATTTAACCGACAGGAAAAGGTGCTGTGATATGCAAATGATTAGATTTTCAGAGCATTCACACAAGGTTGGCGCCGGTGGCGACACCTGCAACGTGCTGACATGAGTAAAGTTTCCAACCAATTTCTCATACACAAACAGCAGTTCACCGGCGTTGCCTGGTGAAGCGTTGTTGTGTTGCCTCGAGTAAGGAGGAGAAATGCGTACCATCACGTTTCCGACTTTGATAAAGGTCGGATTGTAGCCTATCGCGATTGCGGTTTATCGTATCGCGACATTGCTGCTCTCATTCGTCGAGATGCAGTGACTGTTAGCAGAACATGGAATCGGTTGGTTCAGAAGGGTAATAAGGAACGTCGTGCTGGATCCCAACGGCATCGTATCACTAGCAGTCCAGATGACAGGCATCTTATCCGCATGGCTGTAACAGATCGTGCAGCCACGTCCCGATTCCTGAGTCAACAGATGGGGACGTTTGCAAGACAACAGCCATCTACACGAACAGTTCGACGACGTTTGCAGCAGCATGGACTATCAGCTCGGAGAAGCTGCATCACAGTCATGAGCGCCTGCGATGATGTACTCAACGACGAACGCATCCGTGTTTGGCGACATCGCGGTGAACGCACATTGGAAGCGTGTATTCGTCATCGCCATACTGGCGTATCACCCTGCGTGATGGTCTGGACTGTTTCACTGGATCATCTGGTCCAACTGAACCGATCATTAGCTAGAAATGGTTATGTTCGGGTACCTGGAGACCATCTGCAGCCATTGACGGATTCACGTTCCCATACAACGATGCAAATGTTATGGCTGACATGCACCATGTCACCAGGCCGCTGCTGTTCGCTATTGGTTTGAGTAACATTCTGGATAATTCGAAGGAATGATCTGAACACCCAGATCGCTCGATAAGGACCCCATCGTACATTTATGGGACATAATCGAGAGGTCAGTTGGTTTACACAGTCTTGCACCGGCAACACAAAAATGGTTCAAATGGCTCTGAGCACTATGGGACTCAACTGCTGTGGTCATCAGTCCCCTAGAACTTAGAACTAATTAAACCTAACTAACCTAAGGACATCACACACATCCATGCCCGAGGCAGGATTCGAACCTGCGACCGTAGCAGCAGCGCGGCTCCGGACTGGAGCGCCTAGAACCGCACGACCACCGCGGCCGGCCCGGCAACACAATCGCAATACGGACGGCTATGGAGGCAGCGTGGATCATTTGTGAAGGGGACTTCCAACGACTTCTTGAGTCCATGCCATGTCGAGTTGTTCCACTACATGGGTCAAGAGGAGATCCGACATGTTGACGTCAGGTGTGGTGCACTGCTGTTGAAATTGCTCTTTAATATTTTATAAAATTTTAGTCTTCAGTTACTTATTTTAAAGATTATTTGTGTTAATATTCCCTGTAAAAGTAACTTATCGGTGGATTTTCATTAATCTCAGTCTTTCTTCCTGTATTATTGACTCGAATGGTCTATTATTCGTGAGTGCGCTTACGTCGTTCGTCTAAGCCTCACGCCTCAGTAGTGTGTTTACATTTTGCGGCGTGCACTGCAGCTGTAGCGGTTATAAAGCTAAGTACTGACAAACTTATTTGTGCACTGTTATAGAGTTTTTAAATTTAATAGTTTTCAGTGGTGTTTCGTCTCGTTTGTGGCGAAATAACGATTTAATAAACGAACGTTCGCTGCGTTTCTTAGAGTTTTCTGTGCGTTGATGTCGTTTAGTAAATTTCGTGCTTTAGTTTTCAGCTCTGATTCAGCAGTAGAGGGTAGGAGGAGTCGGGGCAGACCGAGGAGAAGGTACCTGGATTCGGTTAAGAATGATTTTGAAGTAATAGGTTTAACATCAGAAGAGGCACCAATGTTAGCACTGAATAGGGGATCATGGAGGAACTGTTTAAGGGGGGCTATGCTCCAGACTGAACCCTGAAAGGCATAATCAGTCTTAAATGATGATGATGATGATGATGAGTTTTCAGCTGACGTTTCTTATTGTTTCTAGTGGAATATTTCAGTAAAATTTCCTTTCAGTGTTTTAACTTCGTTTAGTGTTCCAGTGGCCGTTTGAAATTTTTGGTTTTAGCTAATAATGTTGTGAAGTTTTGTTGGTATTGGTATTAGCTGTGGTGTAGTAGTATTAATACAAGTTGCTTTCTTAGTAGGTAGAGGATTTCGAGACTATTATTGTTAGTTCTATAAATAGTTCTACTGGGGTAACTGAACTTTGATAACGTAGACTAGCCGCGCTGGATTAGCCGAGCGGTCTAAGGCCCTGCAGTCATGCACTGTGCGGCTGATCCCGGCGGAGGTTCGAGTCCTCCCTCCGGCATGGGTGTGTGTGTGTTTGTCCTTAGATTAATTTAGGTTAAGTAGTGTGTAAACTTAGGGACTGATGACCTTAGCAGTTAAGTCCCATAAGATTTCAGACACATTTGAACGTAGACGTATAGTTTTTCTCAGTAACTGTAAAATTTTACCATGAGTGAGAAGTGTGGGCTCTGTCGTAGGTTTGTGAGTAGTGGGTTACGCTGTGGGATTTGTTCAAAGTATTTTCATTAGGGGGGAATGCAGTGGGGAAGCTAGTGGTCACTTTAATGAGATCCTCTCCTGGGAATGCAGAGTCTGTAATAGAAATAAGTTGATAGAGGAGCAGGAGCGTAAAACTGTGCCCTTCAGATCAGTTAAAACGTGCCAAGGAGGAACTAGATAGGTTGAGGAGGGTGGGGAATGGCAAGTGGCAAGAAGGCAGCTAGGAAGAGCAGGTATTCAGGGAGTTTTACTTTGCGTATGTGCAATAGATTTGACCATTTGTCAGAGTGGAGAGGAGCCTCGTGTTTCTGTAGATGTAGACAACATGCTGCAGTCCTCAGCAATTAGGAGGCCTAGGTTAGTTGCAAAGTCTAGCACAAAGAAGGTTCTGCTGCTAGGTAGTTCTCACGGTAGAGGTGTGGGCCAGCAGTTGCACGAAGTGTTGGGGAGTGAGTACCAGGTCACCAGCATTGTGAAGCCTAGTGCATGGTTGGCTCAGGTGACTTACAGCATAGGGGAGTTATGTAGGAATTTTATGAAGAAGGATCAGGTAGTGATAGTAGGTGGAGCAGGAAACAGTCTTGATAGGGACTGGGAATAGATGTAGGTGGTGACCTAGTAAAGATAGCTACTCAAACTGGTGGCACTAATGTGCATTTCGTGCAACTGTTTCAGCGTCGTGATCGGCCTCACTTTAATGCGGATGTTAGGCGCGTTAACGTGGGACTGGGGAGGGCACTGATGGCAGAGGGCATGGGTCACATCTCAGTGGTACCAGTTGGGTCTATCAGTAGATTGGGTTTCATTAGGCACGGCCTGCACATCGATAGGTATGGGAAGGGGAGGCTGGCTAAGCTTATAGGTGACAGTGTAGTGGGTGGTGGTGGGGTAACTCATGGAAAAATTCGTGTAGTAGTTGGTGTTAGAGCTGCACCTTTTATGGATTGAAGTCAGCTGATAGCTATACCTGCTTAAAGGAAGTCCCTCTAAGGGCACACCATCTGAGGATTTAATGTTTCCAAGTAGAGAAAGAATTACCATATTTCATCAAAATATAAGAGGTATTAGAGATAAAGTTGGTGAACTGCTTGTAGAGGTTGACTCTGAAGTTATTGGTATATGAGAGCACCACTTAAATAATTTGACAATTCAGAGGCTTCCTTTACCAGGATACAGATTAGCTGGTTGTTTCTCAAGGAGTTCCTTGTGGGGTTTGGGAGTGGCTATGTATGTAAAAAGCAGTATTCCATTTGAGTCCATAGATGTATCATGATACTGCACTGAACATATATTTGAGTGTGGTACAGGGGCATGCAACTGTACTCGGGCTCGTTCGCTACCTATTTTTCACATGGATCATCTGCAAAGGGGGTTCGTAGTGAACGGTTGCATTTGCGCCCCTAATACTGAGTCATATATGGGCTAGCCTTTGAACAGCAGTGAATTGAATACACAATTGTCCACACCACAACCTTGCGCAAAATGAGGTACACTATACATATTCAGACTGAAACTTATTTATATATATAAAAAAAAAAACACTTCTAAGTTAGTGGCCATGCAATTAAAGTTCACAAATCCGATCTGTATAAATAATAATCGGTTTATTGTCTCACACCTGCACACTTTCACATTGTTCCTTCACAGTTTATTCACATACACTGGCGTCCATGCTTACACTCGCGGCACTTCGCCGCTCGCAACGACCAAAGACCTCCTTTTCCAGCTCATATCTCCAGTCCTGAGTCGGGTCACGTGACACTACATTAATCAAAATAATTCCTAAACATGCCCACAATTCATTTACAATTTTTATAAGATTTAAATACTTAAACATTATATAATTTTACACACATTTATCACCACATAATTTTATAATGCGTTGCAATTAAAAAAAACGTTATGCAACGGATTACGACGCTCATAAAAACACGAAACAAGTATTTTTATGTCCATTTTGCATTACACTAATTTCACTCTGCATTTAATACATAATTTTATTCTTAAGCACGGAAAGTTCAACTCAGAACTAATTTATGACATGCTATCAGATTACATAATTAGGAATAACTCCACGTTTTGGCACAGCTTCACCCCTCTCGCTTCATTTAATGACATCTTTGCACGAAATACGAGACATACAAATACTTGTCTGGCACTACAAAGATCGAAACTGAATGGTGTCTTCTTAATAAAATAACGACTTACTTTGCAGTTGTTCTAAACATCTTTATAACTTGGTTCTACTATGAAACGTTTTGACTGAAGTACACCAGCCCAACATTATTTCTGCTGCTGTGCTTTAAATTTAAATTATGAACTACTTGAAAGAGCTCCATATTATCCCCTGTTACCTTACAGGCAGTTGAATTTAGTGGATCTAAACTTCTAATTGTTGTTGTTTACAGGTTCCCTAACTCCCACTTTAGAGCATTTCTGCTCAAGCTAGAGAGGGTTCTTGATTCACTTTGTAGGAAGTACCAGAAATTAGTTATATGTGGTGACTTCAACATTAATTTTGTGTATGATGGTGCAAGGAAAAGGATGTTGGTAGGTCTCCTAAATTCATACGATCTGCTGCATACTATGCAAGGGAACAGTAGCACAGCCATAGACAGTATTTTTATTCATTCTTCATTACTAGATGGACATTTTGTTGGTAAAAGCGTGAATGGCCTTTCAGACCATGATGGACCAATTTTTACACAAATAGGCTTTTGTACTGAATCGAGTGTCTTATTTAATTACAAACTATGTAGAAAAGTTAATCTAACAGCAATAGAGAGTTTTTTAAACCTTGTCAAGGAACAAGAGTGGCAGGGTGTTTACAGTGCCGATAACATAGATGATAAATACAACGCTTTCCTTAACACATTTCTCATGCTCTTTGATAGCTGCTTTCCATTAGAATGTTCTAAACTGGGTACTAGCAGTAATAGGCAGCCCAGGTAGCTGACTAGTGAGATAAGGATATCCTGTAGAACAAAGTGAGAATTATATCAAAATGTTAGAAGTAACCTGCGCTGATAGAATTGGTGTAAAATAAACCTAATATAAGACAAGTACTTCTTTCCAGAACGTACCTTAAGCCAAAACAATATTAATATAACTTCTGTTTTTAAATCAAAAGATGATTGATGTAGAGGAATATAATTTCGTGAATAAATTCATCCAGGTAACATATATCAGTAATTAACATTGCAAGATCACAGGTTAATGTAAGCGCGAGATAAGCCATTGCAAATGTGAAATGCTGGTACATTAGCAAGATGTGTAACCGCCAGAATGTGACATGCAAGCACGCAAACGTGCATGAACTGTGTCGTACAGGTGGAAGATGTCAATTTGTGGGATGGATATCCACACGTATTGCAGCTGGTCGGTCAATATAGGGATGCTGGCGCTGCCGTCCGATGATTTCCAATATATGCTCGATTGGAGACAGATCCAGTGATCGAGAAGACCAGTGCAACATGCCGACACTTTGTAGAGCATGTTGGATTATGAAAGCGCCATGCGGGCGAGCATTATCCTGTTGGAAAACTCCCACTGGAATGCAGTTCGCGAATCACAGGACAACAGGTCGAATCTCCGAACTGACACATAAATTTAAAGTAATGGTGCATGCGCTTACCACTAGAGTGCTCCTGCTGTCATACGAAATCACAACCCAGACCATAAGCCGAAGAGTGGGTCCAGTGTCTCGACCACGCAGGCAGGCTGGTTGCAGCTTCTCAACTGGCCTCCTTATAACCAACACAAGACGATTACTGACACCGAGGCAGAACTAGCTTTCATAAGAAAACAAACGAGGTCTCGCCTTACACCACAATCGTCGGAGGCGTGTTTGGAGGCAACCCGGTCAGGCTGAACGCCTTAGGCACACGATCTAGCGAGTGCGGCAAGGTGCAGGTTCCTTGCTGTTTTGGGGTGACGTTATGTGGGGCCGACGTACGCCGCTGGTGGTCATGGAAGGCGCCGTAACGGCTGTACGATACGTGAATGCGATCCTTCGACCGATAGTGCAACCATATCGGCAGCATATTGGCGAGGCATTCGTGTTCATGAACGACAATTCGCGCCCCAGTCGTGCACATCTTGTGAATGACTTCCTTCAGGATAACGACATCGCTCGACTAGAGTGACCGGCAAGCTCTCCAGACACGAACCCTACTGAACATGCCCGCGATAGATTGAAAGGGCTGTTTATGGACGATGTGGCCCACCAACCACTCTGAGGGATCTACGCCGAATCACCATTGAAGAGTGAGGCCACTGGACCAACAGTGCCTTGATGAACTTGTTGATAGTATGCCATGAAGAACACAGGCATGCATCAGTGCAAGACATGCTGCTAGGTACTAGAGGTACCAGTGTGTACGGCAATCTGGACCACCACCTCTGAAGGTCTCTCTCCATGGTGGTACAAATTGCAATGTGTCGTATTCATGAGCAATAAAAAGGGCGGAAATGATGTTTAGGTTGATCTCTGTTCTAGTTTTCTGTACAGGTTTCGGAACTCTCGGAAGCGAGGTGATGCAAATCATTTTTTTTTCTTTATTGTTATTTTGAAACCTGTATTACAGCCAGGCCATGCAGCAGCAGACGACGCCGCTCTTTAGCCGCAGAGAACACAAATATACAAATGAAGACGTTTAAAGAAAAAACATGGTGGACATATAAACGGAGACAAACACTGTTTAAAATACAAGGTGCCGTTCACGGGCATAGAGTCCAAGATAAAATTGTTCAGACGCTTCGACACAGACAGAGACGAAAATTGTCACACGTGAACGTAGGGGCACAAAACGAATAACACTGAATCACTGAAGCACAAAACGACGGCACACACAGAACACGAGGCGTTGATCTCCGGCGCGCAAATGTTCACTATCCGTGTACGAGTCCGGGGACCTGCCAAGAGAGGAGGAGGGGGGAGGTGGGAGAAGGAGAGGGGAGAGCAGATGCCATGGGCAGGGGAGATAGGGGGAGGGAGGAAGGGGGAGGGGAAGCCCAGGGGAAGAGGGAAGGAGGGAGGGGATGGGGAAAAAGGAAAGAGAAGGGAGGGAGGGTGCCTAATGGAAAGGACACAGGATGTGGGGGGGAGGATCAAAGTTGATAGGAGGGGTAGATGGAGGGGAGGAGGACATCATCAGGGAGGGGGAGCTGTCGGAAGCCACCTTGGGAGAGGGTGAGGAGGGTGGAGAGTTGGAGACCGGGTGGGACGTGGGAATACAGGCGCGGCAGCGGGTGGGGGTGGGAGAGGATGGGTGAGACAAGCGGATGAGGGGGATCGAGTTTGCGGGAGGTGTACAGGATCCTTATCCTTTCAAGGAAAAGGAGGAGGTGGGGGAAGGGGATGAGATCCGCGTGGGAGAGGGGAGACGGATGCGATAGGCAAGGCGGAGAGCATGGCGTTCAAGGATTTGGAGGGATTTATAAAAGGAAGGGGGGACGGAGATCCAGGTCGGATGGGCGTGACAAAGGATAGGGCGGATGAGGGATTTATAGGTGTGGAGGATTGTGGAGGGGTCCAGACCCCACGTACGGCCGGAAAGGAGCTTGAGGAGACGGAGTCGGGAACGTGCCTTGGTTTGGATTGTCTGGAGATGGGGGGTCCAGGAGAGGCGACGGTCGAGGGTGACGCCAAGGTACTTGAGGGTGGAAGTGAGGGCGATAGGACGGCCATAGATGGTGAGATAGAAAGCAAGGAGGCGGAAGGAAGGGGTGGTTTTGTCTACAATGATCGCCTGGGCAAATCATTTTTTGATGTGTGTATTTTAAGAGCCCATGTTCAAAACTATGTTGGAGAACATTTTTCATATTTTTTGATCATTCTTTGTACAACATAAAAACATGTAAGATCACTTTAAGAAGGCATTTTCGCATAAAACTGAAGAAAGATATTGATTGAATTCTGCATAATTTAAGGAGAATGAGTTGACGCTGTTTAGACCAGGCCTGGCCAAACAGCGCTCTGGCCGCGCTTCTGGCTGGCGCTGCGAGCACCACGGCGAGTGGGGCGACTAGGAACAGCTTAAAAGGGAAAGAAAGGTGGGGCGAGGCTGCAGCCGGACGCTGCTAGAGCGAACCAGTCACCTTGTCAAAGTTTTCCAACAACACCGATTGTGTTAATTGAGTTTTACTTCCTGATCTAGGAACACCATTGCGTCCACGCACTTGTTCAAAAAAAGAAAAACTGGAGAAGTCACATCATTCAATGGGGAGTGGGAGTTTCTTTTAAAACCCATGCAGAGTGCATTTCGCACTATTGTGTGCTAGAAAAACACTCACTGGAACATCGTTACAACTCGTCACTATCTCTAATGGTCGCCATCCCTGCCCCACTCCTCGCCCTGCCATCCATCCTAAACTTGTCAATGATTACTCCCGGACCAACTGGGATGCCTACTGGGACTCCATTCACATCCAGGCCAAAGGCCACAACCTTACCCTCCAATCTCCTGATGACATCTCCCGCACTGCTGCCTTCCTGCACCAGAACTTGTCTGACGCCGTCGCCGCCCACATCCCTACTCACGGCCCAGCTCTGCCCCACAGGCCGTCCTTCTTCTTCGTGAATCCCGCCCCCTCTACCGCTCTTTTCTCCGCACTCGTGACCGAGACACACTCACCCGCCACCGGCAATTACAATGACACATCCGCAGCCTGCTTACTGCGAAGTAACGCCGTGCATGGCGACGGACATGTACACAGCTCAACACCACGCTCCCAATAAACTCTTCCAAGTATTGGTCTGCTTTCCACCGCCTTACTGGGAACCGCCCCACCCCCTAGTACCCTCCCCTCTATGATGAGCGTCCATTTCCTGACAACCTCATAAGGCCAACCACTTTGACTTCCACCTATCCGATGTTTTACCCATCCCTGAAGATCCCCAATTTGATTATTCCGTCTTCCCTGATTTCATCGACCGTACAGATACCTCTGTTCCTCCCCTTTCTCCTAGCTTCCAGTATATGGGCTACACACCACCATCTGAACTTAACTCTCCCATCACTACGCAGGACATCAGCCTCACACTCTGCACTAAACCCAACACTGCTTCTGGCCACGACCGCGTTACCTACCGCCACCTCAAACACTGCCCTCCCTCCTTTCATACTGTCCATGCCACCCTCTACAACGTAATCCTTGTGACCGGCTTTTACCCAGACCTGTGGAAAACCTCCCGTATCCTTATGTTCGCCAAATCCAACAAGCCTCCATCTGATGCCTCTTCCTATCGTCCTATATGTCTCACCTTGGTGTTCAGCAAGCTCTTGGAATCCATTCTTACCCGGCACATTCATCACCACCTCCACCGTAACCATCTCCTCCCCAACACCCAATGTGGCTTTCGACTTTCCTTCTCTGCCATGACCAACTCCTACACCTCACTCATCTCCTCTCCCTCCAGCTTAACTCCCGCCACTCCGCCATTTTTGTTTCCCTCGACCACGAAAAGGCCTACGACCATGTCTGGCATCCACGTCTCCTGTTTAAACTCCAGACCTATGCCCTTCCTGTCAACTACATCCATCTGATTGCCTCCTTCCTCTCCTGCCTCCCCTCCTACGTTACCATCCATAGCGCCGATTCTGCAGGTGTGCCCTAAGGCTCTGTCCTCTCTCCTCTCTCCTTACCTCCTGTACATGGCAGATATGCCCCAACCCCCTCCTCCAGTACACCTCCTGCAGTATGCTGATGACTCCGCATTCATTGCCCTCACTCCTACCCTGCAATAGTCCCACGCCTTCTCCAGAATCACCTTGACATTTTTGCTGCATGGTGTAAGCAGTAACTCCTGAAAATCAATCCTTCCAAGACACAGGCAATCATCGTAGGTCATACCACTCACTCCTTTTAGCTCCTTTATTTCTCCCTTACCATCTGCGCCCGTCCTGTCCGCCTCTCCCCCACCCTCACCTACCTTGGTCTCACCATTGACCATCACCTCACCTGGATCCCTCATCTCCACATGATCCAATCCAAAGCCCACAACCACCTTTGACTCCTCAAACTCCTCTCTGGCTGGACATGGGGGTTCAACACCCTAACATCCTCCACTCCTACAAATCCCTAATCTGTCACAACCTCTGTTATGCCAGTCCCACCTGCCACCTGCATATCCGCCCCCCCCACCCCCCAAATTCCTGTCCCTCAGACGGATCCTTTACGACCTGATTCCTTTCCCCCCATCTGCTCCTATTCCTCGAACATATCTGCATACTCTACATCTCCCACTGCCTTGTTCCTCTCCTCTCCAACCCCATCCCTCTGCTGTGCCTTCACTGTTGTGTCCCCCCTACCCTCCAACTCTACACCCTTCATCTCCTTTCCCAAGGTGGCTTCCGTCAACTCCCCGTCCTGGATGATGCCCTCTCTCCCTCCTATCAACTCTGATCCTAACCTCCCCCTCCTTTCCTCTGTCCTTTTCCTGGGCCCCCTCTCCCCCCCTTCCATCCTGTTTTTACTCTGGCCTATTCTCTCTCTGCCTCCCTTCTCTCCACCGAGTCCTTTTGCATTTCCCTCCTCTGCCTTTCCATATTCCCTCTCGCGTCTGCCCTGCCCCTCCCCCCCTTTATGAGTCCTCTCCCTCCATTGTTCCCCCCCTTTAGTTTTTCCCTCTCCTCCCCTATCCCCCCCGATCTATCCAGGTCCCCCCCCCAAAATGCCCTTGGCTGTGGTGTGTCATCTTCGTGCTGACTTTTTAGTGCAGTGTTTCCAGTGATTGTTAAGTGTTTTGCGTCTTTTCTGAAGAGTTGCGAACGGACATCATGCTGTCGCTGGGTGTGGTTTTTATCTCTCTTGCGAACAGAAACCAGACTATCGCCGTGGTTTTTAATTGTCTGTCTACTATTTTACCTATCTGCTTTCAGTGTATTTTATTAGCATCGCCCACCCTTTGTTTTATGTTTTAACTTTCCACAATTTTCCGCCGTTTTACAATTTACATCATCGTTTTATCACCTGCTTTTATTGTTTCTTATCTTCATAAGTTTTAAAAATTCTGTAGGTCGAAGAGCAGCGTACTAAGCTGCTGCCGGCCCGCCCCTTCGGGGGAAATGAAATTCAATGAAGGAAAAGAAAAGAAAAAAAATCGTTACAACAGCAGGTAGAGAGACGATGTGATTAGCGAAGCCGGCCGAAGTGGACGCGCGGTTCAAGGCGCTGCAGTCTGGAACCGCGAGACCGCTACGGTCGCAGGTTTGAATCCTGCCTCGGGCATGGATGTGTGTGATGTCCTTAGGTTAGTTAGGTTTAACTAGTTCTAGGTTCTAGGGGACTGATGACCTCAGAAGCTAAGTCCCATAGTGCTCAGAGCCAGCCAATATGGCATTCATGGTGCGACACGGCTAGGTCGGCCTCAACTGGACGGATTTGGTGTTGAGGAGATCCTGGAAATAGTAGATGGAGATCCGACTATAAGTTCTCATTAAACTGTATGGTGTCGGCTTCGTTGACAGTAATTCCACCCACGTCATCTGCAGAAGGTGAAACGTCCCCTTTAGAAAAATTATACTGTTCTAGTAAACTTCTACGTTATTTGATACAGAGACAGCTGAGTAAAACTGAACGTACTCAGACATTTCTCTCTTTACTTATTCTGATCATCACTAAACTGACACACAATATTTTTAGCGCAACGCAATCCGACTTTCAATAATCTCTACAAAAAACTGGCCCTGACTAACAATAACCTGTACCTTTCATGAATCACTCACCTCACAAAGATCTTGGTTACTCGAACTACTGCAATACAGCGAGCGCCAATACTGCCAGCTAAGTAAAAGATTCTAACTACGGAAGCCACTAACTACTGATAGGCATAGTTAGTTAGCAAATGAAAGATTTTGATAGAGAACAATGTATTTACCTTAATAATGTTCAAAAGTCATATATATATATATATATATATATATATATACACATGATATCCAGTCTTACAAATTTCCTCTTTCTGAAGGACACACGTCCATATCGTCCGCTCTCAAAACCCTGGCATCTCTGTTCCTACATCCACCACTGCTGGCGGCTCACCTCCAACTGCCCAACGCTACGCGCTGTTCACTTCCAACTGCCCAACACTACACAAGCGAAGACTCCAACAATGAGGCCAACCAACCACAGACAGCACACAGCACAGTCAGTGAGTTTCATACAGAACGCTACGTGGCGTTACCAACATAAAACCCTAAACAGCCTACTTACAAAGGTATAGGGGCTGACACATGTAGACTTCCCTAGACGTGGCAGTCTCCGTTCGTGGTTACACGATCGCCATGCTGCTAATCCACTGTTCGGTCTTCGGGTACTGTTTACAGATGTGAGCGTCTTTACCCGTGCGGGTATCGTGACCATCATAACATGCACGCGCAGGCCTAGAAGAATCCTCGACTAACTACTGTACGAGGATATCAACATGGAATGAACATTTCGACAATCCTTTTCTCGAATCGTATGTTACACTACAGTGCCTGGCTGATAGTGTCTCGACGGTGTTTGAATTGTGTAGTCTACTTCACGATGTCCCACTCGCTACACGAACCAACTTATGGTTTATGCACGACTGTGAGTTCTGCACATTTCAGTCGGGAGGCAAGAGAGTATCTCAGTATTGCTTATCCCCATACGTGGATAGGCCTTAAAGGACCAGTTGATTGGTCTGGCAGATCTTCTGGGGCTGTATCAGGCAGCTAGTGGATGGTGCTGCAACTGACAACTGCAGCAGCCAATTGAAAATGGCTGCGCAGATGTGCAGAATGAGATGAACGGAGGCTGAAACATTTCGAGAGCGGTAAGACGTCGATCACGTCACTGTCTTCGTTACATGGACATCATTTTAAACATGTTCTAAGGTAAAAGCACAGTACGTGGCTGAGATGAATTTCGGTTCCCTTCCAGTCGTTGCTTTCTGAGAAGAACTAATTTTATGTTGTTTGTGCTGCACTCGTGAGCCCCATGGTGCTTCATAGCTCTGAAATAAAGCAGCTTCAGACAAAACTTCATTTAACATTTTACTCTTATTTTGATGTATACAAAACACCCACGAAGTGTGTACAGTTGCTTTTCAATCACCCTGTATACCGGAAATAAAGGTAACACTGTAAATAATACACTACTGGCCATTAAAATTGCTACACCAATAAGAAATGCAGATGATAAGCGAGTATTCATTGGACATTATACTAGAACTGACTTGTGATTACATTCTCACGCAATTTGAGTGCATAGATCCTGAGAAATCAGTACCCAGAACAACCACCTCTGGCCGTAATAACGGCCTTGATACGCCTGGCCGTTGAGTCAAAGAGAGCTTGGATGGCGTGTGCAGGTACGGCTGCCCATGCAGAGTAGTGACTGGCGTATTGTGACGAGCCAGTTGATAGGCAACCATTGACCAGACTTTTCAATCGGTGAGAGATCTGGAGAATGTGCTGGCCAGGGCAGCAGTCGAGCATTTTCTGTATCCAGAAAGGCCCGTACAGGACACGCAACATGCGGTCGTACATTATCCTGCTCAAATGTAGGGTTTTGGAGGGATCGAATGAAGGGTAGAGCCACGGGTCGTAACACGTCTGAAATGTAACGTCCACTGTTCAAAGTGCCATCAATGTGAACAAGAGGTAACCGAGACGTGTAACCAATGGCACCCCATACCATCACGCCGGGTGATACGCCTGTATGGCGATGATGAATACACGTTTCCAAACCGAGCGAGGTGGCGCAGTGGTTAGCACACTGGACTCGCATTCGGGAGGACGACGGTTCAATCCCGTCTCCAGCCATCCTCCTTTAGGTTTTCCGTGATTTCCCTAATTCGTTTCAGGCAAATGCCGGGATGGTTCCTTTGAAAGGGCACGGCCGATTTCCTTCCCAATCCTTCCGTAACCCGAGCTCCGTCTCTAATGACCTCGTTGTCGACGGGACGTTAAACACTAACCACCACCACCACGCTTCCAATGTGCGTTCACCGCGACGTCGCCAAACACGGTTGCGACCATTACGATGCTGTAAACAGAACCTGGATTCATCCGAAAAAATGACGTTTTGCCATTCGTGCACCCAGTTTCGTCGTTGAGTACACCATCGCAGGCGCTGCTGTCTGTGATCCAGCGTTAAGGGTTAGCGCAGCCATGGTCTCCGAGCTGATAGCCAGTGCTGCTGCAAACTTCGTCGAACTGTTGGTGCAGATGGTTGTTGTGTTGCAAACGTCCCCATCTGTTGACTCAGGGATCGAATGTGGCTGCACGATCCGTTACAGCCATGCGGATAAGATGCCTGTCATCTCTAATGCTAGTGATACGAGGCCGCTGGGATCCAGCACGGCGTTCCGTATTACCCTCCTGCACCCACCAATTCCATATTCCGATAACAGTCATTAGATCTCGACCAACGCGAGCAGCAATGTCGCGATACCATAAACCGCAATCGCGATAGGCTCCATCCGACCTTTATCAAAGTCGGATGCGTGATGGTACGCATTTCTCCTCCTTACACGAGGCATCACAACAACGTTTCACCAGGCAACGCCGGTCAACTGCTGTTTGTGTATGAGAAATCGGTTGGAAACTTTCCTCATGTCAACACGCTGTAGGTGTCGCCACCGGCGCCAACCTTATGTGAATGCTCTGAAAAGCTAATGATTTGCATATCACAGCGTCTTCTTCCTGTCGGCTAAACTTCGCCTCTGTAGCACGTCATCTTCGTGGTGTAGCAATTTTAATGGCCAGTAGTGTATCTCTTATTAATGGATTGATTACACATAACGATAACACACTGCCACAAGAATGAAACAAACTATGTAGTTATGTCAAGAGTAAATTATATTAGCCATCTTGCTGACAAGGGGAGGCCGCCAATTGTGAAATTCGGATTCGATTCATACTGCGCATAATAAAAGCTCATGGCCAGAGGTGTACTGTGGCAAAGCACCAAGATGCACTTCTCAGCCGTTGTCGAGAAAATCGACAGTTAAAAGAAACCGTTGCGGTGAAATACTCTCTACGATTAGTAATTTTCTACAGCGTCGTGGTGCAGCGGTAAGCGCTCGGGTTCGTAATCCGAAGGTCGCCGGATCGAATCTCGCGACATTCAACTTTCTTTTTATTAGTATTTGTTTTTTGTAATTCAAATATATAATTCCCGGCAATCAGTCGCAACAATTATGCATATAATAAGTTGTTGAAAGTCGTTTGTCGTGGAAAAACTGGCGACTTCGAACATCATTATGTTTTCCGCAAACAAAGTTGTATTTCACAAATGTTATTAATTGTCTTCATAATGTTAACCACGTATAGTTAACGGAAGACGTAGAAACGACATTCCGAAACGAATACGTATAGCGTAAGTCAAACGTTCGAATTAGAATAGAGCCCCACGAACACAAACTTGCTGTGGCAGGTATGAAATATAAACTCCGTTACTCGCTCGCTCGTTACACTTGAAGGACAGATGTTGAATGGGCCGAAACGAGCCGCCGCATAACAGCGTAGTTGCCTGCTAACTTCGAAAGAAGGTAGATGCGGTTGCTAGTGCAACTTATAACATCGTCGAAAATCAGTGCGGACGGGAGAGCTTTGGTACACCCTGTTAACCAAACGGAAAAATGGAGGCGGTACAATTAGAGAGCGATCCGCCTTCACCAACAAGCATAAGCAATTCATTAATAGTTTAATAAAAAAAATTGCATGGCGCGAGATTCGATCCGGCAATCTTCGGATTACGAACTCAAACGCTTACCGCTGCGCGACGACGCTGTAGAAAATCATTAATCGTAGAGAGTATTTCACCGCAACGGTTTCTTTTAACTGTCGATTTTCTCGACAACGGCTGAGAAGTGCATCTTGGTGCTTTGCCACATTACACCTCTGGCCATGAGCTTTTATTATGCGCAGTATGAATCGAATCTGAATTTCACAATTGGCGGCCTCCCCTTGTGAGTATAAGAAATTTTACCTACATATGTATAAAACGAGTCATGTACAAATTTACAATAACTATGTATCATGTCTGTCACTGAAGCAACGTGGAATATACGTACAAGACACAATCTAGACCTCTGCTATGACACAATCTACATGTGAGCCACTGATAACCTATATGTGGTATTTCACTTGCCACCGGTTATCATTTTGTTATAGGGATGCGAAAACCGACCGCTTAAAACCGATACCGCTATTTTAATTGTTAACAACCGTTATTTTTCGATATTTGTTTGGTCTGTGTTTTAACAGGATTTTTTATGGTTTACTAACACGCCAGCAAAAAACCGAAATATCAATTAGCTATAGCAGCTGTGCTAAAATTTTCCGTTTTTAAATTAACTTTCTGACATTCGTGGCGTTGCATTGCAGCAACTCTAGTTCGGAAATATTTTTACGAAGTTACACGGCATTGGAGTATGATTCTTCATTTGCTTTAACAGAGTGAAGATTTACCGGCCATTTCTATGAAATAGAAGAAAAGGAGGGAAACTACAGTTACATTAATAAATTAAAAGCTTAACAATTTAATGTGTACAATCCAACCAGCATGTAGCTGATGTGCTGCCTGTGCATTACATAATACGCCTGGACAAATTAATACGAAAAATAGAATCCCTCAACCTAAGTTTTCACCCTTTAGCACTGACTATTTGTAAAACTCAAATAGTGCTATGATCCCCGAATACGATATGACTTGAGCAGCGTGTAAAAGAATTAAAAATCAGTATGAATGCTTGTGGCCGGCCACGGTGACCGAGCGGTTCTAGGCGCTACAGTCTGGAACCGCGCGACCGCTGCGGCCGCAGGTTCGAATCCTGCCTCGGGCATGGATGTGTGTGATGTCCTTAGGTTAGTTAGGTTTAACTAGTTCTAAGTTCTAGGGGACAGATGACCTGAGAAGTTAAGCCCCACTGTGCTCAGAGTCATTTGAACCATTTTATTAAATAAAAAAAATTTTTTGCTTGTGATTTTTTTTAATATTCAAGCACTTATTTTTCGAGAAGAGCAGCGAACAGTGGAAGACTAAGTTTACTTTTACTCGCCTATTCAATTTAATACTTTGAACCTATGTGTCTTGAAACTGAGTGAGTCAAATTTTCAGCCTTTGTTCGATTTCTATGTTTAGTATGCGAAATATTAGGAACAGCAAACAGGAAAACGGTTATTTCAGAAACAGATTATTTTGAGCAGTTTTAGCAGCCAGGTTAACCTGGTGTGGAAAAAACCGATGTATCCAAACACCGGCTGTTTCAGCGACAACCACCATCCTTATTTTGTGCCCATCTACCTGCCAGACGTATACTGAGTGCTGCGCTACATGGTTTAGTCATGAAGTTTTAATACTCATCTTAGAGAAACGATGATGATAATGATGGCTTGCTGGATGCATTGGTTGCAGAAGTCTGCATTTTGGCTGGTCAGGATAGGTTCACGTAGAAAATTAGTCGTCGTCATTCTGGAATGCTTTCCACTGAATGGTTTCTCCAGCCAAGGGAAGAGGCAAAAGCAATGGGTACCGTTCTGGATGATACGGTGGTTGAAGCAAACTTTGATAAGCTAAAGAAGCAGAATATTTGACTGTGTAGTGTGAGAATGGGCAGGCAGTAGTGGAGAAAAAACATCCCTCGAATGGAAGTAAAAATGTTACGGTTGGATGTTGCTGCATAAACATTTGGTTTTTGGAAGTCAGTGTCCAGTGGTGTATCACGCTGTCAGAGTCCCAGAACTGAGTTTCTGCTTATATCGCTTTTTTTTCCAATCCAGTTTAACCAGAGTGTTAAATATGCTCAAAATAACCGGTTTCTGAAATAACCGATTTTCAGTTTTTTATACCTGTTCTTTCCTGTAATAAACGTAGAAGTAGAACAAAGACTGAACAATACCGAATCCCTGAGTTTCGACATACATAGAATCAAAATATTAAATAGGCAAATGGATGAAAACTTAGTCCGTCCACCGTTAGCTGCTTTTCTCGAAAAGTGGTAAGTGGGTAACTACTACAGAAATCACAAGTACTCTCTCATACTGATTCTAATTTTTTGAAACTCTGCTCAAAATTCATGTCGTAATCTCGGATCATTCAACTCTTTGAGAATTACAAATTGTCAGTGCTAAAGGGTGAACACTGACGATGACGAACTCTGTCATGTTAATTTGCCCTTTTCAAAAGCTATGAGCAGTAAAGACATATTATGTAGACACAGAGAGCAGATCGGCTATTTTCTGTTATTATAGTACACTATGAATGAACTGCTGTTACGTTTTTAATTCATTACTGTTACCGTAATTTCCTTCCTCTTAGCATTTCGTAGAAACGGGCAGTCTCATGTTTGATCTTTGTAATGTCCACGGCTATATTTTATTCAGAATAATATTTACGATAGCATTGTGTGTGGAATGTGAATGAACATTAATCGTATTCTCGTGATGTTAATAAAAAAGTCTTCATCGTTAATAAAACAATAAATAATTATTGGCAATGGCATAATTTAATATTTTGTAAAAAAATTATATATCAGACAACATCCTTGGAAGAAGATAATTAAAATCTCAATCTTTTGTTATCTATGATTCTTCTATAGAAATCCTTCTTCTTTTTCGAACTGTTGTACCCATGGGATGTGACTGATGTCTCGTAACATAGATCTGTAAAAAATTGTATTATGTTGCTAATTAAATATTTGAAGAAACAGAGTTTGCGTCATTGAAATGAATCTTTTTGTTTGGATTTTTATTTCATTGGAATACTAGTTATATATAAATGTTAAGTTTTATGCTCAGCTTCAAAAGAGCGCAGCCATTAGCGCTAATGACCTACTGCGCAGTTTATTGGTAAATGCTGTATAATAAGCGATTGACAGTGAGAAATATTTTCAAATGTTAATGCGTATAGAGAAGGTACAAAAAGATTTAATATATATTATTTGTCAGTAGTAAAACAGGGTCGGAAGCCGAATCGATAAGTGACTGTCTTATGTTAGCCGTCATCTTAGTGAAATATTGCAGCGACAGTTTTAAATTGATTTTCTATACAAACAAATATTGTTGATCATAACTGCGATAATAATTGTGTATTGGTGTCCCAGAACCCAACTGAGGTAATAAATTCCAGTTAGACTATTTATATAGTGAACTTCTATGAATGCAAATAGCTTCTTACGTGATATTAATTCTTATTTGCTGATGTATGAAGCCTGGTTACTTCGTAAAAACTTTTATGAAATACTTTTACAGGAAAAGATACATTAGTGTTGTGTGCGTGTGGTATTGTGTGACAAAACTGCCACCTCGAATAACAGTAGTGCTAAATTCGATAAACGATCGTGTAACTAGTAAAGAGACTATGATAAAACAGCACTGAAAATTACTAAAAATCATTACTCTTCTTTAGTTCAGTTTATACATTTAGCTTGTTTGCTGGTTATATATGTTTACTTTTGTGCATGAACTTAGTGCCATTTACACTGATTGACAGACAACATTGCTACAGATTTCTTTAACAAATTAACGATCGTTGCGCGGGATTAGCCGAACGGTCTCAAGCGCTGCAGTCATGGACGGTGCGGCTGTTCCTGGCGGAGGTTCGAGTCCTCCCTCGAGCATGTGTGTGTGTGTGTGTGTGTGTGTGTGTGTGTGTGTGTGTGTGTGTGTGTGTGTGTTGTCCATAGGATAATTTAGGTTAAGTAGTGTGTAAGCTTAGGGACTGATGACCTTAGCAGTTAAGTCCCATAAGATTTCACACAATTCAGGACCAAATTAACGATCATTAGCCGGGGAAAATCAGTGATTAAATAAAACCTCATGTTACATTAATAGTAAGTAACCAGTTTTAATGTAATCTTGCTTAAATTTTACAACACGCAGTCAAACCATACAAGCCACATCTTTTAAGGCAACTGAAGTATAGTACTTCATTGCTGCATCGCTTCGTAAAAATATTTCCGGACTAAGCTTGGTGTCATTCTGCAGTACAATGGATACCCTGCAACGACAGCGAGAACCGGTGGGGACTGGTCTCGCACATTGCATGTACACGCGTACATTAAGCCACGAAACGTGAAATCAGAAACATTAATGTCCCAGCAATGCCGCACCATTTCTTTTGCCATATGTTTGCTGCTCTTCCGCATTGTTACTGAAATAGCACCGATCGCTTTTCTACACTACTGGCCATTAAAGTTGCTACACCACGAAGATGACGTGCTAAAGGCGCCCAATTTAATCGACAGGAAGAAGATGCTGTGATATGCAAATGATTAGCTTTTAAGAGCACTCACACAAGGTTGGCGCCGGTGGCGACACCTACAGCGTGTTGACATGAGGAAAGTTTCCAACCGATTTCTCATACACAAACAGCAGTTGACCGGCGTTGCCTGGTGAAACGTTGTTGTGATGCCTCGTGTAAGGAGGAGACATGCGTACCATCACGCATCCGACTTTGATAAAGGTCGGATTGTAGCCTATCGCGATTGCGGTTTATCGTATCGCGACATTGCTGCTCGCGTTGGTCGAGAGCTAATGACTGTTAGCAGAAAATGGAATCGGTGGGTGCAGGAGTGTAATACGGAACGCCGTGCTGGATCCCAGCGGCCTCGTATCACTAGCAGACGAGATGACAGGCATCTTATCCGCATGGCTGTAACGGATCGTGCAGCCACGTCTCGATCCCTGAGTCAACAGATGGGGACGTTTGCAACACAACAACCATCTGCACGAACAGTTCGACGAAGTTTGCAGCAGCACTGGCTATCAGCTCGGAGACCATGGCTGCGCTAATCCTTAACACTGGATCATAGACAGCAGCGCCTGCGGTGGTGTACTCGACGACGAACCTGGGTGCACGAATGGCAAAACGTCATTTTTTCGGATGAATCCAGGTTCTGTTTACAGCATCATAGTCGGATCTGTGTTTGGCGACATCGCGGTGAACGCACATTGGAAGCGTGTATTGGTCATCGCCATACTGGCTATCACCCTGCGTGATGGTATGGGGTGCCATTGGTTACACGTCTCGGTCACCTCTTGTTCGCATTGACGGCACTTTGAACAGTGGGCGTTACATTTCATATGTGTTACGACCCGTGACTCTACCCTTCATTCGATCCCCGCAAAACCCTACATTTCAGCAGGCTAATGCACGACCGCATGTTGCAGGTCCTGTACGGGCCTTTCTGGATACAGAAAATGTTCAACTGCTGCCCTGGCCAGCACATTCTCCAGATATCTTACCAATTGAGAACGTCTGGTCAATGGTGGCCGAGCAACTTGTTCGTCACAATTCGACAGTCACTATTCTTGATGAATTGTGGTATCGTGTTGAAGCTGCATGGGCAGCTGTACCTGTACACGCCATCCAAGCTCTGTTTGACTCAATGCCCTGGTGTATGAAGGCCGTTATTACGGCCAGAGGTGGTTGTTCTGGGTACTGATTTCTCAGGAACTATGCACCCAAATTGCGTGAAAATGTAATCACATGTCAGTTCTAGTATAATATATGTGTCCAATTAATACCCGTTTATCATCTGCATTGTCGTCCAGCGCTTTCCGGAGAAAATCTCGGCTTTCGAGTTTTGTACACAACAGTGCCTTCTGCTACGTAGCTTTCCTCCTCCTTGCACTGCTGGGTTGTAAAGAGGTCACGAATGGGAGTCTTGCGCCACAGGAGATCCTATCTGTGTCAGTCTACGATGCTCTGGAAGCACATTGCGGCATTACAAAAGGCCCGCGAGCCACTGACCTGCGCGTCTGCTGGCTTGTGCTTCTGCAAAAGCGGCTTAGAGAGCGGGGGCCTATGTGAGGCCGGGCGCTTCTGCAGCGTTCCATATCTGCTTTCAGCGTCCTTTCATTTACATACAGAGTGCTTGGAAATTCCCGTTACAAATTACTAGGGCTTGCAGAGCAGAGTGAGTATACAATGTTTTGAATAGGAACTTAGGTCCGGAAATGTACCGCCTTCGTGCTGCAGCCATTTTTGAAACATGTCTGCTAGGTACGTATGCAACAGGGTAATCGTGGTAGGGGTCCTTACGGCGGATCGGCTGATGTCTTTTAACGACTATCGTACCTCTCTCACCTGGTTGAACTAGGACTGTTGATATTTTTAAAAATATTGAGAGTCCGACGTATCGATATTTGAGAAGAATATTGTTATCGAGTCTCGATATATCGAGAGAAAGTATCAACATATCGACGGAAAAAATTGTCGTACCGGCCCATAAAAATATTGGCTTCACATTCTAAATATACTGCCGATATTACTGATTTTTTAAAATATTGATTTGGCCTACTAAGGACCACATGAAATAACTTACATATTCTATCTTTTATCCGTTCTTTCTTTCCAGTAATTTTTCATTCTTTCCGTGGGTTTTTCTCCTATTTCTTCTGTCCACATTGCACCTGTATTTTTCTTGGTTTTTTCATCTAAGCCCCTAAAAGTTTTTGCTTTTGCTCTGAACCTCTCTCTTTCTCCTATTTCTTCCTCGATTATTTCCATTTCCCACAGGTCTGCATTAGCTTCGTTTATCCACGTCACAGAATGCAACTTTTCTGTTCCTCATCGTGTCTGATATTCTGTATATTTTTCCATAAACTTCTTTATTACTTGTTAATTTCCATTTCCATTCTCATATTTTGGTCCCAAGATTTTCCTGATTAGTTTCCTTCTTTTCTATTTCGCCTGACTGTTTGGCAGTATTTAACGAAAGGCATTCACATCTGTCATGTACTCTTTTTTTTTCAAAAGATGTAAGTAGGCCTGCTTTTGAAGCTGCCTCTGTCTGCACTGTTGTATCTACTATAGATTCAGCAAAGATGGCAAGATCATCTGCAAAAGCCAGACAGTCAAAACTCAGATTATCCCCTTTTCTCCCAATTGTGTTACTGATTAGTTATCAGATATCCGATACATCAGCAGACTATTAGCCTGCCTATTCCCCTTAGAGCAAGGATTGAAAGGAAAACGATGCACGCTCACGCTTGGCGATTATCACTTTGCTAACCAAGGTAGCTGCAAGTAAGTGGTACAATAAAAGATTTTGGATGCGTCCGTCGCTCGGTTTCGTCACATGTCGGATTTGTCCGGAACTCTTCATGTCGACTTCCCTGTTTTCTCATTTCTGCCAACGCCAGCGAGCTCGCAGTTACGGTGTCAAATTTGCGTGGTGAAGCAATTTCAGTTGGTAGTGCGAAGCGACGGCTCCGTCAGCATTTCACCTCACGCGTCTCCGCCCGCTCCAAACACCAGTCTGGTTAGATTTTTGTTCATCAGTTTCAGCAACCGCTTTTGAAGAAGCCTATGGAAGAAATACGCTACACCAGTTGTGTTACAAATTGTTTTCTGACGCAGTTGCTGTTTCTTCACATCGAATATCTTGTTATTCGACTCACACCGTCACCCCCTGCCCCCTCTGTGTAACTAGACTTCGTCTTTGTGCCATCTATACTTGCTTCACACAGCCAAAGATAAAGGCTGGACGTGATGAAAGCTTAAAAGGTAGTGACTCCTTCACACAGTGATAATATTACATTTTACTATTTTTTCGAAAGAAAAAAATTCGAATATTTGTCGGAAATTGCGAAAAACGTATAATACACTCCTGGAAATTAAAATAAGAACACCGTGAATTCATTGTCCCAGGAAGGGGAAACTTTATTGACACATTCCTGGGGTCAGATACATCACATGATCACACTGACAGAACCACAGGCACAAGGACACAGGCAACAGAGCATGCACAATGTCGGCACTAGTACAGTGTATATCCACCTTTCGCAGCAATGCAGGCTGCTATTCTCCCATGGAGACGATCGTAGAGATGCTGGATGTAGTCCTGTGGAACGGCTTGCCATGCCATTTCCACCTGGCGCCTCAGTTGGACCAGCGTTCGTGCTGGACGTGCAGACCGCGTGAGACGACGCTTCATCCAGTCCCAAACATGCTCAATGGGGGACAGATCCGGAGATCTTGCTGGCCAGGGTAGTTGACTTACACCTTCTAGAGCACGTTGGGTGGCACGGGATACATGCGGACGTGCATTGTCCTGTTGGAACAGCAAGTTCCCTTGCCGGTCTAGGAATGGTAGAACGATGGGTTCGATGACGGTTTGGATGTACCGTGCACTATTCAGTGTCCCCTCGACGATCACCAGTGGTGTACGGCCAGTGTAGGAGATCGCTCTCCACACCATGATGCCGGGTGTTGGCCCTGTGTGCCTCGGTCGTATGCAGTCCTGATTGTGGCGCTCACCCACACGGCGCCAAACACGCATACGACCATCATTGGCACCAAGGCAGAAGCGACTCTCATCGCTGAAGACGACACGTCTCCATTCGTCCCTCCATTCACGCCTGTCGCGACACCACTGGAGGCGGGCTGCACGATGTTGGGGCGTGAGCGGAAGACGGCCTAACGGTGTGCGGGACCGTAGCCCAGCTTCATGGAGACGGTTGCGAATGGTCCTCGCCGATACCCCAGGAGCAACAGTGTCCCTAATTTGCTGGGAAGTGGCGGTGCGGTCCCCTACGGCACTGCGTAGGATCCTACGGTCTTGGCGTGTATCCGTGCGTCGCTGCGGTCCGGTCCCAGGTCGACGGGCACGTGCACCTTCCGCCGACCACTGACGACAACATCGATGTACTGTGGAGACCTCACGCCCCACGTGTTGAGCAATTCGGCGGTACGTCCACCCGGCCTCCCGCATGTCCACTATAGGCCCTCGCTCAAAGTCCGTCAACTGCACATACGGTTCACGTCCACGCTGTCGCGGCATGCTACCAGTGTTAAAGACTGCGATGGAGCTCCGTATGCCACGGCAAACTGGCTGACACTGACGGCGGCGGTGCACAAATGCTGCGCAGCTAGTGCCATTCGACGGCCAACACCGCGGTTCCTGGTGTGTCCGCTGTGCCGTGCGTGTGATCATTGCTTGTACAGCCCTCTCGCAGTGTCCGGAGCAAGTATGGTGGGTCTGACACACCGGTGTCAATGTGTTCTTTTTTCCATTTCCAGGAGTGTATTAAATAAAAATATCGGCTCTGGATGTTGCCATTTCGGCATCGATATATCACCGATATATGTCGATATTTATTCGGAATACTATCGAAGTATCAATATTTTATCGACAGCACAATAGTCGTGGTGAGGGCAGCTTATGTCGGATCAGCTGATGTCTTTTGACGACCATCCTACCTCTCTCACGTGGTCCGAGCCTCATTGACATGTCAGTGAGTGACAGAGCAACATCGTTGAGTACGCGTATGCAGAGTACACCGACAAGAGCATTCTGTATGGCGAAGCTCACGATAACGGAAGAGCTGGTCGTCACCTTTATCAAGATCGTTATGCACCACATCCCGACTCCATCGGATACCCTATTCGCCACAGTTGCGCAACACCTTCGAGAAAGGAGGTACCATCACCTCATCTGACGTGACTGTAGAGCTCCAGGGAGACACCGCACACCCGAATTGGAAGAGGCCGCACTGTGTTATGCTGAAGAGAACCGGTCAATAGGTACACGAGCAACTGCATGTGTTTCTTTGGTTATTAATGAGGGGAACTGTAAAACAAGTGGAAATGGAAATGAGCGTTTGGCGTCATTGGCCGGGAGGCCCCTCGCGGGGCAGGTCCGGCCGCCTCGGCGCAGGTCTTATTACATTCGGCGCCACATTGGGCGACCTGCACGCCGGATGGGGATGAAATGATGATGAACACAACACAACACCCAGTCCCTGAGCGGAGAAAATCTCCGACCCAGCCGGGAATCGAACCCGGGCCCGGAGGACGGCAATCCGTCACGCTGACCACTCAGCTACTGGGGCGGACGTAAAACAAGTGAAGTTATGGGTTGTGAAAGTGGTCGCGTTACCGGCATGTTTTCAGATTGTTGTAGGACGAAAAAGGTACGTTTCTGGACAGGGGTTCCTCTACAAAATATTATCTACTCACTCTCCACCACAAGTGTGTTAGAGGAATTGTCAAACACCTGTATAAGGCGTGCATTTCTGAATAAAACAGTGCAAAAAGACTAAAGTGACATTAGTCACTCACTGACAATCGCATTAGAGAGCGTCACGGAAATAGGCACATCAAGGTCATCGCCTCATCTTACAGCATTGCCAGATTGTGCTAATTTCAAATTCCGAAAAACAATTTGCTTATCCATTGCAGATATTATAGAACCGGTGACTTAACTGAATGTAAATACATAACTCTGCAATCTGTCACTATTTTGAATATTCATTTAGGGTCAAGGGAAGTGTCCGATTCCTGTAGATTTTGAAATAACATTTTTTGTTCGTCATTTTGTATGTTTTGGGATCGTGGTGTGTGTTTTTACTGTTATGTCTAGCTTGCCCCTCCCTAAAACCCCCCATTTCCCGCGGTTGTCCAGTTTTTTTTTTTTTAAGGAGTTGTTATTGTCTTATTCATATTTATTTTCGTGCTTTTTTTGCCGTGTGGGTGTAGTGAAATTATAGGCGCTATATTGGAGATGCTTAGAACAGCCATTTATGCCATATTGGTGACGTCATGGGTTAAAGCAGTCGGATGGAATCGGACACTTCCGTAATGACTTTATTTATTATTCCATGGACCGATTTTCGAACCTTTTCAGATTCATCTTAGGATTGTTTTCTAGAAGTTACATCACTGTTTCCAGCATAATGCAGGGTGCTGGCTTACGACAGAATGGGCAGCTTTCTTCGTTATTGTTCATCTGCCTGCTTCCATTTTGATGGCCAGTTCAAAAAATCTTGATGTTGGATACTGGCAAAGTTTCGCCGTCACTGTGAAAATGAATGCAAATTGTGTAAAAGTGTGAGATACCATCTGGCCATCAAAATGGAAGCAGACAGATGGACAACAACGAAGAAAGCCGCCCCTACTGTCGCAAGCCAGCACCCAGCATTATGCTGGAAACAGTTATGTAACTTCTAGAAAATCATCTGAAGACGAACCTGAAGAGATTCGAAAAACGTTCATGGAATAATAAATAAATATACAAGAAAGGGACTGGTTGCAGTTTCACGTGTTTACAACAAAATATTAGATACATCTATTTTTTATAAAATTAGTGAAGAAAAGTCCAGGTCGCAAGGTTATTTTATTTAAAGTGACCTGTTTCGGCCTATCTTAGCTCATCTTCAGAAAAGCATTGTGAAGGGTAGAAATCGAGCTAGTTACATAAACAATTCAGTGACTTAAAATAAAGTAACTGACACTTACTAAAATCGAAGACTCGTTGCCGATTAGCTGAAGTTGACGATGTCTAGAACAGTCATTAGATCTCAGTTGCTGAAACTGCTGATGTTGGCTGGACAGCATTGCGCTATATAGATCTGGTGAGGACGTGTTTGTGCTGTAGGACGTAAACGTCAGTCAATGAGGAACGATTTTCGTATAGTACGTATCATTTGAAGATAAAATTTACCTAAAAGTGAATAATTATAAAAAAGTAGTGCCTACATGACAGAATAGATAGCTAAAAATATTGTAATCAGGTTATTTAAAAATTATTTCTCTTATATCTTATAATACCATCTGGTGGAAATAATTTATTTAACCAGATAATATATCCATAGCATCGGCTGTTAAATCGATAGATTGTGCGTATAGAATAAACAAATGGATTTATTTAAAATAATTATCATCTATGATAATTATACGGTAATTACACTGTGTTCTGAATATTACAAAATTTAGTAGAACATTTGTGCACTCTTCTGGCCTGAACTTGCTATCTACGGACGCCGTTGCCATGGAGACGTCTTAGTAAGACGACCAGCATATACCAACGATGTATGTCACGGACGTCATGTGTTACCATAACGACTGAGGTCGATCGCAGCTGACTTTGACGTGACACAGCACAAGCAATCACTCACCAGATCTACACTCCTGGAAATTGAAATAAGAACACCGTGAATTCATTGTCCCAGCAAGGGGAAACTTTATTGACACATTCCTGGGGTCAGATACATCACATGATCACACTGACAGAACCACAGGCACATAGACACAGGCAACAGAGCATGCACAATGTCGGCACTAGTACAGTGTATATCCACCTTTCGCAGCAATGCAGGCTGCTATTCTCCCATGGAGACGATCGTAGAGATGCTGGATGTAGTCCTGTGGAACGGCTTGCCATGCCATTTCCACCTGGCGCCTCAGTTGGACCAGCGTTCGTGCTGGACGTGCAGACCGCGTGAGACGACGCTTCATCCAGTCCCAAACATGCTCAATGGGGGACAGATCCGGAGATCTTGCTGGCCAGGGTAGTTGACTTACACCTTCTAGAGCACGTTGGGTGGCACGGGATACATGCGGACGTGCATTGTCCTGTTGGAACAGCAAGTTCCCTTGCCGGTCTAGGAATGGTAGAACGATGGGTTCGATGACGGTTTGGATGTACCGTGCAGTATTCAGTGTCCCCTCGACGATCACCAGTGGTGTACGGCCAGTGTAGGAGATCGCTCCCCACACCATGATGCCGGGTGTTGGCCCTGTGTGCCTCGGTCGTATGCAGTCCTGATTGTGGCGCTCACCTGCACGGCGCCAAACACGCATACGACCATCATTGGCACCAAGGCAGAAGCGACTCTCATCGCTGAAGACGACACGTCTCCATTCGTCCCTCCATTCACGCCTGTCGCGACACCACTGGAGGCGGGCTGCACGATGTTGGGGCGTGAGCGGAAGACGGCCTAACGGTGTGCGGGACCGTAGCCCAGCTTCATGGAGACGGTTGCGAATGGTCCTCGCCGATACCCCAGGAGCAACAGTGTCCCTAATTTGCTGGGAAGTGGCGGTGCGGTCCCCTACGGCACTGCGTAGGATCCTACGGTCTTGGCGTGCATCCGTGCGTCGCTGCGGTCCGGTCCCAGGTCGACGGGCACGTGCACCTTCCGCCGACCACTGGCGACAACATGGATGTACTGTGGAGACCTCACGCCCCACGTGTTGAGCAATTCGGCGGTACGTCCACCCGGCCTCCCGCATGCCCACTATACACCCTCGCTCAAAGTCCGTCAACTGCACATACGGTTCACGTCCACGCTGTCGCGGCATACTACCAGTGTTAAAGACTGCGATGGAGCTCCGTATGCCAGGGCAAACTGGCTGACACTGACGGCGGCGGTGCACAAATGCTGCGCAGCTAGCGCCATTCGACGGCCAACACCGCGGTTCCTGGTGTGTCCGCTGTGCCGTGCGTGTGATCATTGCTTGTACAGCCCTCTCGCAGTGTCCGGAGCAAGTATGGTGGGTCTGACACACAGGTGTCTATGTGTTCTTTTTTCCAATTCCAGGAGTGTATATAACGCAATGCTGCCCAGCCAGCGGCAGCTGTTTCAGCGACTGATGTCTACTGAATGTTCCGAACATCGTCAACTTCAGCAGATGGCTAACCACTCTTCGATTTTAATGAATACAAAGTACTGTATTTTTGTGTCTGCCTCCTTTATTTAACTAGCACGATTTCTATCTTTCACAGTGCTATTCTGATGACGGCCTAAGGCTAGGCCGAAACCTGTCATTTTAAATAAAATACCCATTGATATCTGGACTGTTTTTCACTAATTTTATGTAGCTTACAAGATCGCTGCTCTCCGAAAATGTTACCAAAAAGTTTCACCTCCATTTTTAGTTTAGAAAATGATGCAGTATTAGCTAAAAGAAAATTGTTCTCAGCTGCTACAATAATAATAATAATAATTGTTAAAAGAAAAGAAAAAATTCCTTGACGTCTATATTTATGTGCTGCTCCATGACTCTGCTGTCAATATCTTTATTCTTGGCTTGTGTGTAACTTCTGTGTTTTCTTTTCAGTAAATGTGGTTTTTTTCGTATCCAGGGTGTAATTATAAAGCTAATAAAATGTTATCTTGCCTTTAAATAATATTTTTCATCAGGTTATGGGCCCAGTACACGTGTAAAGGCAAACAACATAGTTTAATTAAAATACTATTTGGAATGAGCCTATGTCTGTAAAGAAACATGACTGCTAGCGGCGATTATAAGGTCGGCATTGATAAGCTTGAAGGACCTGACGACTGGGCCAAATGGAAATGGCATATTTCTATGGTGCTGCGTTCATATGGACTAGAAGATATTATTAACGGTACACGTGAACGTGTAGAGTTGCCGCAAGGTGCGTCAAGTGCACAAAAAGAAGCGTATGTGGAACGGAACAAGGACGACGCAAAGGCAGCAAGTCTTATAGCAAGTGCGCTAAGTAAACCTGTTGCAGAACACGTCTTAACATGCAAGAATGCTACAGAAATCTGGGACAAATTACGCGCCCGATTTGAACGTAGCAGTACTCAGCGTTTGAATATGTTGATTGAAACATTTTTCCGTGTTAAACGTGATGAAACGGAAGATATTAGTGCACATGTGGCCAAACTGCAAAAGTTAATTGTGGACCTGAACGATGAATTAGCAAAACGTGAAGAAAATACGCTATCTGAAAGAATCTTAAATGGTCGAATTTTGTCTACACTGGGAAAAGACTACGACAATTTTAAGGATCTCTGGGATACGATACCGACAGAAAAGCAAAGCTTGAATCTATTGATTGAAAAACTCTGTACTATTGAACTGCGTGAACAAGACATTAATGGAAGTGCAGCTTTTGTCGTTTCTAAAACAAGAAAACGGCAAACAAGTAATCAGCAAGTAAAGATGACGAAGTCACAATTAAAACAGAAGTTTCCGTATAACATATGCAAACAATTAGGTCACTGGGCAGCAGAGTGTCCGCAGAACACTCGTGACAGCAAGAAAAGAAAAGAGAAGAAGCGAGACAGTGAACACGCTGCATTTACAGGGTGTTTCAAAAATGACCGGTATATTTGAAACGGCAATAAAAACTAAACGAGCAGCGATAGAAATACACCGTTTGTTGCAATATGCTTGGGACAACAGTACATTTTCAGGCAGACAAACTTTCGAAATTACAGTAGTTACAATTTTAAACAACAGATGGCGCTGCGGTCTGGGAAACTCTATAGAACGATATTTTCCACATATCCACCATGCGTAGCAATAATATGGCGTAGTCTCTGAATGAAATTACCCGAAACCTTTGACAACGTGTCTGGCGGAATGGCTTCACATGCAGATGAGATGTACTGCTTCAGCTGTTCAATTGTTTCTGGATTCTGGCGGTACACCTGGTCTTCCAAGTGTCCCCACAGAAAGAAGTCACAGGGGTTCATGTCTGGCGAATAGGGAGGCCAATCCACGCCGCCTCCTGTATGTTTCGGATAGCCCAAAGCAATCACACGATCATCGAAATATTCATTCAGGAAATTAAAGACGTCGGCCGTGCGATGTGGCCGGGCACCATCTTGCATAAACCACGAGGTGTTCGCAGTGTCGTCTAAGGCAGTTTGTACCGCCACAAATTCACGAAGAATGTCCAGATAGCCTGATGCAGTAATCGTTTCGGATCTGAAAAATGGGCCAATGATTCCTTTGCAAGAAATGGCGGCCCAGACCAGTACTTTTTGAGGATGCAGGGACGATGGGACTGCAACATGGGGCTTTTCGGTTCCCCATATGCGCCAGTTCTGTTTATTGACGAAGCCGTCCAGGTAAAAATAAGCTTCGTCAGTAAACCAAATGCTGCCCACATGCATATCGCCGTCATCAATCCTGTGCACTATATCGTTAGCGAATGTCTCTCATGCAGCAATGGTAGCGGCGCTGAGGGGTTGCCGCGTTTGAATTTTGTGTGGATAGAGGTGTAAACTCTGGCACATGAGACGATACGTGGACGTTGGCGTCATTTGGACCGCAGCTGCAACACGGCGAACGGAAACCCGAGGCCGCTGTTGGATCACCTGCTGCACTAGCTGCGCATTGCCCTCTGTGGTTGCCATACGCGGTCGCCCTACCTTTCCCGCACGTTCATCCGTCACGTTCCCTGTCCGTTGAAATTTTTCAAACAGATCCTTTATTGTATCGCTTTTCGGTCCTTTGGTTACATTAAACCTCCGTTGAAAACTTCGTCTTGTTGCAACAACACTGTGTTCTAGGCGGTGGAATTCCAACACCAGAAAAATCCTCTGTTCTAAGGAATAAACCATGTTGTCCACAGCACACTTGCACGTTGTGAACAGCACACGCTTACAGCAGAAAGACGACGTACAGAATGGCGCACCCACAGACTGCGTTGTCTTCTATATCTTTCACATCACTTGCAGTGCCATCTGTTGTTGAAAATTATAACTACTGTAATTTCGAAAGTTTGTCCGCCTGAAAATGTACTGTTGTCCCAAGCATATTGCAACAAACGGTGTATTTCTATCGCTGCTCGTTTAGTTTTTATTGCCGTTTCAAATATACCGGTCATATTTGAAACACCCTGTACTTCATACGCTGTGGGTGTGTGTACCAGTAATCACAGTGACCCAAATAAATGGTATTGCGACAGTGGCGCTGCTAATCATATCACTCCCAACAAAAAGTATTTTGTTTCGTATAGTGAATTTGATGTTCCTCAAGTAATTTCATCGGGAAAACAAAATGTCAAAATGTGTGCGTACGGTCAAGGAACAGTTTACATCCAAATTCGACGAAACAATAAATGGTACAATGCTAGAATGGACAATGTTTTGTACGTTCCCGATGCAAGTGCTAATCTGTTCTCTGTGAGAGCCATTGCCTGCAGAGGCTACAGCACTAATTTTAGTTATAATAATGTCTGTGTCCGAAAACAAGTCAGTGGCAATATTGTTATGACAGGTTATGTGAAAAATGGACTTTATGTGTTGAACATGCGTGTTGTTAGAAATGCAAAAATGAATCGTATGAGCTTGATGACTACATCCGAAACATTGCAAGTGTACCATGAAAGGTTTGGTCATCAAAATAAACAACATGTGAAGAATATTTTAAAAGGAATGAACATTAATGTGGAAGACGCCAAGAGTGAATTTAGTGACGACTGTGCGGTTGGAAAGATGCTGCCATTCAAAACACGAACAATACGCGCTACCAGTACTGGTGAATTAATCCACGCGGATGCTAATGGACCAATGAGCACGAAATCTTTTAGAGGTAAGCATTATTATGTATGTTTCAAAGACGATTTTAGTAAATTTCGTCGAATATTCTTTCTAAGACACAAAAGTGAAGTGTGTACTGTGCTTAAGCAGTTTTTAAATGAAGCACGAACTAATTGACATGTTGTCAAACAATTTAGATGTGATGGTGGCAAAGAATTTAACAATAAGAATGTCAGTGAACTGCTTGCAGACAGGGGAATAGAGCTACTGATTCCTCCTCCTTACACTCCTGAACAAAATGGTGTGGCTGAACGGGAGAATAGAACCATTGTTGAAGCTGCCCGGTCAATGCTAAATCCGAGTAAATTACCTAAAGGGTTGTGGGCAGAGGCATGTAACACATCAGTCTACCTAATAAATCGTACTGGATATTCTTCAGTTGAAAATAAAACCCCTTATGAACTATGGTTTAATCGACCAGTAGGACGACTTGATCATCTCAGAATTTTTGGCACAGGCTGCTATGTTCACATTAACAAACAATTCCGTTCCAAGTTTGGTGATAAGGCAGTTTTTGGACGACTTGTTGGATATGTTAATGACAAAGATGAGTTTAGAGTTTGGATTCCATCTAAAAGAAAAGTGGTGTTGAGCTACGATGTGAAATTTAAGCCAGAAATTGTTTGTGATGTACATAGTGATCATGTTGAATATAGTGATCATGTTGAATTTGAAGTCCCTCAGGAAGAATTTAATGATCCGAATTCCTTTAAAGATGACCAATGTAAATCTCCTAGGCTGTACACTTCTGGAGGAAGCCAAACTCAAGAAAAAATTGGCACTCTCGATTCTAGAGAAAGTCAAGAGTCGAGTGAATCTGATGAAAATAAAGAATTAACAGAATTTCTAAAAGCAGAAGCTGCTGAATCTTCTAATGAAGAGAAACAGAAGAGTAAAAGACAACGAAGAAAACCAACCTGGATGGAAAGTGGTGAACTTTGTATGGCAACAAAAGTTGATGCGCTTGAATACAAAGATCCAAACTGTTTTTCAGAAATATTGCAGTCAAACGAGAAGGAAGAATGGATGCAAGCTATCAGTGAAGAACCTCAATCTCTAAAGAAAAACAATACCTGGGTGCTGGTTGAGCGCCAAAGTATTGCAAAACCGAAGAAAAATTAAAGATTTATGCTGATGCAGATTTCGCAGGTGGTAACTGGACAAGGCGCTCAACAACTGGAATTCTTGCACTCAGGTGGTGCAGTGTCATGGACAAGTCAGTTGCAGAACGTAGTGGCCACATCCACAACCGAGGCGGAAATAATTGCAGCTAGTGAAGGAGCAAAAGAGTTAGTTTGGTTACGTCGTCTGCTATCAGAATTAGTGGAAATGTCGGGGCAGCCTCCAGTTCTTTACATTGACAATGCTAGTGCTTTGAAGTTGGCAAAAAAATCCAGAATATCATCGACGTTCTAAACATATAGAGGTCCGACATTCCTATGTTCGTGAAAGATATCTGAACGGTGAGATTTTCTTGGAACACATTGATGGACACAATCAGTTGGCAGATATTTTGACGAAATCCCTTGAACGAGTTCGATTTAATTTTCTATGTTCAGAAATTGGCATGCAAGAGACAAAGCAATAATTTAATGATTTTTTCTTTTGGAGGAAGTGTTAAAAGAAAAGAACAAATTCCTTGACGTCTATATTTATGTGCTGCCCCATGTCTCTACTGTCAATATCTTTATTCTTGGCTTGTGTGTAACTTCTGTGTTTTCTTTTCAGTAAATGTGCTTTTTTTTCGTATCCAGGGTCTAATTACAAAGCTAATAAAATGTTTTCTTGCCTTTAAATAATATTTTTCATCAATAATAATAATAAACTAGCGTGAAAAGAAATTTTGAAGACAAATAATTTCTAACTTCAACCAGTGAAAAAAAAAGCAGAACCTCTGACATATTTGGACCGAAAAAATTATATGAGCATTCTGAAAGTACAAGGTGTATCAAATACACTCCTGGAAATGGAAAAAAGAACACATTGACACCGGTGTGTCAGACCCACCATACTTGCTCCGCACACTGCGAGAGGGCTGTACAAGCAATGATCACACGCACGGCACAGCGGACACACCAGGAACCGCTGTGTTGGCCGTCGAATGGCGCTAGCTGCGCAGCATTTGTGCACCGCCGCCGTCAGTGTCAGCCAGTTTGCGTGGCATACGGAGCTCCTTCGCAGTCTTTAACACTGGTAGCATGCCGCGACAGCGTGGACGTGAACCGTATGTGCAGTTGACGGACTTTGAGCGAGGGCGTATAGTGGGCATGCGGGAGGCCGGGTGGACGTACCGCCGAATTGCTCAACACGTGGGGCGTGAGGTCTCCACAGTACATCGATGTTGTCGCCAGTGGTCGGCGGAAGGTGCACGTGCCCGTCAACCTGGGACCAGACCGCAGCGACGCACGGATGCACGCCAAGACCGTAGGATCCTACGCAGTGCCGTAGGGGACCGCACCGCCACTTCCCAGCAAATTAGGGACACTGTTGCTCCTAGGGTATCGGCGAGGACCATTCGCAACCGTCTCCATGAAGCTGGGCTACGGTCCCGCACACCGTTAGGCCGTCTTCCGCTCACGCCCCAACATCGTGCAGCTCGCCTCCTGTGGTGTCGCGACAGGCGTGAATGGAGGGACGAATGGAGACGTGTCGTCTTCAGCGATGAGAGTCGCTTCTGCCTTGGTGCCAATGATGGTCGTATGCGTGTTTGGCGCCGTGCAGGTGAGCGCCACAATCAGAACTGCATACGACCGAGGCACACAGGGCCAACACCCGGCATCATGGTGTGGGGAGCGATCTCCTACACTGGCCGTACACCACTGGTGATCGTCGAGGGGACACTGAATAGTGCACGGTACATCCAAACCGTCATCGAACCCATCGTTCTACCATTCCTAGACCGGCAAGGGAACTTGCTGTTCCAACAGGACAATGCACGTCCGCATGTATCCCGTGCCACCCAACGTGCTCTAGAAGGTGTAAGTCAACTACCCTGGCCAGCAAGATCTCCGGATCTGTCCCCCATTGAGCATGTTTGGGACTGGATGAAGCGTCGTCTCACGCGGTCTGCACGTCCAGCACGAACGCTGGTCCAACTGAGGCGCCAGGTGGAAATGGCATGGCAAGCCGTTCCACAGGACTACATCCAGCATCTCTACGATCGTCTCCATGGGAGAATAGCAGCCTGCATTGCTGCGAAAGGTGGATATACACTGTACTAGTGCCGACATTGTGCATGCTCTTTTGCCTGTGTCTATGTGCCTGTGGTTCTGTCAGTGTGATCATGTGATGTATCTGACCCCAGGAATGTGTCAATAAAGTTTCCCCTTCCTGGGACAATGAATTCACGGTGTTCTTATTTCAATTTCCAGGAGTGTAGAATCATCCAATTTGGCACGTCTATATTTCTGAAACTAATAAATATATACAATGAACTTTGTTTTTTGATGGACGGGGAACTCAATAAGTTTTCTTCATACCTTTTCACAGGTGTTCAATATGCCCCCCTTGAGATTCATGGCGTGTGTCAACGCGGTATTAAAATTGTTCCCACACTGCAGCGAGCATGGCATGAGTAACAGCTTCCATAACTGCTATTATGTGATGTCTCACTTAATTCATTGTTGTTGGTAACAGAGTCTGTTTATGACCCCGCACAAGAAATAATCACATTCAGTCAGGTCCTCGTGAAACTGTGGCGGGTGAGTTCGACGTTTGTGTCAGACACTCGGGGACGGCCCGGCGATTTGCCTTCACACAAACAACCTGTTTCTCGGAATTGTTCATGCCATCGCCTAATGCTCTGTGCTTTGGGAGGATCCACAGCATACATAGTACGAAAGTCACGCTGAACAGTTATTATTCACTCGCACTGCGCAAGACGTAGAACACAAAACGCTTTCTATTGTCCCGACACCATTTTTACTAGAACTGAAGTTGGTGCACACTGCTGCTACCTAGCGGGAACCATTTAAAACTCTGAAGTTTGCTCTTTCCGAGAGTACGTTGTTCACGCCCGTATCTCAAATAACATAATAGTTACGTTTTTAAAATCGGATGATTCTCTTTGATACACCATGTATATGTGCCACATATTTTCTTGTGATAAAAGTATTTCGCGTTAACGTACCGCAAGAGATGTGATACTGTTCCGCCTGTCTAAGGAATAATGGTTGATTTTTTTTTTGGGGGGGGGGGATGGACTAAACAGGGAGGTCATCGGTCTCATCAGATTAGGGAAGGATGGGGAAGGAAGTCGGCCGTGCTCTTTCAAAGGAACCATCCCGGCATTTTCCTGAACCAATTTAGGCAAATCGTGGCAAGCCTAAATCAGGGTGTCCGGACGCCGATTTGAACCGTCGTCCTCCCGAATGCGTGCCCAGTGTGCTAACCATTGACCCACCTCGCTCGGTTAACGAATAATGTCGCCGCTGATGAATTTGCGCACTGTTGGGCCTCGTAGGAACTTCCAGCGAGGAAGTTGATAAGAACACTATAAAAATAATTTTGCTAACATGTGAGATATCATTATTGTATCGTGTCGACTATGAACGCAATTTATATGCGAGAGACTCGGTGCGCGGCAGTGCTCACTGCGAGGTTTTTTAATCCCACATCTCGCTTTAAAACGATCGAGAATACAAAATTTCAGGCGTTATCTATCACTACTGACAACGCAGTTGCCGACGTCCCTCACTACACAACCGAAAGCAGTAGCGTCTGCCTAGAGTTGTCAGGGATATCAGACAAGCAAAACTGCGTGAACTAATTGTAGAATGAAGGCTTTCACGACCGGTTGACATGGCTGTTGATATACTTTCCGGGATGTGAGGTTGTGGTCCAAGAACTTTTCTGCTCCTTACGTTTCGTCCAGGACTGCGCTGGACTTCCTCAGAGGCGCTGCTCCGCTGAGTCTTGCCGACTGACTGGTCGGGTGTCTGAGAGCGACTTATATATTGTGAGAAAGGGGGGCGTGGTTCAGGTGACACGCGATGAGCAGTGATAATCCATAGCAAAGATAAGGTTGACTATCGATTACCACCTTGTCAAAGATAAAAATTGTTAGCAATTTTGTAGAGCCACTGTCCATATATCGCTAAGTTTCATAGCCTCCTCTTTCCTATTGAAATTATCGTGATGTTTATAAATTTCGATAGCTTCTCTATAAAGCCGTGGATAGTAATTTAACGTTGTAGATAAAACTTCGGTATCCGAAAACTAAACTTGGTGGTTGCCTGGTTGAAGAGCATGTTCCGCTAGAGCTGACTTTTCTATTTTTCCAAGTCGACAAAGACTTTTATGCTCTTTCAGTCGTGTGTTTACGCTTCTTTTGGTAGTACCAATGTAAACTTTACCACAGGTACATGGAATTTTATACACACCACATGTCGACAGGGGAGGGCGTTTATCCTTCACAAATCGTAGTACTTGACTTATTTTCTTTGTTGGTTTAAAGATCGGTAAGATCGGATCGGTAAGATTTTACGAAAACATGACATAAAACCGATCTTTAAACCAACAAAGAAAATAAGTCAAGTAATACGATCTGTGAAGGATAAACGCCCTCCCCTGTCGACATGTGGTGTGTATAAAATTCCATGTACCTGTGGTAAAGTTTACATTGGTACTACCAAAAGAAGCGTAAACACGCGACTGAAAGAGCATAAAAGTCTTTGTCGACTTGGAAAAATAGAAAAGTCAGCTGTAGCGGAACATGCTCTTCAACCAGGCAACCACCAAGTTTAGTTTTCGGATACCGAAGTTTTATCTACAACGTTAAATTACTATCCACGGCTTTATAGAGAAGCTATCGAAATTTATAAACATCACGATAATTTTAATAGGAAAGAGGAGGCTATGAAACTTAGCGATATATGGACAGTGGCTCTACAAAATTGCTAACAATTTTTATCTTTGACAAGGTGGTAATCGATAGTCAACCTTATCTTTGCTATGGACTATCACTGCTCATCGCGTGTCACCTGAACCACGCCCCCCTTTCTCACAATATATAAGTCGCTCTCAGACACCCGACCAGTCAGTCGGCAAGACTCAGCGGAGCAGCGCCTCTGAGGAAGTCCAGCGCAGTCCTGGACGAAACGTAAGGAGCAGAAAAGTTCTTGGACCGCGACCTCACATCCCGGAAAGTATATTAACAGCCATGCGTGAACTAACTTGAGAAATCGATGTGGGACGTACAACGAACGTATCCATTGGAACAGTGCGGCGAAATTTGGTGTTAATAGGATATAGCAGTACACGACCGACGCGTGTGCCTATGCTACCAGCACGACATCGCCTGCATCTGCTCTCCTGGGCTCGTGACCATATCGGTTGGAACCTAGTCGACTGGTGAACCGTGGTCTGGTCAGATGAGACCCGATTTCAGTTGGTCAGAGCTGACGGCAGGGTCGGAACGTGGCAGAGATTCAACGAAGCCATGAACCCAAGTTGTCAACAATGTACTGTGCAAACGGGAGTGGCCCCATAATGCTGTGGGCTGTGTTTACATGGAATGAGCAGCGTCGTCTGCTTCAACTGGAACGATCGTTTACTGGAAATCGCTATGTTGGGCTACTTGGATAGCATTCGCAGCGATTCAAGAACTTCGTGTCCCCAAACAACAACGAAAGGGCACAATATTGTTCGCTATTGGATTGAAGGATATTCCGGATAATTCGAGCGAATGATGTGGCCATAGATCGCCCGGCATGAATCCCCTCGAACTTTCGTGGGACATAATCGAGACGTCAGTGTACAAAGTCCTGCATCAGCAACTCTTTTTCAATTATGGACGACTATAGAGGCCGCCTGGCTCAATTTCTGTTTGGTAGCCCATGCCACGTCCAGTTGTCCCTCTACGCCCGACAAAAGGAGGTCCAATATGATATTAGAACTTTTGTTATCTCACTGTACAATAGTGCAACAGAAATTGATGACATCGATGTCGACGTCAAGACCACCTAATGTACATAGCACTTCACAGTTCTATAGAAGTTTCGTGTTTAAAAATTTGAAATATTGTACGAAACTACGTGCTTTTCATATGTGTAAGTAACTTCAAGATGGCAGTCAGGCCGATATAAGACTATGGTAATAAACTATACAATCAAACACAACAGTGTCTGTGGTCTCGTAACATAATACACTGAAGCGCCAAAGAAATTGGTACAGGCATGCGTATTCAAATACAGAAGTATGTAAACAGGCAGAATTCGGCGCTGCGGTCGGCAACGCCTACATAAGACAAGTGTGTGGCTCAGTTGTCAGATGCGTTACTGCTGCTACAATGGCAGGTTGTCAAGATTTGAGTGAGTTTGAACGTGGTGTTATGGATGGCACATGAGAGATGGACCACAGCGTCTCCGAGGTAGCGATGAAGTGGGGATTTTCTCGTACGACCATCACACCAGTGTACTGTGGATATCAGGAATCCGGTAAAACATCAAATCTCGGACATCGATGCTGCCAGAGAAACATCCTGCAACAACGGGACCAACGACGACTGAAGAGAATCGCTCGTGACTGGAATGCAACCTTTCCGCAAATCGCTGCAGATTTCAATGCTGGGCCATCAACAAGTGTCAGCCGTGCGAACCATTCAACGAAACATCATCAATATGGGCTTTCGCAGCTGAAGACCCACTCTTGTACCCTTGATGGCTGCACGACACAAAGCTTTACGCCTCGCCTGTGCCCGTCAACATCGACATTGGATTGTTGACGACTGGAAGCATGTTGCCTGGTCGGACGAGTCTCGTTTCAAGTTGTATCGAGCGGGTGGACGTGTACAGGTATGGAGACAACCTGTGCAAGCTGCTGCAGGTGTGAGGCGTGTGCAGTTGGAGTGATATGGGACCCCTGATACATCTAGATACGACTGTGACAGGTGCACTTACGTAAGAATCTCGTCCGATCACCTGCATCCATTATGCATTCCGACGGACTTGGGTTATTCCAGCAGGACAATGCGACACACCCCAAACGTCGATAATTGCTACAGAGTGGCTCCAGGAACACTCTTCTGAGTTTAAACACTCCCCAGACATGAATGATATTGAGCATATCTGCGATGTTCTGCGACGTGCTGTTCAGAAGAGATTTCCACCTCCTCGTAATCTTACGGATTTATACACTCCTGGAAATTGAAATAAGAACACCGTGAATTCATCGTCCCAGGAAGGGGAAACTTTATTGACACATTCCTGGGGTCAGATACATCACATGATCACACTGACAGAACCACAGGCACATAGACACAAGCAACAGAGCATGCACAATGTCGGCACTAGTAAAGTGTATATCCACCTTTCGCAGCAATGCAGGCTGCTATTCTCCCATGGAGACGATCGTAGAGATGCTGGATGTAGTCCTGTGGAACGGCTTGCCATGCCATTTCCACCTGGCGCCTCAGTTGGACCAGCGTTCGTGCTGGACGTGCAGACCGCGTGAGACGACGCTTCATCCAGTCCCAAACATGCTCAATGGGGGACAGATCCGGAGATCTTACTGGCCAGGGTAGTTGACTTACACCTTCTAGAGCACGTTGGGTGGCACGGGATACATGCGGACGTGCATTGTCCTGTTGGAACAGCAAGTTCCCTTGCCGGTCTAGGAATGGTAGAACGATGGGTTCGATGACGGTTTGGATGTACCGTGCACTATTCAGTGTCCACTCGACGATCACCAGTGGTGTACGGCCAGTGTAGGAGATCGCTCCACACACCATGATGCCGGATGTTGGCCCTGTGTGCCTCGGTCGTATGCAGTTCTGATTGTGGCGCTCACCTGCACGGCGCCAAACACGCATACGACCATCATTGGCACCAAGGCAGAAGCGACTCTCATCGCTGAAGACGACACGTCTCTATTCGTCCCTCCATTCACGCCTGTCGCGACACCACTGGAGGCGGGCTGCACGATGTTGGGGCGTGAGCGGAAGACGGCCTAACGGTGTGCGGGACCGTAGCCCAGCTTCATGGAGACGGTTGTGAATGGTCCTCGCCGATACCCCAGGAGCAACAGTGTCCCTAATTTGCTGGGAAGTGGCGGTGCGGTCCCCTACGGCACTGCGTAGGATCCTACGGTCTTGGCGTGCATCCGTGCGTCGCTGCGGTCCGGTCCCAGGTCGACGGGCACGTGCACCTTCCGCCGACCACTGGCGACAACATCGATGTACTGTGGAGACCTCACGCCCCACGTGTTGAGCAATTCGGCGGTACGTCCACCCGGCCTCCCGCATGCCCACTATACGCCCTCGCTCAAAGTCCGTCAACTGCACATACGGTTCACGTCCACGCTGTCGCGTCATGCTACCAGTGTTAAAGACTGCGATGGAGCTGCGTATGCCACGGCAAACTGGCTGACACTGACGGCGGCGGTGCACAAATGCTGCGCAGCTAGCGCCATTCGACGGCCAACACCGCGGTTCCTGGTGTGTCCGCTGTGCCGTGCGTGTGATCATTGCTTGTACAGCCCTCTCGCAGTGTCCGGAGCAAGTATGGTGGGTCTGACTCACCGGTGTCAATGTGTTCTTTTTTCCATTTCCAGGAGTGTAGACAGCCCTGTAGGATCTATGGCGTCAGTTCCCTCCAGCACTACTTCAGACCATAGTCGAGTCCATGCCAGGTCGTGTTGCGGCACGTCTGCGTGCTGGCGGGGGGCCCTACACGATATTATGCCCACGTACGAGCTCCTTTCGCTCTTAAGGGGCTCCGGAAAGGCTCAAAATCATGAAAGGTTCAATTTTTACTTTTTTGCGTTTTCTGAATCTGCAGACTATTACCTTTTAATAGATATATAATTTATTCAATTCCGAAGACTACAACTATTTTTAAATTTTTTTTGAAATGTGTTCTACATGGGCGTGACCCACTGTGGCGCTGTTAAACTGCTGTCAAATGGTGTTATTATTAACGTCCGTGTTCATCAGGTACATTTTAGTGATGTGAGATAAAGTATGTGTTGTGGCTAACCTGTGATGGTTCAATATATATCGCTGGTGTGATTGTCGATTGTTTCATGTTTATTTACTCTGTCGTTATCTCGAAAATATTCGTAATTAATTCTGTTTCTTGAGTCTCTGTTTTGTTGAAGTATAATAATGAGTAAAAGTAAAGTTGTTGCTGCGACTTTAAATGATGGCAACATTGTAAGGTGCAAGGTATTTAGAAATATGGGAATGAAGATAGGTTCTAACATGGTACGAGCGATGCTTGCTTTAGACAAGGAACGCGTTCGGGCTGCAGACAGGGCTGTAAAGAGTCTAGAAATACAAGCAAGAGTAAACAGAAGGAGGAACAAGAGGAAGCTGGAGGAGGAGTTTGCAGAGGATGAAGATAATCCATCCTATGGACCTGGAATGCACTAAAAGGTTAATCCAATCCTTGTCGCTCGATTCCCAAAACTTTTATTTTCTCATACTAATTACATGTTTTCTAAGGCTCTTCCAAACATATTTGTTTCAAACTTTCAGTAAATGTTACACAGTACCTTCTGCATAATTTAACACAGCCTTTTTCCAGAAAACTGTATATTTTTGAATATATAAATAAAAAATTGCAAAAAAATGTTATGAATTTTCATTACAATTGAAAAAAAATCATCTTTAATAACTGAACTAAAATTTTGTAAAATCCCTGTGTTAAGTTGGAGCCCATATTCCAATAAATAATCTGTAAAAAGTTCTACTTCTTACCTCAAATACTTTGTGAGGAAAGATGTAATTTATAAGCGTTATTTTAACATTGCAAGTACAGGGCGTTCCGGAGCAACGTAAGTGTATAACAAGTACTCCAGAAGCGGCCTACAAGAGGTGAAGCAGCCTTCAGCTGTTCGACATGTTGGTTTCAGTATAATGACGTCGTGCACCGACTGTCACCCACTGTCAGAGGCAGACGCTGGGGCAACTGGTTTCGCGACTGGCGGCCAGTCCGTCTTCTTTGGGCTCCCCACGCGTCTGGGCCGCATAAGTGATGTCCGCGCTGATTTAGGTGGCAGCGCTCGATAAGTAACGACACGGCGAGACAGGGTGGTGGGAAGTAGGGAAGCAGGATGGAGTGGGGGGGGGGGGGGCATTCTGGTCAGCCAAGGCGGCACTGAAGTGCCGCGATTATGAAAACGGGACGAGAGCTGGGGAAACTGGCTGCAGACAGCCACCCAAGGACACGTCTGCTCTCCACGTCTGACCTTATCTTTCCGAACTTTTTAGCAATACATTCCTCTTTCGGTGCAAGCGGAACGCCTATACATTCGCATTGTTGTCCGTCTGTCTGTCCGACTGACTTAAGACCTTTTTTCTCAGGAACGAGTAAGATATCAATCTGAAACTTCTGTCACATTCTTAAGGTCTGTAGTCCCTTGGCAGAACAAAAAAAAATTAATATACACTACAACTGACATGTGATTACATTTTCACGCAATTTGGGAGCATAGATCCTGAGAAATCAGTACCCAGAACAGCCACCTCTGGCCGTAATAACGGCCTTGATAAGCCTGGGCATTGAGTCAAACAGAGCTTGGATGGCGTGTACAGGTACAGCTGCCCATGCAGCTTCAACACGATACCACAGCTCATCAAGAGTAGTGTCTGGCGTATTGTGACGAGCCAGTTGCTCGGCCACCATTGACCAGACGTTTTCAATTGGAGAGAGATCTGGAGATTGTGTTGGCCAGGGCAGCAGTCGAACATTTTCTGTATCCAGAAAGGCCCGTACAGGACCTGCAGCATGCGGTCGTTCATTAGCCTGCTGAAATGTAGGGTCTCGCGTGGATCGAATGGAGGGTAGTGCAATGGGTCGTAACACATCTGAAATGTAACGTCCACTGTTCAAAGTGCCGTCAATGCGAACTAGAGGTGACCGAGACGTCTAACCAATGGCAACCACCGCATACCATCAATCCGGGTGATACGCCAGTATGGCGATGACGAATACACGCTTTCAACGTGCGTTCACCGCGATGTCGCAAAACTCGGATGCGACCATCATGATTCTGTAAACAGAACCTGGATTCATCCGAAAAAATGACGTTATGCCATTCGTGCACCCAGTTTCGTCGTTGAGTACACCTTCGCAAACGCTGCTGTCTTTGATCCAGCGTTAAGGGAAACCGCAGCCATGGTCTCCGAGCTGATAGCCCGTGCTGCTGCAAACCTCGTCGAACTGTTCGTGCAGATGGTTGTTGTATTGCAAACGTCCCCATTTGTTGACTCTGGGATCGAACGTGGCTGCACGATCCGTTACAGCCATGCGGATAAGATGCCTGTCATCTCGACTGCTAGTGATACGAGGCTGCTGGGATCCAGCACGACGTTCCGTATTACTCTCCTGAACCCACCGATTCCATATTCTGCTAACAGTAATTCATCTCGACCAACGCGAGCTGGAATGTCGCGATACGATAAACCGAAATCGCGATAGGCTACAATCCGACCTTTATCAAAGTCGGAAACGTGATGGTACGCATTTGTCCTACTTACACGAGGCATCACAACAACGTTTCACCAGGCAACGCCGGTCAACTGCTGTTTGTGTATGAGAAATCGGTTGGAAACTTTCCTCATGTCAGCACGTTGTAGGTGTCACCACCGGCGCCAACCTTGTGTGAATGCTCTGAAAAGCTAATGGTTTGCATATCACAGCATCTTCTTCCTGTCGGTTAAATTTCGCGTTTGTATCACGTCATCTTCGTGGTGTAGCAATTTCAATGGCCTGTGGTGTATATATACACACAGGGTGGAATTTTTTAGTTGACAAACCAGAATAACTCGTAAAATAGGCTTCACACGAAAAAGTGCTAAAATTAGCCGGCCACCCTAGCCCCCTGGGGGTGGGACGGGAGGCAACTTTAAAATTTCAAATAGGAACCCCTATTTTTTATTGCATAATCAGATTCTACGCAAAAAACTACGCTCATTTTCTCTTAAACATTTGTTTTGATTCTTGGTAGTTGGCGCTGTAATTCAAGAAAATCCATGTTCTCATTTTTGCGTGGAAAATGGTTACGGATAGATAAAAATAATTACTTTGTTCGTAAATTTTGATTCGCTAAAACTAAAACTTTCCCTCTCTCCCTATAGGTTGGGGTTTGAGAGAGAGGAATTAGTTTTACAAATGTTGACTCAAATATTAATTTTTTCGGCTGATTCGGATAAGTTTTGTTTGTCGCGTGGTCAACATTTGTAAAACTCGAAAATAATCAACTTTGGATTCCACACATATTTTAGTGTGAAGATTATTTTTCGAGTTATTCTGGTTTGTCAACTTAAAATTTACACCGAAATGTATATGTTAGCAGATTCAGAAGGATGTAGGTTGCAGTAGGTACTGGGATATGAAACTTACCATAGCCACTCTTACGTGACACCTTGCACTTGTGCAAACCGTGTGAAGTTACACCGTTATTGAACATTTGTTAAGTATAAAAAGACAGCTTTAAACACCAAATGAACATCGGTTATGATAGAATTAACGGTATAATCGAAAGTGGATGGATGCATCGTGCCCTTAGGTACTATGGAACGCGAGGAAACAGTTATTTACGTATTTACACGTCAAGTTTCGTAGGACCAAACTGAGGAGCAAATCTTCTAGGTCATGGATCGTATCAGTACATGAAATTACAACATAAAAGTAATAAAAGATAAAAATAAATGTTTATGAACCCGAAAAATATCAATCCATAAATTTAAGTAAACGCAATGAACAGTACAAGAATCATCTTAATTTTTCAAGGAACTGCTCGACAGAATAGAGGGAGTGACCAATAAGGAAACTCTTCAGCTTCGATTTGAAAGCGCATGGATTACTGCAAATATTTTTTAATTCGACTGGTAGCTTATTGAAAATGGACGCAGCAGTGTACTGCACACCTTTATGCACAAGAGTTAACGAAGTCCGATGCATGTGCAGGTTTGATTTCTGATGAGTATTTACTGAGTGAAAGCTGCTTGTTCTTGGGAATAAGCTAATATCATTAACAAGAAATGACAGTAAGGAATATACATATTGAGAGGCCAATGTCAGAACACCCAGACTAGTGAAGAGGGGTCTTGAATGAAATGTTCGCTATGCAACGGACTGCGTGCTGATATGAAACTTCCGGAAAGAATTAAAACGGCGAAAATAGTGAGGACGGATAGTGCTTGGATAGTTCAGCTGGTAGAACTGCGAAAGGCAAAGGTCACGAGTTCAAGTCTCGGTCTGGCACAGTTTTAGTCTGCGAGGAATTTTCTGTTTTTTTTTTTTCCTCCTTTATTTACATCCAAGTTTACTTTGCACTTTTCACGTACATCAAAGGCGTAACCTTATCAGGTAGCGAGATTGCACGTTGTTCTCCTACGACAATGGCCACTGATTAAAGGGCTCTCATCTCAAGCCCTATGCAAGTAACGATAATCGCTTATATTTAAGCCTGTTGATCTCGATTGGATCTCTGCTAGCTAGTCTACCTTGCTTTTCTTGCTCCAGGACCAATCCGGTATAGAGTTAGAGCAAGTTGAGTTTTAGCTTCTCCTGTTTATTGGCATGTCTGCTGTTCTGTTTTCAGTGAGTACCATTCTGCAGAGTCCACGAATTTATTACAGTGATACCAATCAGCTGGAAAAAGAAACGTAAAAAGCTAAGTTTTTATCTAATCTTTATACGACATATGCCATTATTGTTATCCAGTGAATCTACATTTTCCATGAATGAGTTGTAGAGAGAAACAGCGTTAGGACATTCTACTATTCCTCGTATTTTTGACACACTTCTTTATTTCAGATTTTATCACGTCGCCGATAAAAGTAGACAGAACATGATGTCTTTGTCAACGGCAGTAATGTGATTATTAGAATTCCCAGTACGTTTTTCTTTAGCTCCTTTTCGTTTTACAGTGTAGAGTGCGGTATTCTATTCCTTTGGTTCCTTCCTATACAATCTTCAAGTCTCGTTTCAAGTTGTATCGAGCGGGTGGACGTGTACAGATATGGAGACAACCTGTGCAAGCTGCTGCAGGTGTGGGGGCGTGTGCAGTTGGAGTGTTATGGAACCCCTGAATCATCTAGATACGACTGTGACAGGTGCACTTACGTAAGAACCTCGTCTGATCACCTGCATCCATTATGCATTCCGACGGACTTGGGTTATTCCAGCAGGACAATGCGACACACTCCTAACGTCGATAATTGCTACAGAGTGGCTCCAGGAACACTCTTCTGACTTTAAATACTCCCCAAACATGAACGATATTGAGCATATCTGCGATGTACTGCGACGTGCTGTTCAGAAGAGATTTTCACCTCCTCGTAATCTTACGGATTTATGGACAGACCTGTAGGATCTATGGTGTCAGTTCCCTCCAGCACTACTTCGGATCATAGTCGAGTCCATGCCAGGTCGTGTTGCGGCACGTCTGCGTGCTGGCGGGGGGCCCTACACAATATTACGCCCACGTACAAGCTCCTTTCGCTCTTAAGTATATAACAAGTACTCCAGAAGGGGCCTACAAGAGGTGAAGTAGCCTTCAGCTGCTCGAGATGTTGGTTTCAGTATAATGACGTCGTGCACCGACTGTCACGCAGATGCTGGGGCAACTGGTTTCGCGACTGGCGGCCAGTCCGTCTTCTTTGGGCTCCCCACGGATCTGGGCCGCATAAGCGATGTCCGCGCTGATTTAGGTGGCAGCGCTCGTTAAGTGACGACATGGCGAGACAGGGTGGTGGGAAGTAGGGAAGCAGGATGGAGTGGGGGGGGGGGGCATTCTGGTCAGCCAAGGCTATTATGCAAACGGGACGGGAGCTGGGGAAACTCGGGCTGCAGACAGGCACCCAAGGACACGTCTGCTCTCCACGTCTCACCTCACCGTGTCAAGCACACACATAACTTATCTTTCTGAACTTTTTAGCAATACATTCCTCTTTCGGTGTAAGCGGAACGCCTATACATTCGCATTGTTGTCCGTCTGTCTGTCCGACTGTTAAGACCTTTTTTCTCAGGAACGAGTAAGGTATCAATCTGAAACTTCTGTCACATTCTTAAGGTCTGTAGTCCCTTGGCAGAACAAAAAAAATTAATATATACTAGAACTGACATGTGATTACAATTTTCACGCAATTTGGGAGCATAGATACTGAGAAATCAGTACCCAAAACAACAATCTCTGGCCATAATAACGACCTTGATAAGCCTCGGCATTGAGTCAAACAGAGCTTGGATGGCGTGTACAGGTACAACTGCCCATGCAGCTTCAACACGATACCACAGCTCATCAAGAGTAGTGTCTGGCGTATTGTGACGAGCCAGTTGCTCGGCCACCATTGACCAGACGTTTTCAATTGGAGAGAGATCTGGAGATTGTGCTGGCCAGGGCAGCAGTCGAACATTTTCTGTATCCAGAAAGGCCCGTACAGGACCTGCAGCATGCGGTCGTGCATTAGCCTGCTGAAATGTAGGGTCTCGCGTGGATCGAATGAAGGGTAGTGCCATGGGTCGTAACACATCTGAAATGTAACGTCCACTGTTCAAAGTGCCGTCAATGCGAACACGAGATGACCGAGACGTCCAACCAATGGCATCCACCCCATACCATCAAGCCGGGTGATCCGCCAGTATGGCGATGACGAATACACGCTTCCAATGTGCGTTCACCGCGATGTCGCCAAACACGGATGCGACCATCATGATGCTGTAAACAGAACCTGGATTCATCCGAAAAAATGACGTTATGCCATTCGTGCAACCAGTTTCGTCGTTGAGTACACCATCGCAAGCGCTGCTGTCTGTGATCCAGCGTTAAGGGTTAGCGCAGCCATTGTCTCCGAGCTGATAGCCCGTGCTGCTGCAAACCTCGTCGAACTGTTCGTGCAGATGGTTGTTGTGTTGCAAACGTCCCCATTTGTTGACTCAGGGATCGAACGTGGCTGCACGAACCGTCACAGCCATGCGGATAAGATGCCTGTCATCTCGACTGCTAGTGATACGAGGCCGCTGGGATCCAGCACGGCGTTCCGTATTACCCTCCTGAACCCCCCGATTCTATATTCTGCTAACTGTCATTAGATCTTGACCAACGCGAGCGGCAGTGTCGCGATACGATAAACCGCAATCGCGATAGGCTAGAATCCGACCTTTATCAAAGTCGGAAACGTGATGGTACGCATTTGTCCTCCTTACACAAGGCATCAAAACAACGTTTCACCAGGCAACGCCGGTCAACTGCTGTTTGTGTATGAGAAATCGGTTGGAAACTTTACTCATGTCAGCACGTTGTAGGTGTCGCCACCGGCGCCAACCTTGTGTGAATGCTCTGAAAAACTAATGATTTGAATATCACAGCATCTTCTTCCTGTCGGTTAAATTTCGCGTCTGTATCACGTCATCTTCGTGGTGTAGCAATTTTAATGGCCTGTAGTGTATATATACACACAGGGTGGAAATTTTAAGTTGACAAACCAGAATAACTCGAAAAATGAGCTTCACACGAAAAAGTGTGTAGAATCCAAAGTTGATTATTTTTGAGGGTCACATCTGCTAGTGCTAAAATTAGCCGACAACCCTAGCCCCCTGGGGGTGGGACGGGAGGCAACTTTAAAATTTCAAATGGGAACCCCTATTTTTTATTGCATAATCAGATTCTACGTAAAAAACTACGCACATTTTGTCTTAAACATTTGTTTTGATTCTTGGTAGTTGGCGCTGTAATTCAAGAAAATCCATGTTCTCATTTTTGCGTGGAAGAAGGTTAGGGATAAATAAAAAATAATTACTTTGTTCGTAAATTTTGATTCGCTAAAACTAAAACTGTCCCTCTCTCCCCATAGGTTGGGGTTTGAGAGAGAGGAATTAGTTTTACAAATGTTGGCTCAAATATTAATTTTTTCGGCTGATTCCGATAAGTTTTGTTTGTTGCGTGGTCAACATTTGTAAAACTCGAAAATAATCAACTTTGGATTACACACATTTTTTCGTGTGAAGCTTATTTTTCGAGTTATTCTGGTCTGTCAACTTAAAATTTACACCCTATATATATATATATATATATATATATATATATATATATATATATATATAGGGTGTATATATGAAACTTTTGATTTTTGAATTCGACTGGTAGCTTATTGGAAATGGATGCAGCAGTGTACTGCACACCTTTATGCACAAGAGTTAACGAAGTCCGATGCATGTGCAGGTTTGATTTATGATGAGTATTTACTGAGTGAAAGCTGCTTGTTCTTGGGAATAAGCTAATATCATTAACAAGAAATGACAGTAAGGAATATACATATTGAGAGGCCAATGTCACAACACCCAGACTAGTGAAGAGGGGTCTTGAATGAAATGTTCGCTATGCAACGGACTGCGTGCTGATATGAAACTTCCGGAAAGAATTAAAACGGCGAAAATAGTGAGGACGGATAGTGCTTGGATAGTTCAGCTGGTAGAACTGCGAAAGGCAAAGGTCACGAGTTCAAGTCTCGGTCTGGCACAGTTTTAGTCTGCCAGGAATTTTCTGTTTTTTTTTTTTCCTCCTTTATTTACATCCAAGTTTACTTTGCACTTTTCACGTACATCAAAGGCGTAACCTTATCAGGTAGCGAGCTTGCACGTTGTTCTCATACGACAATGGCCACTGATTAAAGGGCTCTCATCTCAAGCCCTTTGCAAGTAACGATAATCGCTTATATTTAAGCCTGTTGATCTCGATTGGATCTCTGCTAGCTAGTCTACCTTGCTTTTCTTGCTCCAGGACCAATCCGGGAAAGAGTTTGAGCAAGGTGAGTTTTAGCTTCCTCCTGTTTATTGGCATGACTGCTGTTCTGTTTTCAGTGAGTACCATTCTGTAGACTCCGCGAATTTATTACAGTTATACCAATCAGCTGGAAAAAGAAACGCAAAAAGCTAAGTTTTTATCTAATCTTTATATGACATATGCCATTATTGTTATCCAGTGAATCTACATTTTCCATGAATGAGTTGTAGAGAGAAACAGCGTTAGGACATTCTACTATTCCTCGTATTTTGGACACACTTCTTTATTTCAGATTTTATCACGTCGCCGATAAAAGTAGACAGAACATGATGTCTTTGTCAACGGCAGTAATGTGATTATTAGAATTCCCAGTACGTTTTTCTTTAGCTCCTTTTCGTTTTGCAGTGTAGAGTGCGGTATTCTATTCCTTTGGATCCTTCCTATACAATCTTCAAGTCTCGTTTCAAGTTGTATCGAGCGGGAGTACGTGTACAGATATGGAGACAACCTGAGCAAGCTGCTGCAGGTGTGGGGGCGTGTGCAGTTGGAGTGTTATGGAACCCCTGAATCATCTAGATACGACTGTGACAGGTGCACTGACGTAAGAATCTCGTCTGATCACCTGCATCCATTATGCATTCCGACGGACTTGGGTTATTCCAGCAGGACAATGCGACACACTCCAAACGTCGATAATTGCTACAGAGTGGCTCCAGGAACACTCTTCTGAGTTTAAACACTCCCCAAACATGAACGATATTGAGCATATCTGCGATGTACTGCGACGTGCTGTTCAGAAGAGATTTTCACCTCCTCGTAATCTTACGGATTTATGGACAGACCTGTAGGATCTATGGTGTCAGTTCCCTCCAGCACTACTTCAGACCATAGTCGAGTCCATGCCAGGTCGTGTTGCGGCACGTCTGCGTGCTGGCGGGGGGCCCTACACAATATTACGCCCACGTACAAGCTCCTTTCGCTCTTAAGTATATAACAAGTACTCCAGAAGGGGCCTACAAGAGGTGAAGTAGCCTTCAGCTGCTCGAGATGTTGGTTTCAGTATAATGACGTCGTGCACCGACTGTCACGCAGATGCTGGGGCAACTGGTTTCGCGACTGGCGGCCAGTCCGTCTTCTTTGGGCTCCCCACGGATCTGGGCCGCATAAGCGATGTCCGCGCTGATTTAGGTGGCAGCGCTCGTTAAGTGACGACATGGCGAGACAGGGTGGTGGGAAGTAGGGAAGCAGGATGGAGTGGGGGGGGGGGGCATTCTGGTCAGCCAAGGCTATTATGCAAACGGGACGGGAGCTGGGGAAACTCGGGCTGCAGACAGGCACCCAAGGACACGTCTGCTCTCCACGTCTCACCTCACCGTGTCAAGCACACACGTAACTTATCTTTCCGAACTTTTTAGCATTACATTCCTCTTTCGGTGTAAGCGGAACGCCTATACATTCGCATTGTTGTCCGTCTGTCTGTCCGACTGTTAAGACCTTTTTTCTCAGGAACGAGTAAGGTATCAATCTGAAACTTCTGTCACATTCTTAAGGTTTGTAGTCCCTTGGCAGAACAAAAAAAATTAATATATACTAGAACTGATATGTGATTACAATTTTCACGCAATTTGGGAGCATAGATACTGAGAAATCAGTACCCAAAACATCAACCTCTGGCCGTAATAACGGCCTTGATAAGCCTGGGCATTGAGTCAAACAGAGCTTGGATGGCGTGTACAGGTACAGCTGCCCATGCAGCGTCAACACGATACTACAGCTCATCAAGAGTAGTGTCTGGCGTATTGTGACGAGCCAGTTGCTCGGCCACCATTGACCAGACGTTTTCAATTGGAGAGAGATCTGGAGATTGTGCTGGCCAGGGCAGCAGTCGAACATTTTCTGTATCCAGAAAGGCCCGTACAGGACCTGCAGCATGCGGTCGTGCATTAGCCTGCTGAAATGTAGGGTCTCGCGTGGATCGAATGAAGGGTAGTGCCATGGGTCGTAACACATCTGAAATGTAACGTCCACTGTTCAAAGTGCCGTTAATGCGAACACGAGATGACCGAGACGTCCAACCAATGGCACCCACCCCATACCATCAAGCCGGGTGACCCGCCAGTATGGCGATGACGAATACACGCTTCCAATGTGCGTTCACCGCGATGTCGCCAAACTCGGATGCGACCATCATGATGCTGTAAACAGAACCTGGATTCATCCGAAAAAATGACGTTATGCCATTCGTGCACCCAGTTTCGTCGTTGAGTACACCATCGCAGGCGCTGCTGTCTGTGATCCAGCGTTAAGCGTTAGCGCAGCCATTGTCTCCGTGCTGATAGCCCGTGCTGCTGCAAACCTCGTCGAACTGTTCGTGCAGATGGTTGTTGTGTTGGAAACGTCCCCATTTGTTGACTCAGGGATCGAACGTGGCTGCACGATCCGTCACAGCCATGCGGATAAGATGCCTGTCATCTCGACTGCTAGTGATACGAGGCCGCTGGGATCCAGCACGACGTTCCGTATTACCCTCCACAACCCACCGATTCCATATTCTGCTAACAGTCATTAGATCTTGACCAACGCGAGCAGCAGTGCCGCGATACGATAAACCGCAATCGCGATAGGCTACAATCCGACCTTTATCAAAGTCGGAAACGTGATGGTACGCATTTGTCCTCCTTACACGAGGCATCACAACAACGTTTCACCAGGAAACGCCGGTCAACTGCTGTTTGTGTATGAGAAATCGGTTGGAAACTTTCCTCATGTCAGCACGTTGTAGGTGTCGCCACCGGCGCCAACCTTGTGTGAATGCTCTGAAAAACTAATCATTTGCATATCACAGCATCTTCTTCCTGTCGGTTAAATTTCGCGTCTGTATCACGTCATCTTCGTGGTGTAGCAATTTTAATGGCCTGTAGTGTATATATACACACAGGGTGGAAATTTTAAGTTGACAAACCAGAATAACTCGAAAAATGAGCTTCACACGAAAAAGTGTGTAGAATCCAAAGTTGATTATTTTTGAGGGTCACATCTGCTGGTGCTAAAATTAGCCGGCCACCCTAGCCCCCTGGGGGTGGGACGGGAGACAACTTTAAAATTTCAAATGGGAACCCCTATTTTTTATTGCATAATCAGATTCTACGTAAAAAACTACGCACATTTTGCCTTAAACATTTGTTTTGATTCTTGGTAGTTGGCGCTGTAATTCAAGAAAATCCATGTTCTCATTTTTGCGTGGAAAAAGGTTACGGATAAATAAAAAATATTTACTTTGTTCGTAAATTTTGATTCGCTAAAACTAAAACTCTCCCTCTCTCCCCATAGGTTGGGGTTTGAGAGAGAGGAATTAGTTTTACAAATGTTGACTCAAATATTAATTTTTTCGGCTGATTCCGATAAGTTTTGTTTGTTGCGTGGTCAACATTTGTAAAACTCGAAAATAATCAACTTTGGATTACACACATTTTTTCGTGTGAAGCTTATTTTTCGAGTTATTCTGGTTTATCAACTTAAAATTTACACCCTATATATATATATATATATATATATATATATATATATATATATATATATATATATATATATATAGGGTGTATATATGAAACTTACCATATCCATACATACGTGACGCCTTGCACTTGTGTAAACCGTATGAACTTACACCGTTAATGAACATTTGTTAAGTATAAAAAACAGCTTTAAACACCAAGTAAACATCGGTTATGATAGAATTAACGGTACTATCGAAAGTGGATGGATGCATCGGGCCCTTAGGTACTATGGAACGCGAGAAAACAGTTATTTACTTATTTACACGTCAAGTTCCGTAGGACCAAACTGAGGAGCAAATCTCCTAGGTCATGGATCGTATCAGTACATGAAATTACAACATAAAAGTAATAACAGATAAAAATAAATGTTTATGAACCCGAAAAAAGTCAATCCGTAATTTTAAGTAAATGCAATGAACAGTACAAGAATCATCTTAATTTTTCAAGGAACTGCTCGACAGAATAGAGGGAGTGACCAATGAGGAAACTCTTCAGCTTCGATTTGAAAGCGCATGGATTACTGCTAAGGCTTTTGAATTCGACTGGTAGCTTATTGAAAATGGATGCAGCAGTATACTGCACACCTTTCTGCACAAGAGTTAACGAAGTCCGATCCATGTGCAGGTTTGATTTCTGATGAGTATTAACTGAGTGAAAGCTGCTTGTTCTAGGGAATAAGCTAATATCATTAACAAGAAATGACAGTAAGGAATATACATATTGAGAGGCCAATGTCACAACACCCAGACTAGTGAAGAGGGGTCTTGAATGAAATGTTCGCTATGCAACGGACTGCGTGCTGATATGAAACTTCCGGAAAGAATTAAAACGGCGAAAATACTGAGTACGGATAGTGCTTGGATAGTTCAGCTGGTAGAACTGCGAAAGGCAAAGGTCACGAGTTCAAGTCTCGGTCTGGCACAGTTTTAATCTGCCAGGAATTTTCTGTTTTTTTTTCTCCTTTATTTACATCCAAGTTTACTTTGCACTTTTCACGTACATCAAAGGCGTAACCTTATCAGGTAGCGAGCTTGCACGTTGTTCTCCTACGACAATGGCCACTGATTAAAGTGCTCTCATCTCAAGCCCTTTGCAAGTAACGATAATCGCTTATATTTAAGCCTGTTGATCTCGATTGGATCTCTGCTAGCTAGTCTACCTTGCTTTTCTTGCTCCAGGACCAATCCGGCAAAGAGTTTGAGCAAGTTGAGTTTTAGCTTCCTCCTGTTTATTGGCATGTCTGCTGTTCTGTTTTCAGTGAGTACCATTCTGCAGAGTCCACGAATTTATTACAGTGATACCAATCAGCTGGAAAAAGAAACGTAAAAAGCTAAGTTTTTATCTAATCTTTATATGGCATATGCCATTATTGTTATCCAGTGAATCTATATTTTCCATGAATGAGTTGTAGAGAGAAACAGCGTTAGGACATTCTACTATTCCTCGTATTTTGGACACACTTCTTCATTTCAGATTTTTTCACGTCGCCGATAGAAGTAGACAGAACATGATGTCTTTGTCAACGGCAGTAATGTGATTATTAGAATTCCCAGTACGTTTTTCTTTAGCTCCTTTTCGTTTTACAGTGTAGAGTGCGGTATTCTATTCCTTTGGATCCTTCCTATACAATCTTCAAGTCTCGTTTCAAGTTGTATCGAGCGGGTGGACGTGTACAGATATGGAGACAACCTGTGCAAGCTGCTGCAGGTGTGGGGCGTGTGCAGTTGGAGTGTTATGGAACCCCTGAATCATCTAGATACGACTATGACAGGTGCACTGACGTAAGAATCTCGTCTGATCACCTGCATCCATTATGCATTCCGACGGACTTGGGTTATTCCAGCAGGACAATGCGACACACTCCTAACGTCGATAATTGCTACAGAGTGGCTCCAGGAACACTCTTCTGAGTTTAAACACTCCCCAAACATGAACGATATTGAGCATATCTGCGATGTACTGCGACGTGCTGTTCAGAAGAGATTTTCACCTCCTCGTAATCTTACGGATTTATGGACAGACCTGTAGGATCTATGGTGTCAGTTCCCTCCAGCACTACTTCGGATCATAGTCGAGTCCATGCCAGGTCGTGTTGCGGCACGTCTGCGTGCTGGCGGGGGGCCCTACACAATATTACGCCCACATACAAGCTCCTTTCGCTCTTAAGTATATAACAAGTACTCCAGAAGGGGCCTACAAGAGGTGAAGTAGCCTTCAGCTGCTCGAGATGTTGGTTTCAGTATAATGACGTCGTGCACCGACTGTCACGCAGATGCTGGGGCAACTGGTTTCGCGACTGGCGGCCAGTCCGTCTTCTTTGGGCTCCCCACGGATCTGGGCCGCATAAGCGATGTCCGCGCTGATTTAGGTGGCAGCGCTCGTTAAGTGACGACATGGCGAGACAGGGTGGTGGGAAGTAGGGAAGCAGGATGGAGTGGGGGGGGGGCATTCTGGTCAGCCAAGGCTATTATGCAAACGGGACGGGAGCTGGGGAAACTCGGGCTGCAGACAGGCACCCAAGGACACGTCTGCTCTCCACGTCTCACCTCACCATGTCAAGCACACACGTAACTTATCTTTCCGAACTTTTTAGCATTACATTCCTCTTTCGGTATAAGCATTGTTGTCCGTCTGTCTGTCCGACTGTTAAGACCTTTTTTCTCAGGAACGAGTAAGGTATCAATCTGAAACTTCTGTCACATTCTTAAGGTCTGTAGTCCCTTGGCAGAACAAAAAAAATTAATATATACTAGAACTGACATGTGATTACAATTTTCACGCAATTTGGGAGCATAGAGGGAGTGACCAGTGAGTACGTTTTTCTTTAGCTCCTTTTCGTTTTACAGTGTAGACTGCGGTATTCTTTTCCATGGATCCTTCCTATACAATGAGTCCCTAGCTTCCATAGGTGTACAACCAGATCTATAGAAGTGTAATACCAATCAAAATAGACCTTTTATCTGGTCCCTGGAAATTTCCCATGCAAGGCGAATGACAGTATTTCCAGATGCTCAAATATCTGCCTCATTATGAAATGAAGCACTTTTTTTTCTCCAAATGATCCGATTTTTCTTTGTCTGGGTGTTTTTCTGAAGCTTGTAGTACCGGTATATCAGCAACAATTTCATCATCATCCTCCCCCAAAAAATGGAGTTATGTGTAGTCCCTCTAACAGTCTGAGACTCGCTATCACTGTCTGCAGATTCCAGATCATTTACAACTGTAGGGCGATCTCCATCGGAGTCGACAAAATGTAAGCCATCTACTCTCTCAGACGGACCTTGTTCGTAAGTCATCAATTCACGTTGTCCATTTCCAGTATAGGAGAATGACTCCATTACAACGCTCTAACTAGCACGAGAAAAAGAAAGCAGAATGAAGGAAACACTAATTTTTACGTCCAGGTTAACAGAAATAAAAGCTGAACTGATCAGTGCTCTCCGAAGGTTGTAGAAGCACTGTTTTTTTCTTTTTTTTTACGTTCGCGTGGTTTCGATTGCAGTTATCAGCAATCACCATCAGAAGACAAGTGATGTGTGCCAGACTGACAATGCTACACGGAGCAGCACACGTTGCCCTATCAAGAGGTCAGTAGCGCATTCTAGTGGCAGATTCTTTTCAGTTACCTCCATTAAGCAACATTGCCCAGCTGCGAGGCAGTTTCCAGGATTAACTTCAAGGACAACGATGAAAAGATGGTTGAAACTTTGCTTTGCAAGTCTGAAAAGCAACGCAGTGAAGAGTTGAGCTTCTACGTTAATGCAATCTAAACATACGGACATGTTTTGATACTCGAAATGAAATGAGTAGAGGGTCCTTACTGGTTGATTAATTGAGAGAGTATGGGACCAAACGGCGAGGTCATCAGTCCCGTGATTCCAAAGTGGGTTACATAAAAAAACAGGGTCTGCTATAAGTGGACGGATCCAGTCAGAGGAGTCAAATTATAAAAGAATGAACATGAAACACACACAGTAAAAGCATAAAAGCATAAAAACTTGGAAAAAAGGGGGGCGGTCATGGGGTCACAGACCGTGAAGACTGCAAATGGAGTCCCAACCACAACCAACGCGCCCCTGCTCCAATACTAAAGGAGAACCTTATATCAGGAAATAAAAACCACTTTCACGGAGGAAACCGAGGACCAGGTCAACCATCCGTGGATCGTCCGCTAATATTAAATTTAAGCAAGCAGGAAGACTAAGCGCGAAGGGTCGAAAGAAGGGGACATGCCACCAATATGTGAGATATCGTCAGTCTGGCTCCACAACCACATTGCGGGGGTGGGTCGTTACGTAGGAGGAAACAATGGGTGAGCCGGGTATGGCCAATGCGTAAACGGCATACAACGGCATAGAACTGTGCCAGACCGAGACTCGAACTCATGACCTTTACCTTTCGCAGTTCTACCAGCTGAGCTATCCAAGCACGATCCGTCCTCACTATTTCCGAGAGGGGCGGAAAGAAGTACCCCCAAACTGCAGTAGACTCCATGATTGTTCAGAGTTTATTACTATGAGCAGTAGCGCTCCAGATGGCATTCCACTGTTGGGCAAAGTGAGATTTGACGTAGATCCGCATATCCGCAGCTGGAATCGTGAAATGAAATGGGGGGTAAGTGTTTGCTTCTCTAGCCGAACGGTCAGCCAGTTCATTCCCTAGGATTCTCACATGCCTCGGGATTCGGAGAAAGACGACTGAACAGGCGGCACGCGCCAGGGCAGAGACCAAGGGGTGACGAGCGTATCATCGATCGATAGCCTGAAGGTTGCTCATGGAACAAATTAAAACACTATGGAGGGAGGCCTGAGAAACAAAAAGGTGGGCCCTGTAAATGGCTAGAAGCTCTGCTGTAAACACACTACATGATCCTGGCAACAAATGGTGCTCGAAGCCGGTAGGAGACGTGAAAGCGTTTCCCACCTTATCAGTAGTCTTAGAACCATCAGTGTACAAGATGGTGGCACCCTGAAACTCTGCAATGATGGCACAAAGACGCCGGTAAACCATAGGAGCAACAGAGACCTTAGGACCCTGGAAGAGATCGGACCTAATACGTGGTCTAGGCACCGAACGTGGGGGGGGGGGGGGGAGGGAGGGGATGCGAGGGAAAGACACGGGGCGCAGTCCAGTGAGTGCAGATGGAGATCCCGGCAGGTACTTCTGACACCGACAGTGAACCAACTGCAAGACGCTGTCGCCGTCATATAGCATGAAGGGATGCAGCTTGTCCACAGTATTCTTCAGGCAGTCTACAGCCTCCATTATGCCTTCGATTACAACCAAAAGTCTCTCGGAACTGCAGACGAATGACCCGCACAGTACAGTTCCCCACAGCAACCAATCTGTCTGATGATCTAAATGCCCTGAAATCGTAGCTAAAACTGACTGCGAAAAAGAAAACAAAACCGCACCTCACATGATCAAAACCAACTAAAAACGATTTAGACAAGATATCTGTAAGGTGCAAAACTGGCACCTGACTTTAAATAATGGAGAGTTGTAAAGACATTGCTTTCTCCGAAAGTCGATAGTATTTTTTTCTTTCGTGCATTACCTTCTCATAGTACGTATGTATCATTTATTTCAACTATTCTTTATTTGTTAATACGTCACATTGTTTCTTCATTCCTTTTGCTACTGTTTTATGTTTTATACTGTGCGAATATGAATGTTCTGGTTTTATACGCTTTGTAAATCTTGGGTTAGGCTAGGAGAAGTACTGTGTCAGAGAGACAGCGAACGACTATCGATAGCGAGCGTGCGAGTTGTTGTGGTATCGTGGCCGGTTCGTGGGTGGAGAAACGTTGCAAAGGTCGGCGTGAAAGACGGTGATACGCGGAGGAACAATTAATTACCGTGCGTCCGCTGTGTTAATAGGAGATCGTGTATTATTAAGTGTACAGTAAAACCTGAAAAGTACAGGGTGATTCAAAAAGAATACCACAACTTTAGGAATTTAAAACCCTGCAACGACAAAAGGCAGAGCTAAGTACTATCTGTCGGCGAATTAAGGGAGCTATAAAGTTTCATTTAGTTGTACATTTGTTCGCTTGAGGCGCTGTTGGCTAGGAGTCAGCGTCAGTTGATGCTAAGATGGCGACCGCTCAACAGAAAGCTTTTTGTGTTATTGAGTACGGCAGAAGTGAATCGACGACAGTTGTTCAGCGTGCATTTCGAACGAAGTATGGTGTTAAACCTCCTGATAGGTGGTGTATTAAACGTTGGTATAAACAGTTTACAGAGCATGGGTCTTTGTGCAAAGGGAAAAGTTCTGGACGGCCGAGAACGAGTGATGGAAATGTAGCACGCATCCAGCAAGCATTTGTTCGCAGCCCAGGAAAATCGACTCGCAGAGCTAGCAGAGAGCTGCAAATTCCACAATCAACTGTATGGAGAGTCCTACGAAAAAGGTTAGTTATGAAACCTTATTGTCTGAAATTGGTTCAAGCACTGTCTGCTCCAATGACCTCCAAGAAGCCCTGATCTTACCCCCTGCGATTTTTTCTTATGGGGGTATGTTAAGGATATGGTGTTTCGGCCACCTCTCCCAGCCACCATTGATGATTTGAAACGAGAAATAACAGCAGCTATCCAAACTGTTACACCTGATATGCTACAGAGAGTGTGGGACGAGTTGGAGTATTGGGTTGATATTGCTCGAGTGTCTGGAGGGGGCCATATTGAACATCTCTGAACTTGTTTTTGAGTGAAAAAAAACCTTTTTAAATACTCTTTGTAATGATGTATAACACAAGGTTATATTATGTTTCTTTCATTAAATACACATTTTTAAAGTTGTGGTATTCTTTTTGAATCACCCTGTATATCGAGTGTTTACGGTGACGATTTTACATACTGTGTGAAATTGTGACAATTAGCCGTGAACCAGACGCCATTGTCGTGTGGAGACACTAACTGTTGCCGGCCGCGGTGGTCTAGCGGTTCTGGCGCTGCAGTCCGGAACCGCGGGACTGCTACGGTCGCAGGTTCGAATCCTGCCTCGGGCATGGGTGTGTGTGATGTCCTTAGGTTAGTTAGGTTTAAGTAGTTCTAAGTTCTAGGGGACTTATGACCTAAGATGTTGAGTCCCATAGTGCTCAGAGCCAGCCAGCCACTAACTGTTAGAACTGCATGAAAGTGGAACAAACCAAAATGTCAAGTAAAAGAACAGTGCTGTGATTTATTCAAGAAACATTTATCATATCATCCTAACTGTCTTAAAGACGACGACGTAAATTGAACTGATGTTTAACGGACTGTTATAGTGATAAACACATGTGACTGTTCTCCTGTGGCAACACGGTGAAAGAACTGTGCAAAGTATTGGCATTAACGGGCTATATATCGTGAATTCTAAAGAGATTGCATAATTCCGACCTACCCGCACCGCGTGCTTAATAAACTTTCAATAATAAAACGTCTCGCTCGTAACGACAACGCACACACTGAAACTATTATTATCGCGCCAGTGCTGCCAGCTGATTCGACTACAACGGAGACGTGGACCACCGCCGTAACTGGGATATTAATGATATAGGAGGACCCATCATTATCTTCACGCCACGAGCCAGGATTCACTTCACACATCGTCCGCGCGAACCACTGCTGACGTCATTGCACTGCCTGCAGCAACAGTTAAGACATTAAAAGAAAATTATTATGCTCTCTCTCATTTCAAAATTAAAGACAATTGCAGTTAAATTATCTATTTTAAAAATACTGTCACAATATCAAGATTCAATTTTGTTTAGTTCCAATAAATATTCTTTCCATTATTTCGTCTTGTTGACAGTGTTAAAAACCCGCCAAATTAAAGTTCAATTAATAATTTTCTTTCAAAATTCTTCTCAGACATTTTGCTGCTCACCATAATTTTATTTTAATGTTTGTGTGTAGCTTCTTTTGGAGGGAGTACGTATTTTATTTTTTGTGCAGTAAAATTAGCTACCATAAAATTACGTATATTACTAGCTGATGCTGTCCGCCATTACTGCTTGAAAACTGACCAATAGTATTTTTGCACCTATTTTCTCATTGGCTATCAGCTTCAAAACAAAATTACGTATTTCGTGGGCATCTAGCAGATGCACGATGTCTATGTAGGCCCCTACAACAATTTTTTTTACCGGTTCACTGGAATTATATTGACTTTAATTGTTCATTTGGGCCCCGTTAAAGTTATTTATCGCATCTATATAATAATTGTACTGAATTACCTAATTTATTTTTTTTTATTTCGTAAACATTGAAATACTTTTTTTAGATCAAAATTGACGTCTTGTTGGCCCCACATAAGATTCTGCACGTTCTGACAAAGACTATGCCAATTTTGTTTTCGTCCATGACTAACAGCGGTTGTCAGATTCCTTGTTTAGGTCATGTTTTATTATTTAAAAGATTTTTTTTCAGAAGTAGACAACCAGTTTCTTTACAGAGTGTGAAGTCATCTACAAGAGTACTGAAAGAAATCCGCCACAATTTGGTTACGCGATAAATCACACAAATCTAAAGACTGTACAATCAGTTAAAGACTTAGGGATTACAATTACGAATAGCTTATATTGGAGCGATCACATAGATAATGTCGTGCGGAAAGCAAACCAAAGACTGCTACTTCTTGGTAGACGAGAGAAAACGCAACGGATATACAAAATGCTTACACTGCGCTTGTCCGCCCTCTTCTGGGACACCTCTGTGCAGTGTGGGGTCCGCATCAGGTAGCACTGACGGACGACATCGAAGAAGTTCAAAAAAAGGGCAGCTCCTTTTGTACTGTCATGAAATAAGGGAGTGAGCACCACGGATATGATACACGAATTGGGGTTGCAGTCATTACAACAAAGGCGTTTTTCACTGCTGCAGGATCTTCTCATGAACTTTTAACCACCAACTTTGTCCTCCGATTACGAAAATGTTCTGTAGGCGCACACGCACACCTAGGTAGGGATAAATGACCATTATTGTAAATTAAGATATATCACAGCTCACACATAAAGATTTATTTGCACGTTTCTCCAGCGCGCCGTTCGAGAGTGGAACGGTAGGAAAGCAGTTTTTTTGCGGAAAACCCATACAGCGTTGTTAAAAAAAAAAATAAGTATACGTCTGTCTGAATTTTTATTAGAGTGTCATGTAAAAGTTTGAAATAAACCGTTGAAGAACATATTGAAATTTTTGATAACGTTTCCTCTTTACATATTAGACATATATTTATGTATTACAAATATGAATAAAATACTGTACAGGGAGTATCAAAAAGAATCATTCGATTTGACACGTTTATATTTCTGAAACTAATCAACATATACAATGAACTTCGTTTTTTAATGAACGAGAAACTAAAAAAAATGTTTTTCATGCCTTTCCATAGGTGTTTAATATGTCCTCCTTGAGATGCACGGAATACATCAATGCGGTATTCAAATCGCTCCCACACTGCAGCAGTAATGGCTTGTGTTACAGCTTCCACAGCTGCTGTTATGCGATGTCTCAGTTCATTCACTGTTGTTGTAACGGAGGCACATAGTCTTTTATAAATCCCCACAAGAAATAATTACATACAGTCAGGTCCGTTGACCTAGGAGGTCACTGATGTAAGGCTGAATCATTTGGTTCAGTGCGACCGCTCCATCATTCAATAATCCTTTGATTTAAAAATTCCCACACTTCCAGAGGCCAGTGTGACGGTGCCCCATAATGTTGGTAAATCAAGTCGTTCGAATCAGTCTCCAACCGTGGGAAAAGAATGTTGTCAAGCATATCGAGATATGTGCTTCCTGTAACAGTGTTCTCGGCGAAGAAGAATGGACCCTACACCTTTTCCTGTGAAACTACACAAAACACATTAAATTTTGGAGTGTCCCTCTATATATATATATACACTCCTGGAAATTGAAATTCATTGTCCCAGGAAGGGCAAACTTTATTGACACATTCCTGGGGTCAGATACATCACATGATCACACTGACAGAACCACAGGCACATAGACACAGGCAACAGAGCATGCACAGTGTCGGCACTAGTACAGTGTATATCCACCTTTCGCAGCAATGCAGGCTGCTATTCTCCCATGGAGACGATCGTAGAGATGCTGGATGTAGTCCTGTGGAACGGCTTGCCATGCCATTTCCACCTGGCGCCTCAGTTGGACCAGCGTTCGTGCTGGACGTGCAGACCGCGTGAGACGACGCTTCATCCAGTCCCAAACATGCTCAATGGGGGACAGATCCGGAGATCTTGCTGGCCAGGGTAGTTGACTTACACCTTCTAGAGCACGTTGGGTGGCACGGGATACATGCGGACGTGCATTGTCCTGTTGGAACAGCAAGTTCCCTTGCCGGTCTAGGAATGGTAGAACGATGGGTTCGATGACGGTTTGGATGTACCGTGCACTATTCAGTGTCCCCTCGACGATCACCAGTGGTGTACGGCCAGTGTAGGAGATCGCTCCCCACACCATGATGCCGGGTGTTGGCCCTGTGTGCCTCGGTCGTATGCAGTCCTGATTGTAGCGCTCACCTGCACGGCGCCAAACACGCATACGACCATCATTGACACCAAGGCAGAAGCGACTCTCATCGCTGAAGACGACAAGTCTCCATTCGTCCCTCCATTCACGCCTGTCGCGACACCACTGGAGGCGGGCTGCACGATGTTGGGGCGTGAGCGGAAGACGGCCTAACGGTGTGCGGGACCGTAGCCCAGCTTCGTGGAGACGGTTGCGAATGGTCCTCGCCGATACCCCAGGAGCAACAGTGTCCCTAATTTGCTGGGAAGTGGCGGTGCGGTCCCCTACGGCACTGCGTAAGATCCGACGGTCTTGGCGTGCATCCGTGCGTCGCTGCGGTCCGGTCCCAGGTCGACGGGCACGTGCACCTTCCGCCGACCACTGGCGACAACATCGATGTACTGTGGAGACCTCACGCCCCACGTGTTGAGCAATTCGGCGGTACGTCCACCCGGCCTCCCGCATGCCCACTATACGCCCTCGCTCAAAGTCCGTCAACTGCACATACGGTTCACGTCCACGCTGTCGCGGCATGCTACCAGTGTTAAAGACTGCGATGGAGCTCCGTATGCCACGGCAAACTGGCTGACACTGACGGCGGCGGTGCACAAATGCTGCGCAGCTAGCGCCATTCGACGGCCAACACCGCGGTTCCTGGTGTGTCCGCTGTGCCGTGCGTGTGATCATTGCTTGTACAGCCCTCTCGCAGTGTCCGGAGCAAGTATGGTGGGTCTGACACACCGGTGTCAATGTGTTCTTTTTTCCATTTCCAGGAGTATATATATATATATATTTACAAAGATGATGTGAGTTACCAAACGAAAGCGCTGGCAGGTCGATAGACACTCAAACAGACACAAACATACACACAAAATTCAAGCTTCATGTGGTTATCCGTACCTCATATTCTCACATTATGGTGGGTCACTTTTCCATTTAAACGGAATATTGCCTCGTCACTAAACCCTAAGCGTGGAAGAAAACTGTTGTCCTCCATCTTGTCAAAAACGAAATTACAGAACTGCAGACGTTGTTGTTTGTCACCTTGACGAAGAGCTTGCAGTAGCTGAGCTGAATTTTGTATGATTTCATGTGTAAGCGTCGACGCACAGACGCCAGACGGACATCGCGGGCATGCTGAGCTGTCGAGCTGCACGGCGAACGGATTTCTGCGGACTCCTTGTGGAACTGTGGCGGATGAGTTCGACGTCTGTGTCAGACACTCGGTCATGGGCCGGCGATTTGCCTTTACATAAAAGCCCTGTTTCTCGGAATTGTTCATGCCATCGTCTAATGCTCTGCGCTGTAGGACAATCCACACCGTATCTAGTACGAAAGTCACGCTGAATAGTTAGTGCTGACCTGCACTGCGCAAGACGTAGAACACAAAACGCTTTCTGTCGTCCCGTCACTAAAGACCGCACAGGCTCTGCACCAAACCAACTTCAAAATAAATGACCGATGGAAAGAGGAATGGGAGAGCAGAACAGTAATAAACTGCCACAGTATGCCATGCATCTTTAGTAAACCAAAAGGATTTGATTGCCCTCGCAAAGTTTGGTCAACTCTTAATCGCATCAGAACCAACTGTGGGAGATGTGCCGACTCCTTACACAGATGGGGTAAACTTCCTTCGGCCGCTTGCGACTGTGGCGCTGAGAGACAGACGGTCAAACACATCGTGCAGGAATGCCCACTAAGGGCATACGAGGGTGACCCACAAGATTTCCTAATGGCGACCCAAGAGGCAATCGACTATTTACTATCTAAGCTGGACGTCTGCTTGTGACTGGTCTTCTGTGAGTGTAACTTTACAATTGGCGGTGTCCTTATATACATACTGTTATTTATTGCTCTGTTTATACATATGTGATTTTTTTTAATCGTGTTGTTTCTGTAATTTTTACTGTGATGTTATGAGCCAAACGCTAAATAAATAAATTTTACTAGAATATGCTGGCCACTCTAGTCGAGCGATGTCATTATTCCGAAGGAAGTCATTGTGCACGATGGGGGTACGAATTGTCCATCAAGACGAATGCCTCCCCTATATGCTGCCGATACGGTAGCACTATCGGACGGAGGGTGGCATCCACGTATCGCACAGCCGCTATGGTGCCTTCCATGACCACCAGCTGCAAACGTCGGCCACCCCAAAACAACAGGGACCCTCCACCTTGCTGTACCCGCTGGACAGTGTGTCTAAGGCGTTCAGCCTGACCGGGTTGCCTCCAAACACGTCTCAAGGCATACGCCACACTCGTCGGTCAAGAGAACGTGATGCCAATCCTGAGCGGTCCATTCAGCTTGTTGATGAGCCCATCTGTACCACGCTGCACGGTGTTGTGGTCGCAAAGCTGGACCTCGCCATGGACGTCGGGAGTGAAGTTGCGCATCATGCAGCCTACTGCGCACAGTTTGAGTCGTAACACGTCGTCCTGTGACTGCACGAAAAGCTTTGTTCAACATGGTGGCGCTGCTGCCAGGGATCCTCCGAGCTATAATCCGTAGGTAGCGGTCATCCATTGCAGTAGTAGCCCTTGGGCGGCCTGAGCGAGGCATGTCATCGAGACAGTTCCTGTCTCTGTGTGTCTCCTCCCATGTCCGAACAACATCGCTTTGGTTCTCTCCGAGACGCCTGGACGCTCCCCTTGTTGAGAACCCTTCCTGGCAGAAAGTGACAATGCGGACGCGATGGAACCGCGGTATTGACCGCGTAGGCATGGTTGAACTCCAGACAACACGAGCCGTGTGCCTTCTCCATGGTGGGATAACTGGAACTGATCGGCTGTCAGACTCCCTCCGTCTGATAGGCGTTGCTCATGCATGGTTTCTTACGTCTTTGGGCGGGTTCAGTGGTATATCAAATGGGCTCTGAGCACTATGGGACTTAACAGCTGTGGTCATCAGTCCCCTAGAACTTAGAACTACTTAAACCTAACTAACCTAAGGACATCACACACATCCATGCCCGAGGCAGGATTCGAACCTGCGACCGTAGCGGTCGTGCGGTTCCAGACTGTAGCGCCTTTAACCGCTCGGCCACTCCGGCCGGCTGTTTCAGTATACACTGGAATATATTCGTGTAGTGATATTCTACGGTCATGGGTAGATAAACGAAAAAGAAAAAGAATTAGTAATCGTGTTTCGAACACGTAGTGCAAAAGTGTGAATGGCAACCCTAACCACTGTGTAACCGCTTCGGTTGAAATAGTTACTCGCTAAAAGCCACATACAGCGACCGTAGCAGTCGCGCGGTTCCGGACTGCGCGCCAGTGGTATATCAGAATGAATGTGTGTGTGTGTGTGTGTGTGTGTGTGTGTTTGTTTGTTTGTTTGTGTGCGTGTTCATTTTGTCTCAAAGAATTAGCTGGAAGCGCTAAAGACTTGATTTACAGAAGTGTGTTGGATCAAAGTGTACTGGTAAAATAACGAGTGAGGTTCTCCGCAAAGACGAAAGGAAAATATAGAAAAAAATTAGTCAAAGTATTGGTAGGATGATAGGAGACGAATGCAGACATCAGAGAACAGTATCCGTGGTTCGAAAGGAAGCCGTAGTGAGTGACAATTGTAGCGTAAGAGAACTGTGAGAATGTACAGAACAAGTAACTGAGGAAGATTAGCGTAACTGCTACTCAGAGAAAAGCATGGCAGCTCACATTTAGCCAACTGGAAGAGTAAAAACATAAAAGTAGTTCTAGTTTATTGGATATATTATTCTGTTTATTTTTGAATCGTAGGTCATGATAGAATGTGTCACAGCGAATGTTGTAAAGAGTAACTCGTACAATAAATCTAGCCGTAGTCTGAACCAAATATTTTTTATGGAAATAAATACCGCTGTAATGTACTTTAGCTACATAACAGTATTGGCAAAGGAATCCCTTATAATCGTTACCGATTGCATGTGATTTTGTTATAAAAGTAAATGATATTAGAGTAATAAATCTATCATCACTAATGAACTCTCGGAGTGAGCTGAATTGCCTGTCGTATAAACTAAGCTGGGAGCAACATAGGAATCTCACAGCCAACGGTTTGCAGAAAACCGTTTGGTACATTGAGCTAGGTTTCGAAACCTCTAATGATGTCTTCATCAGAATGAAATTTTGAGAAACCATGAAATTACATTGCTAGAAAACAGTGGTCAGAATTAAGAACAGATACGCGGAAATCAAAAAATAAAATAAAACACGTTCCAGCCTTTGGCACATGTGCATAGCTATGAAGAACTGGGAGTCTTAACAAATTTACCTTTACAATATGTTTAAAAAAAACCTGCTATATTTGATCGTGTGTAACTGTACGTCTAATACGTTGACAAGGGATTTTTCGGAAGTGAGTGGAGCAAAACGTAGTGTAAGACTGTTGGTAGAAAAGAATCTCTGCCACATCCCGGAGGATGATTTCCGTCACAAGGATGATTGCTTGGATGTGCTGTGATCGAGTAAATACCAAACATAATATCTCACTATTTTTTAAAATTCACCAGTAAACATGGCAGTAGAAGTTTAGAGGGGAGTATTTCGGGTTTAGCTATAATTCTCGGATAGTCCTTCCCGTTTCCTGCCCTTTAGGTTTACAAATATCCGCACAGCTGTAGCTCCAGCTGTGGCGAGATGTCAAGTAGCATTCCAGCTGTGAAATGCCGCGTGTTGGATGTTAATAGTGCTGGCAGTGAGGTATCGGCTTCCTCTAATAATAGCCTATGCCACGATGTTGCTGACCTCTGGTGTCCAGAAGTCACAGAATCTCCATTACCTTATTCACTCTCGACATACAGATTTAATTTTTTCGTTATACACCGCCAGTCCTGTTGTGTGCTCTCTCTTGCACTCGTGCACAATAACTGTAAAAATGTCACGGCAGCTTCATAAGCGTGTGTCACTTATAGGGACTCAAAACTATGAATTAATGTACCTACACTATGTGACCAAAAGTCCGGACACCCCCAAAACAAAAATTTTTCATATTAGGTGCATTGTGCTGCCTCCTACTGCCAAGTGCTCCATATCAGCGACCTCAGCAGTCATCAGACATCTTGAGAGAGCAGAATGGGGCGCTCCGTGGAACTCACGGACTTCGAACGTGGTAAGGTGATTGGGTGTCACTTGTGTCATTGTACGCGAGATTTACTCACTCATAAACATCCCTAGGTACACTATTTCCGATGTGATAGTGAAGTCTAAAGGTGAAGGGACACGCACAGCACAAAAAAAGTATAGGGCGACCTCGCCTGTTGGCTTACAGAGACCACCGACTGTTGAAGAGGGTAGTAATGTGTAGTAGGCAGACATCTATCCAGACCATCACACAGGAATTCCAAACTGCATCAGGATCCATTGCAGGCGGGAGGTGAGAAAACTGGATTTCACGGTCGAGAGCCGGCCGCGGTGGTCTCGCGGTTCTAGGCGCGCAGTCCGGAACCGCGCGACTGCTACGGTCGCAGGTTCGAATCCTGCCTCGGGCTTGGATGTGTGTGGTGTCCTTAGGTTAGTTAGGTTTAAGTAGTTCTAAGTTCTAGCGGACTGATGACCACAGCTGTTAAGTCCCATAGTGCTCAGACCCATTTGAACCATTTTTTCACCGTCGAGCGGCTGCTCTTAAGCCACACATCACGCCAGTAAATGCCAAACGACGCCTCGCTTGGTGTAAGGAGCGTAAACATTACACGATTGGAGTGGAAAGACGTTGTGTGGAGTGACGAATCACGGTACACACTGTGGCAATCCGATGGCAGGGTGTGGCTATGGCGAATGCCCGGTGAACGTCATCTGCCAGCGTGTGTTGTGCCAACAGTAAAATGCAGAGGCGGTGGTGTTATGGTGTGGCCGTGTTTTTCATGGAGAGGGCTTGCACCCCCCTGTTGTTTTGGATGGCACTGTCACAGCACAGGCCTACACTGATATTTTAAGCACTGTCTTACTTCCCACTGTTGAGCAATTCGGGGATGGCGGCTGCATCTTTCAACACGATCGAGCACCTATTCATATTGAACGGCCTGTGGCGGATTGGGTGCACGACAATAACATCCCTGTAATGGACTGGCCTGCACAGAGTCCTAACCTGAATCCTACAGAGCAATTCGGGGATGGCGGCTGCATCTTTCAACACGATCGAGCACCTATTCATATTGCACGGCCTGTGGCGGATTGGGTGCACGACAATAACATCCCTGTAATGGACTGGCCTGCACAGAGTCC